>NC_048599.1:102972926-103313343 GCF_003668045.3 Cricetulus griseus | reverse complement strand
TGTAAGGGAATGCATGGCAAAGTACTCTGAACATAGGCTGTTACAAACAAAACCCAGATCACAAAAGTTGGTTCCAGCCTAGCACCTCTGTCTGCCAGGCACCAAAAGGGCAAAACTAACCAAGTAAATGGGTGGTGATTACTCAGGAGTGAAGGAGTCCAGCGCAATTTTGTAGCTGTGAACAGAGATTAAGTGCCTCAATCTTGCTGCCCTGGCCTGATACATCTCAGTCACCCATCCTCTGCCAGGGTGAGGAAACAGACCAGACAAGGGGAGGGCAGACACAATTTCTCACTCTATCCTTCTAGAACATCTGCCCCAAATTCTCAACTGTAGGGTCAGAATGTGCTGCTTTTGTTCTCAGAGCCTAGCTGGGAAGTGATCAATTCACCAATAACCATAGATAGATGTAGGTGGGTGTTCTATTATGGTCCATCATTTGCCAGCTGAAAGTTTTTTTTAAAAAATGCCTAGGGATGTTAACTTAAGGTTTTCAGAAAAATGTGGGGGTGGGGTGGGGGATTAAACAAAAAAAAATCAAAAAAACAAAATTGACCTTTAAAAAGGTCAGACCAGAATCTTATTTCTCTGTGTTACCCGGGATATAATTTAACATCCAAGACACGGTTACAGGTTCCAAGGAATGCTACTACTTTCATTTTCTTTATTGCAAGTACTCTGTGTGTGTGTGTGTGTGTGTGTGTGTGTGTGTGTGTGTGTGTGTGTACAAGTGAAACAGTAGTTTATCTCTAACATGTGGATGGAATATATGTTCTAATAAACTTGGATTTTTCTCTTATTCTGTCTCTCTCTTTAAGCAGGAGTCCATCCATTCTAACTGAAACATTCAGGAGTATTTTGTGTTACACATACTATCAAAGTTTAAGTTGAACTTAGTATGGTGTGCACCTATAATTTCAGCACTCAGGAGTTTGAGGTCAGAGGATCACAAACTCAATGCTAGTCTGGCCTACATAATCAGTTTATGAGTAGACTGAGTTACATAGGGGAAATCTGGGAGGATCAAGGAGCAAGAAAAGGGGGAGGAGAATGATAGGGGCCAGCCACACAGCCAGCCACGGAGTGAGAAGCAAAGAAAGACATACAGAAAGAAAAAGTTAAAAGCCCATAGGCAAAAGGTAGATAGGATAATTTAAGAAAAGCTGGCTACAAACAAGCCAAGTTAAGGCCGGGCATTTATTAAGTAAGAATAAGTGATTTATTTGGGAGCTGGGTGGTGGGCCCCCCCAAAGAGCCAGAGTAAAAACCAACTACAATCAGAAACTTGGGGTGGAAAGGGTTTATGTGGCTTGTATGGCCTGACCACAGTCCATCGTTAAGGCAAGCACTTAAGCAGGGCAGGGATCTGGAGATAGGAACTGAAGCAGAGACCACAGAGGAAGGAATACAGCTTACTTACTGGCTTGCTCAGTCTGCTTTCTTATAACCCCAGGGCAGCAGGCCCAGGAAGCCTCTGTATATGCCCTTTCAGCTTTATATGTACTAGGCAAAAATTCAGAATATGTTATTAAACAGCCAGTCTCTAGTCTCTACCACTCTAGAGCTAAGAATGCTTTAATCTGAAATTTTCCTGCTCTGCTCTAGCCCCCTTATCAATATATTTGGTAAATACACTGAATTATGGCTTCCTTTTGTTTTGTGACTGTGAAATTTTATATAGCCACTGTCACAGTGGAGTAGTTTACTCAGGGCAAGGTAACTCCAGGTTACAGACCTTGATAACTTGGCTCAGAATAAACCAACTCTTACTCCCTTTGGATCAAAGTTGTGTTTTATGTCAATACCTTTGTTCTCCCTTGTAGAAGGCAAAGGAAAACATATCTCTGAAAGCTACTCCTACTTTTAGGCAAATACAGGGAAGGCAGACGCTATGCGGCATCTTTTTCCTTCCACTCAACACTCCATCACTCCATCGTATTATGGGATGCATATTTTAGTCTTAGACTCTTTGATAATTCAGCAAGAGTTTTTTGACCTTGTGGAGAAACTGATAGATTTTCTGGACTCCGATAATAGGTTTCTCTGGTGACTCAGTAAGCCAGGTCAGGGCAAATTAAAAGGTAAAAGACCAGGTATATTTGTGCAAAGCAACTTCTGGGTGAGTCCTCCAGCGCCCCCCACCCCTACCCCGCCCCAGAGATTAGGGCGTGGAAGCCGGCAGGAGAGAAATCACATGGCTGTTCTAAAAAGGAGGTTTAAATACCCTTCAGGCTCAGGGGGGATGATGCAGCTGGGTGTGTGCCCAATTATATAAGCTTTGGGTGGCAGCCCCAGAGGAGGAGCCACAGCTTGGTGATTGATCTGAGAGGGTGGGGTTTGGAGCAGAAGGAGTGGCCAAACAAGCAGGGGTGAGCCGGAGATTCCAGCCAAACAGAAACATTCTAATCTTACATGCTAGGAAATTTAGACCTTGGCAGATTTCACCTTGACCCTCAAAGACATAGGAAGAGAAAAGGCCATGCCTTCTGAGTTAAGGTCTGAAAGAGCAGGCATGTTCACCAACAGAGGTTGACAAGCCGTTGCATGTTGAAAGGGGAGCGGGACGATTGAAATAAATAAGAAGGAAACCCAGAGTGTCAGGGGCAGCATGCTTAGGAGTGTGGTCAGTTTTCTGAAAGAGAGAAAGGCAAAAGGAAAAGTTACGCTTTTTGAATTAGATCTCAGAAAAGTGGGCAGGCGTAACAGTGCTATACCGCAGCTGCTCTGGAAGCAGCTGCCTCATGGGAGAGGCTTCTAGAAAGTATGAGTACACTTGCTCACTAAGGAGATGATTATTCCTCCTTAGCATGTCGTCAGGTGAATCAGCCTTCCTATGGGGTGGTCCCTTGACCAGGTGATTGACAGGCATAAATGAATCAACTCCGTGGGTTGGTGGGTTGGTGGGTTGGTGGGTTGGTGGGTTGGTGGGTTGGTGGGTTGGTGGGTTGGTGGGTTGGTTGGTTGGTTGGTTTTTCAAGACAGGGTTTCTCTGTAGGCCTGACTGTCCTGAAACTGTCTCGGTAGATAAGCCTAGCCTGTAAGATCTGCCTACCTCTGCTTCCCAAGTGATGGCGATTAAAGATGTATGCCACCACCGCCTGACTCCTGAATCAACTCTTAAAGGAGGAGACAGTAGTATGTAATGGTCTAATATTTGGGGTAGATCAGAATGTCATGTCTCTACCCAGGGCCAGAGGTAGAACTCAAATTTCCATTTGACCAGGAGGAAGCAGCCTTCCCTTAATGAGCCTCAACAAAGCCTTGGTACCTACCTCCATTTTTTTTCATATGGTATGAAAAGACAATTGTGAAGCTTCCTTTTCTAGTGTTACCAGGGAAACAGGAGATGAGGTCCATTCTCGGTGGCCTCCAGGGCTACTCATCCCCGTATCAAAGGCAACTAGAACCCAAACTCCTAAGCCACAGTCAATCATATTGGCTCGGGATAAACTGAACTGGTTTACATTTTTTTGTTTAACTTGGATTTTTATTTTCATTTGTTCATTTGTTTGTTTGTTGAGATAGGTTCTCACTGTTGTGAATTAAATCTCCCGAAGAGAAGCCACACTTCCACCGAACACTCTACAAAAGCTGACTGACTGATTTGACTTCAGTGATGGGGACAGGGTGGAGAGTTGCAGGTCCAGAGCCAAATATCTTGGGCTCTTTTTACCCCCATATAGCTACTTGATTCCCACCTCTGAAAAGTGGGATAGTCACATAATATCCTGTGATTAATTCCAATCCTTTTGGAATATATGAACAGACTTCCTAAAGGTCCACCAACTCAAGAGCTAGAATTCTTCAGACAGATCTGAGGGAAGCCTGTAGCAGAAGGGTCCCATCTTTGCTATAACCCACCTTCCAGATGATTATACTAATACATTTATTATAAAATAAAATTTTAAAAATCTATTTTTATTTCATGTGCATTGATGTTTTGCCTGCATGCATGGCTGTGTGAGGGTTCCAGATTTCCCGGAACTAGAGTTACAAATAGTGGTGAGCTGCCATGTGGATGCTGGGAATTGAACCCGGGTCCACTAAAAGAATAGCCAGTGCTCTTAACCACTGAGCCATCTTTCCAGCCACACCAATGCATGTTAAAAGAATGATAATTTATGACTTACTTTCTTCTTTGACTGTAAAAACTTTCATGAAACTTGTTACCAGGAATTTGGGGTAACCTAAATCTGCATTCACAGGCCATGGTAATTGATATTTGGCTCCAGAATAAACAAACTCTTTTATTTCCCTTGAGGTAAGAACTGAATTTTTAAATTGACATTGAGCAGTGGTACTCAACCTTCCTAATGCTGCCACCCTTTAATACAGTTCCTCAACCATAAAATTTGTGTTGCTACTTCATAGCTGTTATTTTGCTACTGTTATGAATTATAATGTAAATATCTGTGTTTTCTGATGGTCGGAGGTGTCCCCTGTGAAAGGGTCATTTGGTCCCCCTAGAGGGAAAAAGTGGTGCATTTTCTTGATTGATGGTTGCTGTTAGAGGGTCCAGTTCACTGTGGGCAGTACCGCCTCTATGCTGGCGGTTCTGGGTGCTATTAAGAAAGCAGGCTGAGAAATCTATGAGGAAAAAACCAGTAAGCAGCACTCCTCTGTGGCCTCTGCATTAGCTCCTGCCTCTAAGTTCCTGCTTCAGTTTCTGCCCCGATATCCTCATTGATGCACTGTAATACAGATGTATAAGATGAAATAAACCCTCACGGTCATGCTGTTTTATCGCAGCAATAGAAACCCTAACCAAGTCAGTCAGCAAACCAAAACCCAATCCAGGATAAACAGTAAGACAAAGCGTAGATGCATGGGAACTACCAATTAACCTCCAGTTAGGGTCTTCTTCCCACTAGAATGACCCAAAGACATCACTGTTCCTATTCAGTCAATATCTTCGTCATCTTGCTTTCTCTTCTGTCCCTTCTTTTTTTTTTTTTTTTAAAGATTTTATTTATTTTTATTATGTATACAACATTCTGCTTCCATGTATATCTGCACACCAGAAGAGGGCACCAGATCTTATAACGGATGGTTGTGAGCCACCATGTGGTTGCTGGGAATTGAACTCAGTACCTCTGGAAGAGCAGTGGGTGCTCTTAACCACTGAGCCATCTCTCCAGCCCTTCTTCTGTCCCTTGGAGTTGCATGTATAATGGAGCTGCTCAATTCATAATTGTTACCTGCTCAAGTCAAAACTTTATGTTTTTAATGTGGCCAAGCTCATGACTTATTCATTTTTATTTTTTAAGTTAAATTTGTTTCTTTATTTACCTATTTATTTGTGTGTGTACACACATGCAGGTGCACACATAAGCACACATGCTTCCGAATCTATGAGAAGGCCAGAGGACAACTCTCAGGATTCAGGTCTCCTTCCACCAAGTGGGTCCTGGGGATTAAACTCAGGCCATCAGAGGTGGCAGCAAGTGTCTTTACTCACTGAGTTGTCTTACTTGCCACCCAAATTTATCTTTTACCAGTACCCATCCCAGTATGTTCAGAGTGCTCTGTATCTATGGCCGGCTGTAAATTCTTTACTTTATTATCCTTCGCTTAGACTCATGTGCAGATGTCTCTATTGGCTCCAGTTCTTAAGGAAAAATTCGTCTTTTTAAAAAAGTGTTTCCGTTTCTACAAAGGCATAAAGATCTAGTCTCAACAGCTGTTTTTAAAAAAAATTTTTAAAAATTAAACTATTGAACATGGGCATTAAAGGACTGTTCACAGCTGGGTGTGGTGGTACAGGCCTTTAATCTCAGCAGAAGCAGGGGGACCTCTGTGAGTTTGAGGCCAGCATAGTGTGCATAGCTAGTTCTAGGTCAGCTAAGGTTACATAGAGAGACCCTATCTCAAAAAAACAAAACAAAAGGACTTACATTGTGAACCAGCCTGTTAGCAGCCTTCTGCCTTTCTTTCCCTTTGCTTAGCAAAGCCTATTCTTATCCTGGCTTCCTGCACTCTTACTGTTTGTGGAGGAGTGTGAGGGGAGGGGTGGGGTAGGAGTTGGTTGGGGGTGGGATGGCATAAGGAATCTCTCACTCTGCGTCAAAGTACTTTCTCCAAATGAAGAACTATGTTTCTAAAGCTGGTGAGTTAGTGCACCCTGGAGGAAAAGGCGGGTGAGTCTCTGAGTTGGAGACTATCCTAGTCTACAGAGTGAGTTTCGGACAGTTGAACTACATAGTGAGAGTCTATCTCAAAAAAGCAAAACAAAACAAAACAAAAATGTTTCCTCTAAAACAAATCCATAGATGGCTTTCCCTCACCTTGCACACTTGCATTTCCTGGTAAGAAGGCGTGTGCTGTGGTGAAAACTGAAATGCTAGATATTCTGTAAGGCAACACGCCCGCACACACTCAGATAATTGTCTTCCAGCTGTTTCATAATTCTGTAAACTGTAGAAAAACAGATCTTAAAAATCAACCTGTTAGGGCTGGAGAGACAGCTTAGAGGTTAAGAGTACTGACTACTTCCAGAGGTCCTGAGTTCAAGTCCCAGCAACCACATGGTGGCTCACAGCCATCTATAATGAGATCTGATGACCTCTTCTGGTGAGCAGGCATACATGGAGGCAGAATGCTATACACATAATAATAAATAAATAAATCTTAAAGAAAAATATCAACCTGTTAGCCTGGGGACCACCCTTGTTGCTTCCCAGCAAAAGCCACTTCTGCAGCTTTTGCAAATTCTTTGACAAAAATTTCCTTTTGACTCTGGTTTAATTCTTAGGATTGGTGAGATAATTGTTGCTGTTTTCCGGTGCCTTCATTTAGTTAGTGTGTAAATGAGTAGTGTGACCCATGGTAATTTATTAGTGTGTAAATGAGGAGTGTGACCCATGGTAATTTATTACTGTGTGATCATCTTAATTTCTATCCTTTTTCTTGGAAATTACTTTTCTAGTGCATTAAACCTCAGGCAGGAAATGACAGCACACTCAAAAGGGAAATGGAACAGGATTTGGTGAAGGGACTATTTTTAGGGGTGTGAGCTGAGTTTAGCCACTGGGAACTGTGGCTACACTAGAGGAACACAAAGCTGGCCAGCAGGAAGGGACAGGGAATAAATGACCTTTCTCTCCTTTTGTACTCCCAGCGCTGTGAAGCCAGAGGGCACTGGAGACAGGCTAATACTGTCAAGCTTGTTTTTCACTGCTTCCCCCATGCTTTTCTGCTAAACCTGCCCTTCATGGATCATAAATTCTTGGTGAATTTAGAGTCTGGCTCAAGTCTGCTAAATTAACGTGTGTGTGCATGGTGGGGAGGGGCAGTGTAAGTATGGATCTGGGCATTGTGGTAGGTGAATCTATTTATTGAGCCTCATCCAAAGTGAGACCCTGACTCAAAAAGAAAAAAAATGTAGAACTTCAAAGAATGATGATATAAAACCTCCCATATGGATAGGTAATACAGCACTTGTGTGACGTCCATCTCCAGCTTCAGGACAGCTTCTTGAATAAGAAGCAAAAGTTAAGATAAGGGAGAAGGGAGAAGGAAGGAGAGAAAGTTTGACATACTATGTTTGACCTTACATGCTCATTTTCTATGTATCGGGTGGAAGCATAGAGAACATACTTTGGAGAAGAGAAAAACCACTTATATAAAACAGGAGATGGAGCTGGTGAGATGGTGAGTGGGTAAGGGTGCTTGCTGCCAAATCTAGTGCCCTGAGTTTGATCTTTGGAACTCACACACTAGAAGAAGCCATCCCTGCAAACTGTCCTCTTAACTTCTACAAATGTGCCATGGCACCCTTTCTATGTACCCTTATTACCACCCTCCTGACCCTCTCTCCAAGGGTACACACTAAAATAAATAATGTATAATAATAATGTTTTATATAGTATTTAACAATAAAGCCCCCAAACAGGTAATTGGGCCTGGGGAGATGTCTCAGTTGGCAAAGGGTGTACCATCCAAGCATAAGGATCAGAGTTCGGATCCCCAGAACCCACATAAAAAGGTATTTACAGCTGAGTGTGCTTGTAATTCTAGCTCTAGGGATCAGAGACAGGAGGATCACTGGGGCTTGCTGGCCAGCTAGTGTAGCCGAATTGGTAAGCTCCAAGTTTGGTGTGAGACCATGCTTGTAACAAGATTTTTAAAAGACACAGAGACTGATTGATATTGGGGTCCAAGCTTCAAACTGAAGATAAGAGAAGCAAAGCAGCCAGCCACTGACCAAAGGGGTGATCCTCAGACTGCTCCCGACTTCACTGCTCCTCAGATTCAATCAGACTGCTATGCTCTCCTCGACATGCCTAAAGACTAATTCTCAGACTGAATGCCTCTACATTTTATACCTCTAAAATCTTGGGATCAAAGGCATGGGATCCCAAGTGCTGAGATCTCTTTTGTGTGAGAAGTTTCTCTTTTATACTGGATCCTTTTCATCCAGCTTAATGTGGCCTTGAACTTACAGAGATCCATCTACCTGTCTCCTGAGTCCTGGGATTAAAGGTGTGTTCCACCACTGCTTAGCTTCTGTAGCTAGCTATTATAGACCGCTTTGCATTCTGATCCTTCAGGCAATCTTTATTAAATCATAAATAATATAGTCACCATACTATGTCTCAAAAAATAAGGTTGAGAGCAATAGAAAATAATATCCAAGGCTGACATCTGCATTCCGCAGGCACACATGTGTGCACATGTGCACACAGACACACATGCGAACATATATCACAAACATAAAACAAACAACATCAAAGATGATTGTTTCTGCTATTCCATTGTGCTCTCACACAAGTTAATGTCATTTCGGCATCTTGATGTACTTACTCAGTAGCAGCAGAGATGTAAGTGGGCTTGAAACAGGGAAGATAGAGAAAAGTAAGGGAACATAGAAAGGACAGGGACCTTTATCATGAAGTGTAGTTGAAGTTTCTCACTTGCTGATTCATCAAAACAGAGTGGGGGGAGGGGAATTTCTTAGCAACTCTTAAGATGTAACTTAAGAGCCACCAAATCCTCTATTTGGTTACTACTTTGAGAAGTCCATGCCCAAACCTCCATATGTCTCAACCATTCCCTGAGCATCTCTCTAATAAATAAACTTCAACTCTGCTTCATTCTGGTCTGGTCTGCAATTCTTTCCCTGCAGCAAAGTCAAGAATCCCCACTTAAGTAGCATTCTTGGAGGAGAACTTTCTGGCTACTACAGCAGGCAATATGGAGGGAGTCCTGTCTCCAGCCCAGGCCCCACTACTGCTGACAGGTTGAGGGACCTGAATGATGCTGTACTCCATCTAATAGAAGAATCGGGAGCTCAGGGAATGATCTAGAAAGAAGAAAGAAGGCAGCAGGAGAAGCTGAAGTTAGAGTAGCAGAAATGGCCAGGCATAGTAGCACATACCTTTAGTGCCAGCGCTTGGGAGGCAGAAGCAGGCAGAGCTCTGTGAATTCGAGGCCAATGGGGACTGTATATTGAATTCCAGACCTGCCATAGCTATATAGTGAGACCCTGTCTTAAAAAAAAATAAAGATTAATAGAAATGGATAAGAGAGGAGTTGGAGAGATGGCTCAATGGCTAAGAGCACTTGCTGCTCTTGTAGTGAACCTGGGTTTTATCCCAGCACCCACATGGAGTCTCACACAGAATTTCATTTCCATGGATTTGATGCCCCCATCTGACATCCACAGTACACACATGGTGCACATACATAGACACAGGCAAAACACCCATGCACATAATAAAATAATCCAAAGAAGGAAAAGAAAAAGAAACATAGGAAGCCAACTAAATGATGTCTAATATTCAACTTTATATTTTCTCCTAAACTTCTGGAAAAGTCTACAGCAAGCACACCATATATGTGAATGGTTCTCATAAAATCCTAATAATGAGATGCCATGTATCAGCCATTTAATAAGTCCTGGGCATTGTATTAACATATATAGGTATACTATTTATGCTGTAGTAACTTAGGAAGACATATGTTGTACCTTTCCTAGGTAACTAGATTGAGACACTTACACAAGGGCACATAACCAATACATAATGTTTGCGGTTTTCTTTTCTTCCTTGTGGTGCTGGGGATGAAACCCAGGGCTTTGTACATGCTCGACAAGCATTGTACCAATTGAGCTACAACCCCAGTCTTCATTATTTGTTTTTACAAAACCCAAGATTGACAAGCATAGAGTTATGTGTGGTGGTATATTATTTATGATTTATTAAAGTTTGCTTGAGAATTCAGAAAACAAAGTCAGCCACAAGCTTATAGAGGTTAGTAGTGGTGGCACACAACTTTAATTCCAGGACTCAGGAGACAAAGTCAGATGGATTTGAGTTCAAGGCCACCCAAGCCTACACAATATTGAATCAGTGTAAAAGAATAACAGAACTCACACCTTTAATCCCAGGACTCATGAGAGGTATTTAAGACAGGAACAGAATCTCGGAGCTAGCATTCATTTTCCAGACACATTGAGGATAGGAAGACATTGATATCTCTAGCCACAAAGAGATAGTCTGAGTGAATCTGGGGAGCAGTGAAGTTGGAAGCAGTTTGAGGTTCGCCCGTTTGGTCTGAGCTGAGGTAGAGGTAAGAACTAGTGGCCAGCTGCTTTGCTTTTCTGAACTTCAGCTTGAAGCTTGAACCCCAATATCTGTCTCTGGGTCTTTTATTTTTTTGTGCTACAGTTATGAAGTGTTAGTCTCTCTATATGTACTTTACATAATCAATTAGCTTCATACCTATTGGGGTGTTTTGTGTGTCATAGGTCAGTTGAGGGAAGAAGGAACTCCAAGATGAAGTTTTAGGGCCAATGTGATAGCAGGAAGGTCCAGCCTCTCTGATGGACTGAACCCCAAACAGCTGTACAAAGATGTATTTATTGATTATTATACAAAGTTGGTTTTGAGGTAAAGTATTTCCTCATACCAATGTCCTATCTAATCTATATGTTTCTTAAAAGGAGAGCATCGCCCGCCCTCATGACTTTAGTCCTTTATTGTGTGTCATTTGCAATACACAATAATCCAAGAGCCCCAGGTTGTCAGAGGCATCTTCTAATCAAAGTCATGGGAAGGCTGCAATGCCTCTTCAGATAATTCTATAAATCACGGAAAACAATTACTGTTTTCCACAAAGATTCTTTACTGTTTTTCACAAGGATTCTTCAAGGCCAAAGTACTTCCAGAAAACAGCTATTCATTCTAATGTCTATCCCAGATACAGCGACTCTGCTAAATTCCTACAACATACACTCACAACAGAATAATTTTCTTGTACTTAAGACACAGCAGGTGTTGGTGTGTTGTATGGGGAAGTAGCAGTGGAGAAGACAAGTGACTTTTTTTTAAAGGAGTAACTGCAGACTATGCAGTTCTGTTGGACTTATATATTAAATATGCTCTAATCCTATTTCACTTTCTAGATATTGAAAAGGTGGAGCAGACACATTGTGACTTTAAGATAATGAATTAACCGAAAGACAGAGAGTGGAGAGAGGTTTAAAGTACTGTGCAAGATTGCTCGCAGAAAGTGCTTCAAGGTGGGCTGTCTATGCGCTCTTTGGAGGACTGTAGTCCTTGTGATATTATTTAGAGCCATATCCCCAAGTTCAACTCTTCTGTCACTGGCTAGCGAGAGCTCTCCGAGTCTTCACATGTAAATCGTGAAGCTTGCATGATTCAGGGACATTTCTGGAACAGGCTCACTGCCAGCGACCACGCAGGTCCTTGCATCTTTCGGCTGGGAGGGAAGAGAAGTAGGAAAGTGGGTGTGCGAAGGGGTGCAGCAAAGTGCGAACAAGACCGTCAGATCCGGTTAGACACCCTCGGACTCCCTGGGAATTAGCAAAATCTTCACCGAGCCCTGTCTTCCAGAGTGCCAGCCGAGATCGTGGTCGCTGGCTCCGGGTGGTTTCGGCGGCCCCACCCCGCTGGTTTGAGCTGCGTTCTCCCTTTCCTTTACTCCGCCTCCGTCCTCCCGGGGATCAGCCCAGAGGGGCTGTGGCTGGCGCTCCCTGTTTTTCCTCTCCCGCCTCCATCCTCTCGGGGCTCCGCCTACGAGGGCGTGGCTCTAGCGAGGGGGGCGGTGGCCGTGGCGCTGACAGCAGCTCCCCGCCCCCGCGGCCCGCCACGTCCCGCACGTAGCGCCCCGGCTGCGGCACAGAGCGGCAGGCTGGCGCCGGGGGCTCGGCTCCTCCGGCAGGGTTCGGTATGAGGCTGGCGAGGCTGCTCCGAGGCGGCCGGGGCATCAGGCCGCGCCGCGAGGTCCCCAGTGCCAGCCGCAGTCTGGCCTCGGCCTCGGCCTCGGGCCCCGGGCCGGAGTCGGAGCGCGGCGTTCCGGGCCAGGTGGACTTCTACGCGCGCTTCTCTCCGTCGCCGCTCTCCATGAAGCAGTTCCTGGACTTCGGTGAGGGCGGCCCGGCCTTCGTGTGCGGGCCGGGTCCTCCCAAGCACACCCCTCCTCCCTCTTGTCGCCTCCCCTGTGTCTTAGGTGCTTCCTTCCTCCCCGGAGGGTGCGGGCGCTGGCAGGCCGGGCACGTAACCGGGGCTTGAGACCGTAGTAAGCGAGAGAAACAAAGCAGGGGCCCCCCGCGGGCTGCAACCTTCCGCGCACGTGCGCAGGTACGAGCTCGGGACCGGTGTCTTCCGGGGAGCCTTGCTCAGGTTCAAGGCCAGAGCGCACACGGCTTCGAGGGTGGCGTTCTGCAGAGGCAAGATGAGTGCCAGCACATCGATGATCGTCTAGAGTGGCGTGATGGCAGGAAAACAAGTTACTACTGGCCCAGTTCTTTCCTCGCCACTGTTTCCACCGAGAGCAAGTTCGTTTCGTCAGCAGTCAGCCCCAAGCACGTGTAAAGTGCGTGATCTTGTCTGTGTGATACAGAATTGCAGAAGGACCTGTAGAATTAGGCCTTTGAGTTCTCTTCAGGAGTAATGGGGAGGGGGGAATGCTTAATGCAAATTCTTACATTGAAATCCAAAAGTTCTGCAGTAGAAAAAAAGTTATCTCTATGTCATATTGTCACGTTATAACATGGTTGGCAGGCATAAGAGATAAGAGGCATGGCTGGATGCTTTATCTTAAAATTGTGGTTTGCAGTGACAGGTGGTTTTCTTGTATTTGTTTTTCAAGGGAGTACGCCAAAGTCCAGTGTTTTTTTTTTGCTGTTATTTTTAAATGCCTGTACTGTGGTGCAGTACCTTGTTCACCTTGTTCATGGATATGCTATTAAACTTTTGCAAGATGTTTTCCTTAATAATACTCCTACTGTTGACAAGATAGTTTCTGCTAGGGTTTCATCTGCAAGACTGAATTAGTTTCAAAAGGAGTGCTGAAATAAGACTTTAGTTTAAGTGAAGCAGCTTGCCACGGGATGAATACTCATTAACTATACTGCCAAACATCTGGATACAAGAGTGGAGAAGGGCAGGTGAATTTCCCAGGGATCAGACAGTTGAGTAGGTTCTACTTGATGGTTGCTGACTGGTGCTGGTGGTCTTTGCCTTCTGTTGCCTGAAAACCTTGTTTGTACTGATTCTATTCTGGTGATTGGTATTTGTGTCTAGTCAATCTTGAAATACCTGGTCAAAATTTACTCAGAGTCAGGGATCAGAATTTCTAAAGGGTAGCAGCAGTGGGCACATAGAATGGGCTTTTCTCACCTCTACTCATAAGCCCCAAGCCTTAAAGCAGTCATATTCAATTTATCTTAATACCTAAATGGATAGTAAGTGCAAAGTTTAACAAAGTACCTACTGAATGGTTGGAATATCAGAAATTAGAATGTCAGTCTGGAGTCAGGGTTTCTTTGTAGACCAGTTAGCTCAACCTTGCCTGGATATATCTTTGCTTCCCAGCCCCTTCTTCTCACTATGGTAATTCTACCATCATGGCCTTGCCAAGTGACTCCCCTTTCCCCTCACTTCCTGGATCCTCATAGCTTGTACCTTCTACTTACTACTTTTTCCACTGTGCTTGGTTTCAGGATCAGTAAATGCTTGTGAAAAGACCTCATTTATGTTTCTTCGACAAGAGTTGCCTGTTAGATTGGCAAATATAATGAAAGAAATAAGCCTTCTTCCAGACAATCTTCTCAGGACGCCATCAGTACAGTTGGTACAAAGTTGGTAAGAGTCCCACCCTGTGTTTACAGTTTCAGTGGACTAGGTTCAAGGTTAAAGAAAATACTTTTTCTTATTACTTTATTTGTTTATTTATTTGAGATGGGGTCTCATATAGCTCCTCCTGGACTGGAACTCACCATGTAAACTAGGATGGCCTCAAATTCAGAGAGGTCCACTTGTCTCTGTCTTCCAAGTGTTGTAGATTAATTTATTTATTTGAGATAGGGTCCCAATATGTAGTACCAGATGGCCTGGAACTTTATGTAGACCGGGCTAGTCTCAAACTTAAAAACATCTGCTTGATTTTTCCTTCCAAGTGCTGGGATTAAAGGTTTGTACCACCATGCCCTGCCTTTATTTATTTATTTGTTTGTTTGTTTGTTTGTTTGTTTTGGTGTGTGTGTGTGTGTGTGTGTGTGTGTGTATAGATGTACCACATATGTGCAGCCAGAAGAGGGCACAAGATCCCCAGGAACTAGAGTTATGGCAGTTGAGCTGCCCCTGTGTGGGTCCTCCCCTAGAGCAGCAGGTGCTCCTAACTGTTGGGTCACCTCTCTTGCCCTGCACATGCTCTTCAGTAGAATCTTAAAGCAAAAAGCAATCAAGGCAATCCTCTGCTCTCTGTGTATCTTGTCTTCTCAACACTGTACTTGAGTTTTGAGAAAACCAATTAGGCCCGCACAGAAATACTAAGTTTAAGATTTATGTCTCTGCAGGAGTATTATTCTAATGAGAAAAATGCCCAGCCTTTGCTGGTGACTGTATACGTATATACATTTCTTTTTAGTCTTTTAACTATGCCTGGTAGGTGTGATCCACTCCCTTTACTGGTGGGGAAGCTAAGATACTATACAGTCCTTTGGGTATAAGCACAGAGAGTGGAGTCCTGGGTTTCAAGTCTGGATTTGTCTGCTGCTGCTATGTCATGGTGTCTTCTGAATGATGACATGTATTCAGAGCTGCATTATTTTATTATAAAGCCAGTTTGTTTTGGTGAAGTACATCTTTTTGTAAATTATAAGGCTAGGGGATGTCGATGTGGTGTAGTTGATAGAGTAATTTCTGACATGCACTGGGTCCTGGCCTCAACCCCAGCACTGCATAAACCAGAGGAAGTGGTGAGAACCTGTAACGGCAGCATTCTTGGGAAGTGGAGGCAGAAGGATCAGAAGTTCAAGGTCAAGCTTGGTTCCACAGCAGGTTCTAGGCCAGACTCAAACTAAGTGAGATTCTGTTTCAAATAATAAAAAATCACAAAAGTTACAACTCTTATTCTGCTTTTTATTAACATCTGTATTAATGAGTTCATTGTGGTGGTGTAGTGTGTGCATTGATCACTTCCTCCCTTCCAGTATCCCAAAAATGATAATAAAAGGTTTTTAAATTAAAAAAAAAAAGTGTATGGGTGTTTTTGCCTAGATGTACATCTGTGCATCAAAGGTGTGTCTGGTGCCTGTGGAGGCCAGAAGAGGGCATTGGATCCCCTGGATTGGAATTATAGATGCTTGTGAGCTGCGATGTGGGTGCTGAAAACCTAACCCAGGTCCATTGGAAGAACAGGGAGTTCTCTTGACCATTGAAGCCATTTCTCTAGCCTGTTAGTAGAAGTTTTATATACGTTTTTTATGTGGCCTCCTGTCCCAAACCTTTATTTTTAATATTTATTTTGAGATCTTCCTGTCTTCACCTCCCTAAACCTGGGATTATAGGCATGTATCACCACAGCCTAGTTGTTAATTTTAAAGTGTTTTAACTTGTTTTAAATTATATTTTAAGCATTCTCTCTCTCTGTGTGTGTGTGTGGTTTTTGTGTGTGTGTGTGTGTGTGTGTGTGTGTTTGTGTGTGTGTGTGTGTGTGTGTGTGTGTATGTTTGAGAGAGAGAGTTAGAGAGAGAGAGAACAAGCCCATGTGCTCAAATTCCTGTGGAGGTTGGAGAACAACTTGCATAAATCAGTTCTCTCCTTCTACCATGTGGGTCCCAGGTATCAAATTTTTTGTTAGCCAGGCTTAAGTGCTAGTACCTTTACCTACTGAGCCATCTTTTTGGTTCTTGGTCCTTGTTGTTATTTTGGGAGACTGTCCTGGGCAGCCTGGAGCTCATGGTACATAACTGGCTGACATTGAACATGCAGAGATTTTCTTGCCTCTACCTCCTTGGAATTGGGATTACAGGTGTATGCTACCATGTCCAGCTACAAGCCAATTTCTTTTGTTATTTTGAGATGGGTTTCTGTGTATTCTGGCTAGCCTGGAACTCACTGTATATACTAGACCAGGCTGACCTTGAACTCACAGATATCCTCCTGCCTATGCCTTCCCAGTACTGGAATTAAAATCATGAGGTGCCATGCTAGGGAGAAAAATATTAAGCAAAATTTTTGTTTGTATATGTGTCCAGAGTCAAGTATTAAGTGTGTGTGTGGGGAGAAGTAACTGCAAAACATTTCCCAATTATGATTAATGGAAAGGCTAATTTTCTATTTGTAAGAATTATAATTCTACTCCCAGTACCCACATTGAAGATTTCCCAATCACCTGTAACGTCAGCTGCAAGGGATCTAACACCTTCTGGACTCTGAGAACTCGTGTACTTACATGTGCACATATTCCCCCAACATATTTGTACACATAATTAAAAATAAGTCATTATCAAAAGAAGATAAACAAGGGTCTGGAAAGTTGGCTCAGTGTTTAAAAGTGTTTATTGCTCTTCCAGAGGACCAAGGTCAGGCCACTTATAACTGCCTTTAACTTCAGCTCTGAAGGGTGTGTCAAGCTCTTCTGGCCTGAAGGAACACACACACACACACACACACACACACACACACACACACACACACACACACACTCAGAGAGAGAGAGAGACAGAGAGAGACAGAATACGAAATAAGCAAAAGAATAACTGCTGCATGTTGGTCCCCAGAGGTTAGCTAGTTCATGTAGTTAAGTGAGAAAGTGGTTCAGAGACTATCATGGGATACACAGGAGAAAATTTAATCTTCTAAGGAAGACTTTCCCATTCTTTACAGTTCATGAAAACTAGATTATCCTGCTTTTTCAAATCTGATTTTGTCTCCTAATGGGGAGAGATTTAAATGTCTCCTAAAGACCATTTTCTTGGTCTAAAAGGCTTTTTTTCTTACCAATGCAGAGAAGTTTCAGGGCCAAAGCAGCTATGGGAATCACTGGGCTTTTTAATGCAGCAAGGTCCAGTGTCAGGCTAGCACAGGGACTGTCAGATGTTAGAGGCACTTTCCTTGCCCTATCCCTGCAAAGTAGGGGCTGTGTGAAGTGCTTCCAGGCACATCATGCGGGATTTATACTGTAAAGATAACCTAATGGCTGTGGAGGTGTTTTCAGCCCTGGCCCTGTGGTACCCTTATATTTAGCTGTATGATGTTGAGAAAGTCATTTGGTCTTTCTTGTTTTGTCTTAAAGTGCTCACCTACCTTGGATTGTTGGGTAAATTAAAAACTTACATTTTAATTGCCTTTGTGTTTTCTATATGATATATTGTAGGCTTTCAGTAAGTACTTGTTGACAGGACCTAAACATTTAAGGGTTTTTTGTTTTGTTTTGTTTTTGTTTTTGTTTTTTGAGGTGGGGTTTCTCTGTAGCTTTGGAGCATGTCTTGGAATTCACTTTGTAGACCAGGTTGGCTTTACACTCATGGTATAATTAAAGTCTTAAAAACAAACGCTTACACTTAAGTTAGACTCTTAGAGCAAGGTATACCCCTCATTTTGCTGTGACTAAGACAAGCATTTTTATCCATGATCATTGTTAGTAGTGACAGTTCAGTTCTCATGATGCAGTATTTGTAATCTAATATGCAGTGTGATGTGAAAGATTAAAAAACTTGTAGGGTTTAGAATGTAAATCTTTAACTCTTAACTCAAATTTGGCCTACTGACCTATGCTTTTGTGTGTGATGAGGGGCAAATACTAGGCAAATACTTTACCACCAAAGGACACCACACACTCCTTATTAGTTGTATTGGATTTCTCTTTGGGCCACCAGCTCACAAATAACAACACAGAGACTTATTAATTATGAAAGCTCAGCTTTGGTTTAGGCTTGTTTTCAACCTGCTCTTATAATTTAAATTAACCTATTTATATTGATCTACATTCTGCCATGTGCGTCATACTGTACGTCCCTTTCTTCCTGTGTCTTCTGCTGACTCTGTGCAGCTAGATTCCCTCTCCCAGTTTTTCTCTCTGCCTGGAAGTCCTGCCTGTTCTTTCTGCCTAGGTATTGGCTATGTGGCTCTTTATTAAACTAATCAGAAGGTGCCTTAGGCAGAGACACATCTTTACAGTGTAAACAAATATTCTACAACAGCTGTTTTTTGGTTTTTGTTTTTGGGACAGGATCACACTGTTTAGCTCAGGCTGTCCTAGAACTTGCTATGTGGACCAGTCTGGCTTTGAATTCAGAGAGGTCTATTTGCTTCCCAAATGCTGGGGCAAAAGGCATGTACTACCATGCCTGGCCCTTATCTGTGATTTCAATGGTAAAAATATGTGTGCAGTTTTCTTTTTTTTGAGATTTGTGTGTGTGTGTGTGTGTGTGTGTGTGTGTGTGTGTGTGTGTGTGTGTGTTTGTGTCTGTCTATCTATGTCTACATGATTGTATGCAATGTGTGTGGATGCCCACAGAGACCAGAAGAGGGTATTGGGTCACCTGGAGCTAGAGGCACTGATGGTTATAATCTGTCTTCTGTGGGTGCTGGGAACTGAACTTGTGTTGTCTGGAAGAACAGAAAGTGTTCTTAACCACTGAGCCATCTCTCAAATGCTAATGGCTATAAAAATCCTATTTCAGGACTGGCATGTAGCTCAGCTAATAGAGCACTTGCTCTGCATGCACAAAGCCTAGATTTGATTCCCGGTACCACTTGAAGCAGGGCTTGGTGGTATATGCCTGGCCTGCATTTTACCCTGTCTCAAAAAACAAAAAAAGAAAGAAAGAAAGAAAAAAAACAACAACAATCATACTTCAAACATAATTTATAGGCATATTCTAAATTTAAAATTATAAAATATTAAAAATATTCTTTTTGCTAATTTCACAATATGAATAAACTCAGCTCTCTGATTTGTGTTTTAGGTATATACAGAGTCTTCAGGAGCTGCTTGATTTTAAGGACAAAAGTGCTGAAGATGCTAAAACTATTTATGAGTAAGTATAATTGTGTAATCCTATTCTGAATAGGATTTTTTTGTTTTTGTTTTTGTTTTTGTTTTTGTTTTTGAGATAGGGTTTTCCTTTGTAGCCCTGGCTGTCCTGGAACTCATTCTGTAGACCAGGCTGGCCTTGAACTCACAGAGAACTCACAGAGATGCACCCGCCTCTGTCCAGATTTTATATTCTTTAAACACCATATTAAAGTGTTGGCCTACTTTAAGGAAACTGATTAACATCGAGCCTTCTTTACTTAAAGCATAGTTACAGTATTCATTTATAGCAGCCCACACAGGTACTGAGGACAGCAAGACAGTAAAAACCACAGAGATGGCATGGATGTAAAACACATTCCACATCCCCTTTTTCTGTAAGAAGAGGCAATTCCGATGTGACGATGAGTGAAAACATAGATGTGACCTCCTGGGGAGGGCATGCCACTTCCAAAGGGACAGCTGCCCTCTGCTCCCACTGCTCATTGATGTGTGCAAATGCCACCAGGATAATCAGAAATTTTCTGTTTTTAAAGATCTCTAATTTTGAAACATGGCTACTGCTTATGTTTTTTTGTTATCTAGAACGGCTATTAAGAAATAGCTCTGGGTTGGTGGTGTAGACACCTTTAATCCCAGCACTCAGGAGGGAGGCAGAGGCAGGTGATTCTCTGAGTTTGAGACCAGCCTGGTCTACAGAGTGAGTTCTAGAACAGCCAGGGCTACACAGAGAAATCCTGTCTAGAAAATCTTAAAGAAATAGCTCTGGGTTTCTGTGGTCTGTGATTTATAGGATAATGTAAATCCTATGCTCAATTTCATAGCCTAGATGCCAGAGTTGATCAGCCCAGCTGGTTACATAGCAGTTATTTGCTTGTAATGAATATTATTAGAGTATTAAGACCACTGTCCTCAGAATCTGTCATACTTTTTGTTTTGGACCTTTTTTTTTTTTTTTTTTTTTTAAGGAATGTCACTACTGCATTTTTTAACATGTTTCTGGTTTGAAAATAATATTCATCAGATCACTCTCTATTAGTATTTAAAACAAGTCTACTGAGATAGTGTGTTTATGCACAAAGAGGGTTGTGGCTTGGGGTCTTGTAGCTAGTAAATGGTGGGACTAGGAACAAAGCAAAAACGTAAATGATAAAATATTCTATAAATGCTACTGCTACTGTAGAACCTTTTGAAAATATCCATCATCTATATTGGGGGGAGAGCGGGTTTCAAGACAGGGTTTCTGTGTGTTGCAGCTCTGGCTGTCCTCGAGCTCACTCTGGAGACCAGTCTGGCCTTTAACTCACAGAGATCCACCTGCCTCTGCCTCCTGAGTGCTGGGGTTAAAGTTGTGCGCCATCACTGCCTGGCTTATATTCTTTTAAAAATTATGATTGCCTGTGCATGTTCATGCATATGCAGGCCCTGTGCATGTGTGGAGGCCAGAGTGCAATCTCCAGTGTCGGTATCTAGAGTGCTTGCCAACTGCCTACTCTGAAATGAGATCTCTTGGCTTAGAGAGTCAATTAGGCTAGATTGGTTGGTCAGTGAACTCCAGGCAGGAATCTTTTTCTCCAGGACTGGGATTACAAACGTGTGCCACTGTGCTTGGCAATTTTACAAGAGTTTGTGTGGATTCAACTGAGGTCATTATGCTTGTGTAACAAGCACCTTACCAACTTAGCTGTCTCAGCAGGCCAGTTTTTGTATTCTGAGACAGAGTCTTATATGTGGCCCAGTCTTTCTTGGAAATCACTGAGTAGCCCAGCCTGGCTTCTAGTCCACAGTGATTTGCCTGCTTCAGTCTGTCTGGGATTGCAGGTGAATTACTCTATCCTGCTCAAAAGTTTTTATTTTAAAGAGAGAAACAAATAAGGAGGAGATTGTAATTTCCAGGTGATGGTTGTTTTTGAGGAATTTTTTATAATTTTTATTTTCCTTAATAGCTTGCTTTTGAAGTTTGTTACCAACTAAGAATTCCAAAAGTGTTTTAAGCAGTGAGAAAACCATTGGACTAAATTAAACAGTACTTAATTAAGCTGATGTCTTGGGAAAGCACTCATTTGGAAGTGTGAATTTAGTAATGGCTAGGTTAGGAGACTGGTTTTGTTACATCACAATTAAGACTTCTGTATCCCACTTTGTAAGTTCAGGGTGGATGAATTCAGGATTCTTTTTTTTTTTTTTTTTTTTTGCCTTTCTGTTCCTAGTGGTTTCTTCTCTGTTTGAACTCTAGGGAGAAGATCCACAGCCCACTTTTTTGGCTTATGCATCTTGACTCACTGTGGAGCTTTTCCCTAGAAGCAAGGGCCCTTTCATTGGCAGTGTGTCTCTGGAATGCTGTCCTTAGTGCCCTCAGATGTTTAGATAACAATGGACAAGGGAAACCCTTAACACTGCTCAGTGTAGTGTGGCAGCCCTATTGGAATCCAAAAATTCTGAAAGTTTTCTATTTGGAGATCCTTGTACGTGTAGATTCAGTGTATTTTATGACCTGAAATGTATTTAAACAAGTGTGGGAAAGCCTTCACTGACCACTGGTGCTCCTTTCTCTGAACTAGTGCTTTCTGTAGCTTCAGCTTGTATCTTAACATCACTTCTTGTCAAAATATTTGGATGTTTTGACACAGAGGTTTGTTTAGATTCACAGACACAGTGATAAGGATCAGAAACCGGCACAATGATGTCATTCCAACCATGGCCCAGGGTGTGACCGAATACAAGGAGAGCTTCGGGGTGGATCCTGTCACCAGCCAAAATGTCCAGTACTTTTTGGATCGATTCTACATGAGTCGCATTTCAATTAGAATGTTACTCAACCAGCACTGTAAGTGTCCCAAAATTGAAAGAAGTAGCTATTTAATGTGTGTAGCACTCTTAAATTTATTTAGAAAAATGTCCCTTTAAAGTGACCATTACTGCTATACAAAGAAGGCGTTTTACTGATTTTAAAATATCATCTTTACGCTTAAGGAAAATATTTGTTCGACTATTGGTACCATTTAGAGAAACATCCTTTGGATCTGGAAAGGGGTGTTAGGTAAATGCGCTTACTTTGTTTGGCTTTTCGCTTTTGATAGCTTTATTGTTTGGTGGAAAAGGAAGCCCATCTCATCGAAAACACATTGGAAGCATAAATCCAAACTGCGATGTAGTCGAAGTCATTAAAGGTAAGTATATTTGTCCTTCCTAGAAGGATATGAAAATCACCAAAGTGCTGAATATTGTTCTTTCCCTTATAACTACTGCTTGTGTCATGAGAGAAAACTGTTAGAAACAAACATTAGGTTTGGAAATCACTTCATGACATGAATTATGCAATGTATGAGGTAATGCCCTCTAGTTAGAATTTTCTGCTAGTAAAGTTTGGTGATATTAGTAAGTGTATTTATCTGTTTTGCTTCAGAAAATTCAAATCTCTCCCCAATCCCCCCTGAAAAAGGGCCACTGAGATGGCTCTGTGTGTAAAGACACACTTGCTGCCAAGCCTTAAAGCCTGGATTTGATCCCAAGAACTCATAGTTGTAAGGAGAGAACTAACTCCTCAAAGTTGCCCCTCTGACCTCTGTATGTGCCCCTTGGCATGTACATACCCACAGATGTACACACATACACAGAAAATCAATGCAATGAAATATTCAGGTTCTGACTGGCTTTTCTAGTTCCAGTGCTAGAAGTGAAAGTTCATAGCAGTATAATTTACATTTTATCAAGCATTTTTTTTATTGACATCACATGCATATCTATGTATAAGTTGTTTTATGGTTTTTGTATTTACGTTTTGGAAAACAATTTTAAGTATATGGATGTTTTGCCTCCAGTTATGTCTGTGCATGGTGTGCATGGCGGATGCTCTGGGAGGCCAGAAGAAGCAGTGTGACTTGGATCCACACGGTTATGTGCTGCCATGTGGATACTGGGAATTGAACCTAGGTCCTCTGGGTTCCCCCTTGAGACAGGGTTTCTCTGTGTATCCCCAACTGTCCTGGAACTTACTCTGTAGACCAGGCTGACCTGGAACTCAGAGATCCAACTGCTTTTGCCCCCTGAACGATGGTTTTAAAGGCATGCACCACCACCCCTGGCTAGTAGCCTGTGAGTCATCTCTCCAGCCACAATGTTTGTTGCTTTTAGAAAATAGAATGCTTCAAACATTTTGCTGCAAACTCACAGCCACATGGACATAGCCTACATTTGAGTGGCTCTGTAAAATGTAACATAGTGCAGTGCTATAACCTATCGTTCTTGTAATATATACTTAGGTTGTTTTCATTTTTTCCTTTCTGTTACAGTATCTATAGTAAGCATCCTTAAATATATAGTGATTTGCTAGTATAAGTCAAGAATCTTAGACTTTGCCAGGAATGGTGTTGCATACCCTTAATCACAGCACTCAGGAAGCAGAGGCACATTGGTCTCTGTGAGTTCAGAGCCAGCCAGGGAATTTGAGATTAAACTAGGTGTGGTTACACAGTAAGACCATTACCTCAATAACAACAACAACAATAATAATAAATCCTAAAATTAAAAACATTTTTATGCATTTACACTTTTAGTGCTTCTCTAAAAAGGTAACAGATAATAAAGGTGTCAACTTCTTAAACCCTCACCAACTGTTTTTGGGATGCCTCAAAAACAAAATGTCTAATGTAAATATATATATATATAGTTAATGTATAAATAATCTCTTTAGCCTGTTGTTTTTCTTTTGCTTTGTTTATGGTATGTTTTTCCATGCTGACATTTTAAAGTTTTGTGGCCCTTTCTGTCATTATTTTCTTACAGCTCAGAGGGCTTTGTCACATAAAAGACTTTCCCCTCACTAAGATGATTAAAGTATATTTTCTTCTGCAGAGAATTTTAAGTTTTCATTTGTCATTGCTGTTGGCCTCTTGTTGCATAAGATGGAAGTAAATTTATTTAATGCTTCTTTGTTTTGTTTGATTCACACTAGATGGCTATGAAAATGCTAGGCGGCTTTGTGATTTGTATTATGTTAACTCTCCTGAACTAGAACTTGAAGAACTAAATGGTAAGCCTGCCTGGTGGCGTCTATCCTCAGTAATGGGTGTTCTGACGACCAAGGAGCAAGTTGAGGTTGGCTTGAACAGTAATGGACTCAGTTTCTTCACTAAGTGTGAAGGCAGAAGACACATGTGTACAGTGCACATCTACACTTACCACACAGTTCAGTTCAGATTCTTAGGACAGATATTTTGGTGTGTTATTTTTGCTCTATTTTAAACTGATAATTTTGATTTGTTGCTATTTTTTTCAGAGACAGTGAGAAAAAAATAATACCAACAAAATTATATTTAATTTTTGTGTATACCTCATAGCAAAGTTGATCCTTTTTCTACTTCCTGAATTGTAAGTTGATTTTTATGTTGAAATCAGAGGACTGGGCATGTGGAGACAAAGGAAGCCGCTCATCTGTTTTGAGAGTCCGTTTCTCTCTGATGGTCTCTCTACCCTGGCTTTGGATAAAGGGTTCAGGGTTTTGGAAGGAGACTGATGATGGTAGTTTAACAAGGAAAACCTCTCCTTGGGAAGGTGATGGGAGGAAATATGTTTTAATAGGCTTTAACTAAGCTGCATTCTGGACCTCTGAGAGGGGTAGTGGCGTAGCTACCCAGTTGCGGTAGAATCGCTTGTGGTTTCCTGCCATTCTGATTTTCTGCTGGGTGCCACCCAGTAAGGAAGAATCTCGTGACACAGGTGAGAATTTGAGCTGTATGGGCAACTTCAAGACAGCCCATTCATGTTTCCAAGTGGGAGGTTTTTAGAAGAGAGTTTGGTTTATTGTCCAGTTACTTATTAGTCAAAGTATGGTGTCTTACCCCTCTGTCCTCCCAGAGATCTGTTGCATACACATACCCCTTGAGAAATGATGGTAGCTTTTTTATTTTTTTTATTTAACCCAGTGCCATATCCACAGAAATATCTGAAATTAAATAGATGGTGTTCTACTCAGATGAAACATTTTTTTCCCTAAGATATACATCTTAGGAAGTACAATCCTACCTGAAGATTGAATTGTTTTAACATTTACTGTCATAGAAAAGCATAGAAGGACCGGTGGCTAACTTCTTACATCAGATTGAGGAATAGCAGCAGAACTCTTGTCCTCATCATCTATGAGTGTGAGTACAGGGCTCAGACTCTTAAGACAGTGAAGGAATGGTGTGAAAGCCACCCCCCCCCACCTCCCACAGTACGGTCCTCCATAAGTAATGTTTTCTGCACATCAAACTCTGAGACAGTGAAGCAATGGTGTGAAAGCCCCACCCCCCACCCCAGTACCGTCCTCCATAGCTAATGTTTTCTGCACATCACTCCAGTTTATTCTTAAGAATGCTCTAAGCGCATCTCTCTGTACTTTCATATTTTTCTCTTCTGCTCTATAGCGATTTCACCAGGACAGACAATACAAGTGGTTTATGTACCATCCCATCTCTATCACATGGTGTTTGAACTGTTCAAGGTTTGTAACATAGTATTACATAAACTCTTACCAGTCCTTTCTTGAGCTTAGGAATCTGTTCTAAGAACCATATTCACTTGGACTTCGTGTTTCATTCAGATATGCATTTCATGTCAATATCATGCCACTTAGCTGGAAGTGGCCTTGTGTCTATACGGATGGGTACCGCCATACAGTAGAGCACACAGACCCTGGAGTCAAAAAGACTCCATGTGACCTTGGGCAAATGACTCAGCCTCTCTG
Organism: Cricetulus griseus; assembly: GCF_003668045.3. Taxonomy (NCBI): domain Eukaryota; kingdom Metazoa; phylum Chordata; class Mammalia; order Rodentia; family Cricetidae; genus Cricetulus; species Cricetulus griseus. The sequence continues at coordinate 103,287,329 of NC_048599.1, read as the reverse complement.
AACCTTGGTGTCCTCTTTGAAACTAGGGTGATATTCCCCAGGGAAACTTGTGAAGACTGGGAAAGATGTACTGAATGGCCATAATAGCATAGCATGCAATAGATGCTTAGTAAAATTATATTCATATTTTCATAGACCAAAATATTTGGTTAGTAATTCCTAACATTCTACCATTGAGCCAGCCCCAATAATATGCCTTTGTTCTGTTTTTTTTCCTTGGAAAGTTGTTTATATTGGACTCAGTGAACTGTTTATAACAGTTTATAACAGGTCAGAAAACTGGATAAAAGCATGCTGGTCATGTTGAGAGTCATACCCCACCCCTCCACCTTGTTAGCTAAAAGAAAGTGATTCATAATGGTGCTTGGTTCCTGCAGCTGAAAATGATCAGGCCTATACTGCCTCCTACTTTAGCTGTCCAGTCTTCGGCCAGCAATAGACCAGAAGAGCAGAGAGGTAGCTGTCTGTTGGATGATGCAAACTAACAACAGGCTGGCCAGGTGTAGTGGCACACACCTGTAACTCCATAATCCCAGTGGTTTTGAAGTGGAGACAGGAAGGGTGCAAGCAGCAGGCCAACCTGAGCTGCATAGCAAGAACCTGGCTGAGAATCCAAAAGAAAAAGAAAATAAGAAAGAGCAACATACTAAAACACAGGAAGCTAAGAAAGTGAGGGTGAAGAATGCACTTTGTTCTGACAAATTAAGAATTCACCTAACAACTACCGAAATCTATCAATGACTAAAACAGTTGGCCCTTAAAACGTTAGAACCATGTTTTCCCTTGAAATTTTAGTTGTGTAAAGATCCTGCCCTATGATACTCAATAAATCTTGATATAAGCTGTGACGTATTTATATAATGCCCATGACAGTGGCTTTTGTCTGGAACCTAATACTAAACTGATTGGTGGAAACAGTGCAGTCTCCTCTCCTCAGGTCTGCTCAGTCCTTAGTAGCCAGGGCTCTTTCTCTCAGTTCCTCGGTCAGTAGAAGCTTCCTCTGGCCTTTATTGTTTTTTCTCCAGTGCCTTGTGTCCTGTTACTATTCCATGCTTAGACAGTGCTGGCCTGTGTGCCTCAACGTCTTTTAGAAACTGGTCAAAACATTTTATGGTGTAAATTCCCTTAGTTTCAAACCAATGACAAAGAAAACTTAAAATTCAAATAGTGTACATAATGTTTAAAATTATAAGTAGTTGGTTGCTTTTTAAAAAGCTATATTTTAATGTAACCCTGATGTATTTCAGAATGCAATGAGGGCTACCATGGAGCACCATGCTGACAAAGGTGTCTATCCCCCGATTCAAGTTCATGTCACACTGGGTGAGGAGGATTTGACTGTGAAGGTAATTTTTTTTAATGGAGATGTAGGCATGCCAAAATAATATAATAGGTCTTATTTCTATAATACATAATTTATCCTCAAGGGAAAGAATTTCAGTCAACTAGATAATAAGTACTTTGCTTTGTTTATCTGGCAAATTATCGAATTATCTTCTGAGTCTGTTTCTATTCTGATCCTTAATCAGGTGATTCAGGCTAAAGGAACACCCGGAGACAGGGCACTTACAGCGTGATGGAGAAAGTTAATCTCACTTCAGTTTTAAGTAGTGCTTTCTGTCTGCTTTGTTTCAGGTCATCACAGCTTCCCAGAAGCACATGTGATTTTAGCTTTGTTTTATGGCTGTGGGAAACTTAAGGGTCAGAGATGAGTTTAGGGTCACATGGAGAATAAAAGCTGCAGGCCCTAAGATCCCGCTCTCTGGCCTACTGCTCGGCCTTCCTGTCTCCCTGCTCTGATAGCAGTTTGCTTAGATTAATCGTGCTCCTTTTTAAATCATCAGGTGACATACAGATTATAAAAGTCAGCTGCCCTTTCTGGCCATTCACGCATACTGCTCACAGCTTGTCTTAGCAGTTCTGAGCTTACTGCATTTCTGAGGAGTCTTCTGGCATTGCTAATTCTGAGGATTATACACTGTAAATAGTATGCACTGGCCTTCTGTGGTGGTTGATAGAGAGGCCTTAGCTCTCTTGAATGTAGCAGTGGAACGCTTGTGCCTTCCCTACCCAGCCCCAAGTGCCAGTTGACAAGATCACCAGGTACCTATAGGACTCTGACGATAGTTACCCGCAACCTGCAATTCCATGTATGCAACCAACACTGGGAAAACAATGCAAACAATTATCTTCAGAGTTCTTATTCACATATCACCCAGGTGTCCATCACCTCCATCCTTAAAATGGAGTCTCTCAAGGTAAGGCTCAGCCTGAAAAACCACTGTTTACCCAACATGTAGTAACTTAGTGCAGGCTGATCTCAGTCAGGTAGTCTTGAGAGCTTAGGCCTTCTGGAGGCTGTCCTGGATAGGAGCGTAGCCCTCGGAGTCTGGCCTTCTAGATTCCCAAGGTTGAGCTTTTCAAAACCTATGGCCATCTTATTCCCTCCATATCCTTCTAAACTCTTTGGTTAGCCTGTTCCTTGTTCTAGCTTGCCCACGTCCTCAAAGCCTTCAGAGTATTCCATTACTTCTAATTGTTTCTGACAACTTTTCCAATGGGACCTAAGACTTAATAGTGGCAGGGTGCTGGGGACCTAATCAGAGCAAATAAAGGCTGTCAGTGGCTAGTTTCATACTGCTGGCCTGTCAGTGGGGTGGGGGCCAGGACTAGGGCTAGATGAGAATAAGCCCGGACTACACAGAGCTACTGTCCAGTGTTTCCATGAGCAAGCACCTCTCCATGGGTTCATCTTCAGGCTCCTAATCCTGACAGAATTACACTTTTTCTTTTTTCTTGGTGCTATGTTGGAAGAGTGACTTTGGGGTCTTTGCTGTTTTTGCAGATGACATCCAGGTTATTCCTTCTGAGAACAACCTCAGGTTCAGAAGATTTGCTGCAGTTCCTCTTTCTTTGCATGATGGTTTTAGGCATCTGGTTTTGTTTTAACTAAAATTCCTAGATCTTTTTCTGGATTGTATTCTGGAATTCCCTGTGATTGGAGTCAGTGTGGACCTTTGTTTTCTCTGGGACCTCTGAAGTCATTTGTCTTATTTTCTTCCCCTGTTGCTGTGATAATATCTCTTGGGAAAGGCAACTTGAAAGAGAAAGATTTGTTTTGACTGATAGTCAAAGGGTACACAGTCCATTGTGTTGAGGAAGGAATGGCAGAGGAGCTACAGGTAACAGGCCACATCACGTCCATAGTCAGGAAATAGCTACAATACTAGTACTCAACTAGCCTTTTCCTTTGGAAGCAAGCCCAAGACCAAGGAGTAGTCTTTTATACCTCAGTTATTTTAAGATAATCCCTCATTGGTATTGCCAGAAGTAATCTAATCTAGATAATCTCCCAGTGCATGACTAGAAATACCTAATTTAGGTTACCACCCCCCACCCCAGCATGACTAGGAGAACCTAGTCTAGATACCCCCACAGGCATGACTAGAAGAACTTAGTCTAGATACCCCCACAGGCATGACTAGAAGAACTTAGTCTAGATACCCCCACAGGCATGCCCAGAGACTGTCTTATAGGTGAGTCTAGATCCTATTCAGTTGATGATCAGTATTAAACATCATCCTTCTGTTTCCTTGGGAATCTGCTCTCTCCTCCTGGCAGTGTGGGTTTTTGGATTGAAATCAGGTCAGCAAGCTTGATAGCAGTGCCTTTATCCACTGAGCTATCTCACCAGTCCCTTCTACTACTGACTCCTTGTTCTATTGAATTTTTATTTCCAATATCCTTTAGATTTTTAAAGAATATTTATTTATTTATTTATTTATTTATTTATTTATTTATTTAATTTGTGCTTATTCCTTATCACAATGTTCTGCTCTGGCTTCTTTGTTACCCCAAAGGTAGTAATTACCATTATTTATTTAAAATTGCAACTTATTTACTCATTATTTTTTCTCTGCTCCATGTACTGTCTTCTTTGGGGTTTTTGTTTATCTTTATTGATTATTTATTCATGAATATATAACAATTTGATGTATTTGCTTTAAGAGTTGTGTGAAATGTGTAGACTAAAATCATTTTCAGGTTGTATATTTTATTTTATATGCATGAATGTTTTGTTTGTATGTATATTTCTGTACCATGTGTGTGCCTGGTACCCTCAGGGTTCAGAAGAGGGTGCTGCATCCCCTGGAACTAGAATTGTGGATAATTGTGAACCACAGTGTGGGTGCTGGGAACCAAACCTAAGTCTTCTACAAGAGCAGCCGGTGCTCGTGACTGTGAAGCCATCTCCAGCTTCATTTTTAAAATAAACAAACCAGAGTCAGGAAGCGTTCCTTTTCTCTAGGCCTGGATTCACGTGAATTAGCTCAGAGAGTCAGTGCTGGGGGACAGGAAGGCAGGTGGGGTGGGGTGGTAGTTGTGGGGAGGGGTGGGGTGGGAGTGGCAGCTCCAGGCTAGATGCTTTGAGAAGTGGTTTGCACTGAGGATTAGCTGGCACCCCTTGCTTCCCCAGCCTCCTCTCAACATCTCTCATCTCTCTCATGATCTTTTCTTGGCACAGGCTCAGGTTCACATTTGTGTCAAACAGTGTTGTCTTGTTCTGTTTTCAAATCTTTCTCAGTGTAGTTGCTTCCAGGATGTTATTCCTCTTGCCTAAATGTACACACCAAGACACACCTCTCCCTCATCCCTCTCTCCTTTCCCCAAAGGGCTCTGTCTTTTAAAAATCTTTTAAACTGCTCCCAGTACTTTATGTGCTTTGTATAATCCACCAGTTGTTTGCCATGTTGGCTGCAAAGCAAAGGTTGTTTAGGCCTCACCACATTCCCTGGCTTAGATTGCCTGTTGACCTCTAGTAAAATATGCCACTTCTCACAACCCCATAGTCCTTTCTGCTCATCTCACAAACATGCTTTCCTCAGGTGGCCAGGAATCACTTCTTTAGTACATGCCATGTAGTGTGGTCTCTTTGTCTAGAAAGTTAGTCTTTGCTAGAAGAAAGGAAAACCAGGAAACATTTATTCAAAACTACCTTTTAATGATGTGTGTGTGCTCACATGCGGGCGCATGTGTGTATGGGTGGGTGGTATGTAAGTTGAGTGCAGGTGTGCTCATTTGCTGGACAGAGGATGACTTTGGGTGTCTGTCTTTACCTTATCCCTTGTGTGAGACAGCGTCTCTCTGATTTTGCTCCTGTGTGAGCCAGGCTAGCCAGCCTGTAGTTAGTTGTCCTGGCTTTTCTTCCCACCTTGCTGTAGAAGTACAGGGATTGCATGCATGTGCCACTGTACCGGGTTTTGTGCAGACTGGGGACTAAAACTCACCCTCATGCTTGGTACATGGAGTGCTTTACACACTGAGCCATCTCTGCAGTTCCCCATTCATCTTTATTATTATTATTGTTATTATTATTATTATTATTATTATTACTATACTATTTTTAGATTTATTCTATATGTATTTTGCCTGCATGTATATCTGTACTACATGCATGCCTGGTGCCCCTGGATATCAGAAGAGGCTACTGGATCCCCTGAAAATTGAGTATGGATGGTTGTGAGCCACCATGTGTGTACTAGGAACCAAACTGGGGTCCTCTGTAAGAGCAACAAATGCTCTTAGTCTCTGAGCCATCTCTGCAGCACTTCCCCTGTCTTAAGGTCTGTTGTGATGTACCACTCACTCAGGGCTTTCAGTACACCCACACTTCTTACCAGTGAAGGACTGCTAAACATTGAATTAGCCTCTGAAAATAATGCTCATCCCGGAGCTTTTTTGTCTTTGTTTGTTTGTTTTTTGAGAATGTTTATAGTAAATTAAAATATAGGCTAGGAAAATTATAAAGGGAAACGGTAAAAATAATGTGTAAGTTAATTACTTATTCAATTTATAATATGTTTACTTGACTTGAAGAATGATAGGATAGTACAAAGATCTGTGTCCTTTAACACACTAAATGTTGTCTGGAATTCTGTGTTACAAAGTTGCAATTATTTATTTGTGTCTGTGCATGTTGAGTACACAGGTGTGGAGGTCAGAGGACAACTTGCAGGAGGTGATTCTCATTCCACCATGTGCATCCAGGGATTGAACTCAGGCCATCAAGCTTGATGGCAAGTGTCTTCACCCACTGAGCCATCTCACTGGCCCTTCCTTTATTGTTTTGAGATAGGATATTACATTGTAGCACAATTGATCTCTAATTGTGACAGTCCTTCTGCCTCAGTCTCCTACATGCTGAGATTGCAGGTGTGTAGCACCATGATCAATTCCTTAAAAAAAATTAGTTTTTATGTGTGTGTGTGCTTATAGGTTATGTGCACATGAGTGCAGTGCCCATGGAGATCAGAAGTAGGTGCTGGACTCCCTGGAAGTGGAGTTGTTGATGGTTTAGAACCACCATGTAGGAGCTGGGAACCAGCCAAGTTCTCTGGGAGAGCCGTCATTCCTCTTTAACTGTGAAATCATCTCTCCAGCCCATTTCAAACTTCTGTTTTATAATATACTTACAAAATTAGAATTGTGAACATTTCTAACTTGTTCTTTGTTGCCTATTTTTTTTTGTAGAGATCTCTCCTGCTAATACATAGAATTCTAACTTATTTAAACAACTATGTAGTATTTTGTTTAAAATTTACTTTATATAGTTCCCTATGTGGGCTACTCTGATTTTTTTTAAAAACTATTATGGATACTCTCATGTGTACTTTGCATGCTTTAGTTTCTTAGGATAAACTTTAGGAGGTAACATTGCTGTGTAGCATGCCCTTGCCTTTTTTATTTATTTTTATCCTGGTTATCATATCATATTGGCCACCAGGAAGGATTAACTTAGTGTTAGCTACACCATTGAGGGCAGCTTTTGTGTTTGTATCCTGGACTGCAGTTTCCAAAAGCAGCATTCTCTCTGAAATAGTTAAGTTGTGATACTGTAATGTGTGGCACTTGGTCACAGTATGGTCTTTCTCCTTTTAGATGAGTGACCGGGGAGGTGGTGTTCCACTGAGAAAGATTGACAGACTCTTCAACTACATGTACTCAACTGCACCCCGGCCTCGTTTTGAGACATCCCGTGCAGTGCCCCTGGTATGTGATGCAGAAGAGCCATGTATCCATAAACCATCATCAGGCTGTGGTATCCCCAAAACCAGTAAAGCCAATTTCACAGGTGCTCACAAGGAAGGAAAATGCTTTGAAACTTTAGAGACAAACACTTCTGTCTAAATTTAAGCAGCCCTGGGATTAATTTTTAATTGAAGTAGGCACAAGACAGATTATAGTTTAAGGGTTGTTTTCCTGCTACTCTTGGTAGTGACCTCATAGTAGTTTTGTCTGTGGTAAACCATATATGACAGTCTATTTCCTTATGAAGACTAAAAACTAGGGATTGTAGTAATAACTGGTCATCATTGACTTAATCTTTAATATTGATGTTTTCCCCTCAAGTATTTGTATTTAAAAAGACCTCATTATATAGACTCAACTGAAATTCTGATCTCTTTGTAATATATTTGAGACATGGTCTCACTATGAAACACAGGCTGGCCTTCAGTTCACAGCCACCTACCTGTCTTTGCCTCCAGTGTTCCGGGACTAAAGACATGCCACCATGCCCACCCAGATTTTTGCATTTTTAAAAAATTAATTTTTCTGATTGTCTGTATGTGAGTTTTTGGTTGCACGTATGTAGGTACACCACATGTGCAGTACCCACAGAGGCCAGAAAGGGTGTTGAATGCCCTGGAACTGGAGTTGTACATGTTTGTGAGTCAGCATGTGGGTGCTGGGAACCACACTTGGATCACTCTTAACTGCTGAGCTATCTCCCCAGGCTCCAGGTTTTAATCTTTTAAGTTCATCCATCTGAACCTTAAGCTATAGTTGTTTAGGTGCTGTTTACACCTAAACAAAGCACCCTAACAGGGAAGAACCAGGGAGTGATTCCTTGACTTCCCCTTCCATCCTGGGGTTTGCCAGCACTGGTCCCTCTGAGAACTGAAAACAGGAATACAGCTCAGTCGTGGGGGCAGAGAAAGTTGGAAATTGATTGGAGGGACACGCAGTAACAGTTTAGAACATAAAAATAGTTAGTACTAGTGGGATGGCTCAGTGGGAAACATGCTTGCCTTACCACCCCAATGCCATCATTTGATCCTCAGATCCCACATGGCAGGAGAGAGCCAACTCCTGGAAGTTGTCCTCACCTCCACAGGTACAAAGTTATCTGTGTATGTCTGCACTCATAAACACACAAATAATAGTAATATAGAAAATCAGTAGGAGAAGCCAGCACCTCTGCATGTTATTAGTGCAGGACACTTATGTTCACACAAACACTGAATAACATGCTGTGAGGAATGCCACCGAAGGCATGTTTGGGAGGTGGGAGCCGTTTTTACCTTGAGCCAAGTGTTTGTGGAGTTATCCAGGTAAAGAGGGACCGGGTACTGGAAATGGTTGAACAAAGCCCCCAAAACCCTGTGTTTAAGGAACTCAGGGAAGGAGGTTGGTTCTGCTAGATAGGAGAACGACCAGGAGGCAGAGACCCACTCTTGACTCGGAAACTTTCCAGGAGCTTGGCTTTTGTCCCTAGGGCAGGGAGTGGGATGGTGGGATGGTGGGATGCTTTGAAGACTTTGGAGCAGGGAGGTGATCTGTCAGTGAGAACTAACACAGTGGACTGTTACAGATTATCTCCAGGTTCTGAACAAAGGCTGGGCATCCGTGGTGTCAAGTCCTGAGATTCCTATCTATTGCTAGTAAAGCTGCAACCCAGCATTTTCTTTCTAGTTTTGCTCCTAAACAAAACAGTGTGCTTTATATGAAATTGCTGAGAGTGGTATTGGCGAACCCTGGGGCATGACAGCAAAGAAAAGCAATATGCCTTCTCCAGACTACCGCTGTTGTTTTATAGACAGAGTAAAGGGCTTTAGGTCCAGAATTGGTACACTAAAGGGCTCAGCCTAACTCCAGCTTAATCCTTCCACACAGTGTTTTACAACCTCTCTCGGATGCCTGTGTGGATGGCTCCTCGGTGTTCTTTGGCATTGTCTTAGTTAGAAAAGTGTTTCAGGATGTGGGTCTTTGAACTGAGCTTTGTTTTCTTGTTGCACAGGCTGGTTTTGGTTATGGATTGCCCATATCACGCCTCTATGCACAGTACTTCCAGGGGGACCTAAAGCTGTACTCCTTGGAGGGCTACGGGACTGACGCTGTTATCTATATTAAGGTAATAACTGAAACTTCCTGATTTAACTGTATAAAAATATATCTTTTTTAATTTTTACAGTATATTTGTGTACAGTGAATATGCCTGGTACCCTTACAGATCAAAGTAGGCATGGGATCCCCCGGAACTGTAGTTATGAACCACCATGTAGGTGCTGGGAACTGAACCTGGGTCCTCTGGAAGAGCAGCCAGTGCTCTGGACCACTAAGCCAGGTCTCCAAACCCTTACCCAGATTTTTTTTAATGGTAAGAAAAGGTACCAATGAAAAAGTATAATGAGATTTTATTAAACCTCATGAAATGAAATGATGGTTATATGGGAATGCACCCATTTTGATAGTTGAGGGCAGTGGGGAAAGAAAGAAGATTAGGCTAAGATAGAGAATCCTAAGTGTACGGGACAGATCTGAGTTCACCCAAAGCACTGTAAAAAAAAAAAAAAAAAAAAGTGAATTTATTTTTTATGTGAAACACATGACCAGTTGTTGATCTGCTCTGTTGCTGTTATTTTCTCTTGTCCTGCCAGGCCCCGCCACCCTTCTCAGCCCCAAATAAACACAGAGATGCTATATTAATTATTAAATTTTGGCTGATGACTAGGGCTTCTTATTGGCTAGCTCTGTCTTAATTATTAAACCATTTCTATTAATCTAAGTATTTCCACGTGGTCTTGGCTTACCAGAGAATGCCCAGACCTGTTATTCCTTTGGCGGCCTACATGGTGTCTGTTTTGCAGTCTTGCTCTGCCTTCCTTTCCCAGAATTCTTGTCTCCTCATCCTCTGCAAAACAGGGTTTTATTCATCAACCAGTAAGAGAAACATATACAGAAGGACATCCCCCATCACTGCTCTTTAAAAAAGAAACAAAAGCCCACACTTGTTTGTTTATTGTGTGTGTGTTCATGTGTGTGCACATGCATGGTTGTCAGAGAACAACTTTCCAGAATTAGTTCTTCCCTTTCACCGTGTGGGTTCTGGAGATTGACCACGGTCATCAGGCCAGGGGCCAACCACCTTTAACTGCTAAGCCATTTTGCCAGGCAATAACAACACCCAACCTTTGTGTGTGTGTGAACTTGTGGCCTTCCACATGTTAGGCTAGTGCTCCCCAACTGCCAGTAAATAATTTTTTCTAAAAAAAAAAAATTGTTTTATTTGTATGAGTGTTTTGCCTGCAGGTATGTGTACCACATATGTGCCTGATGCTCCTGGAGAAGACAGTATCAGGTCCTCTGGAAGGGGCGTTACAGATGACTGTGAGCCACCATGTGGTGCTGGGAATAAAACCCAGGACTTCTGTAAGAGCAGTCAATGCTCTTAACTGCTGAGCCTTCTCCCCGGCCACCTAAAGTAGTTCTTTTAAAACTTTGGATGTATTTATTTATAGTGTGTTGTGTGTGGGCACGCATGTGTGGAGGTCAGAGGACATTGCTGGAGTCCAGGTCTTTAGGCTTCATAGCAAGCATCTTTACCTGCTTGAACCACACAAATACACAAATAAATAAATGTAATACTATTTTAAAAGCACAGGTTACATGGTTGGTGCTCTAGTTTCTTGTTCTGGCCACTAGATGGCACCTATTTTATAGGCTATGCGTAAGAATTTTGTGAAAAAAAAAAAAAAAAAAAGTTGGCCTGAAAAGATTAAATCTTTATAGCCCTGTTTGTATTTTTAACATGTCATTGTGAGGAACTTAAATATGACAATATCAGTGCAGTATTTTCAACACTAATATAACATTTTGATATATGTTTAGACTACTCAGAGCACACAGGTAGAAATTTCTTCTATTTGGGAAAAGCTAGAATACAAGCATTTTAATAGAGTCTTCACACCTAGTCACATTAAAGACCTTATCGGCACCATCAGGAGGAAATTGCTGGTTCTGGATTGTCAATTTCTTGGGAAATACCAGTGGCCTTTTGTCAAAATTCTGGAAATTCCTACTGTGAAGGCAGTACTAGGAAGTGTAGTTAGCCCTGGTTTCCGTTGTCTCCAGGAAGCTGTAGAGTGGTGAATGAATGTTTGTGTACAGGAAACAGAAATAAATGTTCAGTGACCAAAACTGACTCTAATAGTGGGAGAAGAAAGCCCAGAATTTGGGCTGGGATGTTGCTCAGTGACAGACAGCTTGTTTCACGGAACCTGTGTTCAGTCTCCAGCATTGGGCACAGGGAGGGGAAAAACAGGAGCAAGCACTGTTCATGTAAAAGCCAAGATGTCTTAGATTTAACTTGATATTTATTGATGATAATATTGGTATGTTCAGTTTTTAATTTTTTAAAAAGATTATTTTATGTGTATGAGTGTTTTGCCTACATGTATGTCTGAGTACTACATGCCTACCTGATGTATGTGGAGCTCAGATCTCATCAGGTATTTTGGACTGGAGTCAGAGATGGTAGTGAGCCACCATGTGGATGCTGGGAACTGAACCCCCGTCCCCTACAAGAACAAGTGCTTTTAACCACTGAGCCATCTCCATCCCTGTGCATTAACATTTTTAATAATACGTTACTACATAGTGAAGAAGATTGGGTTTCTTTTCATTAAATCTGTAAACTATATTAAGGTAGATACCTGATTTTTATGCTCTAACACTTAGCCAGTTTTTTAAAGTAGCTGCTCCTGGCTGGGCGTGCACTTTGCAAGAGTGTCTATTCTACCTTGGTAAATGTTTCCAGACTGGCTGGCTAGGGAATGTGAAGCATCAAATCCAATCACTGTATCATTGGTGCCACAGATACAGTAAATAGCATGTTTCAAATATGTCCACCCTGAAGACAGTATGCAGTTAGTAATTAATTGGTAAGATGCCAGTAGAATGTTGTTTACCTGTAGTCATTGTTTACCACCGTATATTGTCTCAGATAATGAATTCTTAAAATGCCTGACTTAGAGAACTTCTTTTCAACCCCAGGCTCTGTCAACAGAATCCATCGAGAGACTCCCCGTGTATAATAAAGCTGCCTGGAAGCATTACAAAACCAACCATGAAGCTGACGACTGGTGTGTCCCCAGCAGAGAGCCGAAAGACATGACCACATTCCGAAGCTCTTAGATGCACATGGGGCACCTGGAAAATCCAAATGTGGTTTTGCTAAGTTTGGAAGAGATGTGTTTGGAGCCACATTATATCAAATATGTCATTTGTGATTTTCACAATTCATGTTGCTAAAGCTCCTAAAGGATCAATTATACCAACTTTATTCTGATATGTTTGGTTAATTGGACATATTTTTAAACACTCATAGTATCAACTTCCCTCTGTGTGGTAGATTTATTGAGTGTGAAGTCTCTGGGTTTCTGGAGGAAGTTAAATATTGATTTTCAAGTTCTCATTTATTTCTGCTGGAAATAAAGAATGTGGAGTAGCTGGTTAGTGGCTCGCTTTTGGAGTTCTGTCACATGTTGGTGATAACGGCTAATTAGATGGTGTTCTCATCTTCCACGAAAGCAGAATCCAGTGGTACCAATAGGACCTTTCACGCATTGTCTGCTGAAATGAATTATCATGGCATTCTTTTATTGCAGAAGGTTGTAATGTCTGATTTCCCGCTGAGCTAAGTCCCCATCATAGGTAGTGTACTCAGGATCAGTGCAAGGGATTTTCTTTAAGAACAATGTCTCTCTGTAGCCCTAGCTGGCCTTGAAATCGACACCCATCCTTAGCATCCTGAGTGCTGCAATGAGAAGGGTGTGTCTGGTGCATAAGAGAAATGTTTATGCCCAAACAAGCAAAGTAGCAGCAGAGAAAGAACCAGGGCAAAGCACTAAGTGCCCGTACTGAACCGACTGACTGTTAAGGTTATCTGATGGAGCTTTTGAAAGAATTCGTTTTTCTGGGTCCTGCTCCAGGAATCCAGAGGCTGAAGGAAGGTTTTGGTTCTCCTGTTTCCAGGTCAGATTGCTAGACTTTAGGAGACATAATCTAAATCTCAGGCCTGGTACAATTGAAAGCAGAGTCAGGAACAGGGAGACTAGGGTGACCTTAGTCACCTTGGTTTTAAGTGGTGGCTGAGGAACATGCATTTTTCTAAAACCCAGATTTCTTTTCTTTTTCTAAATCAGAGAAAAGTCAGCTTAGATTGGCTACAAAACCCCTTTGTATCTGTGTGGTAATTTAAAGTTTGGAAATGCTTTGAGGTATTAGGACGTTATTTGTGTCAAAACACGAGCTGTGGAACCTTGGTTCTCACTCTGAGTAACCCAAAGTCACACAGACTTGGAGCTATAGCCTGAGCTATCCCTGCTGATCACTGTCATCTGTCATGGTTGTTCTTACCGCATCTGTTAAGTGATGAAGAAATACTTTGAAAATGTGCTTGGCTACTTACCTGGAGGGATCTGGGGGTTTGGTTTGGAAAGTGCTGTGAGTTAAAGCATCTCACTCTTGATAGGATTTATCAAATACTACTTCATCCCATATATATATATATATATCCAAATCATGCAGTGTGGTACAAAATAGAATTCTTGTACCAAATGATAGAAACTTGTAGGTTGAGGATGCCCAGGGTGGTCAATTCAGGACCCTCATGTGAGAGGTGAGGGGCCTGAAACTCAGGTCCTGTTGGTCCAGGGTTTTTAGCTAATACAACCAAATGTTGGAAAAGACATACCTTATACCCGCTGTTCCTAACTGAGGACTTTGTAAGAAATAATAGACTATGTTCATGAGTGACATTTATTCCGTGTATTACACTTATTAGCTTTAAATTACATTTTCTTGCAATGATGAAATATTTTGGAATCTTTTGTACAACTGTCAATAAATGTACTATTTTTACTTGTGAAATACTTTTCCTTCTCCAAAGAATTAGAAGTTCCTCCCTCCCCCATTTAAGAGCTAAGAAATGTTTTCAGACAAGAAGTAAAATAAAATTATTTTACTTCAGTCTCTTGTTAAGGTGTAGCACCTTTCGCTTTGTTATCATGGTAATGGATGGAAAATTGTGTGTGAAAATATTGGGGGGGGGGAGTTTTTTCAGAGTTGCTTTTAAAGATACCTAAAAGGTTTTTAGATTCTCAAGATGAGCTGGTTGGTCTGTCAGCAATTATTTTATGTGGTGTGGGTGTAAAAATAGATTGATGGTCAGGGAGTGGATAGCAAGTGGTTTTCATAACCTGGGCAGTTAATGAGTATGCCAGTACATTGTAGGAAAGGGATTGTAAGAATATCCCAAGCTGCAGTTTAAAATGGTAGTTGGTTTTGATGCCTTTACACTTAATAATGGTCAATATCTTCCACTGTGCAGTTTCTACATGGATGTATTGAAGCAGAATTCTACCATAGTAAAAGATGTTTTCTCAGTGACAGTAAACTGGAAACATGAATCAGCTCTTTTCAAATAAACTTGAGTCACTTAAGGAATTTTAGAAATATACTCCTGTCTTTTAAAGAGCAGCCTGTCTCACCATCAACATTCAACATTCTATAAACGTTCAAGAACTGTAACTAGGTGCCAGCAGGTAAAAGCAATGGCCACCAAGCCTGGCAACCTAGTTCCTTCCTCAGAGCACACATGGCGGAAGGAAAGAACCGACTACCCCATAAGTTGTCTTCGGACCTCCACATGTGCACTGGCACGTGGGATCCCCCACACAAAATAAAACGAAACTTCAGTTATAGCTAGGTATTTTGCACTCTCTTAACTATCTCTAATAGAGGTGTTTGAGGCAGGTTTCCAATGTGTATAGTCTAACGGGGAAGCAGGTAGTAAGTAAAGTTTGTGTGGTTTCAGTTACCCTAGGTTTTTCATTATCTAATACACTGCCAATGATTGAAATGTACTGCATAGATGGAGACCTGATGTATAATTTTGCAAAGCTATATATATAAATTTGGATAAACTTCCACAGTAGAAATAATTGTAGGAAGGGGCTTAGCCAGCACTACCTTCTACTTAATGATAATGGAGTGTCTGAACTTTTACAGTCAAGGCAGAGCGCATTCTGTTTTTCATTGATAGCACAAAAGCACCACATCTTCCTGTCACTGTTAAAATCAGTAAGGTCCAGCCAGGATGGTGGCACACCTGTAAGTGACTCACATGAGTTTGAGCCAGCCTGGTCAGCATAGGGAGTTTTGGGCCAGCCAGGGCTACATAGTCCCTGTGGTTTTTGTTTGTTTTAAAACCAATAAAGTCCATAACAATTACAGAGGGAAGGGAAAGAGTTGTGTGGCTCTGGTTAATTGGGGAGGAACCCCAGCCAGTAAACTTTGAGTTGATGTCATTAGTTTTACAAAGGAATGTGAAGCTTCAGAGGGTAGGTGGCTGGGGTTAAACTTGGTTTTTACTGGAGGAACTACTCATTATAGCTGATCAATATCTGGTCTCAATACTATTAATTTTCTCACAGTCAAACCCAAGACACTCAAAAAATAATACAACTAATGCTTTGTGAAGTTGTTTTTCTCATGTCAGCAATGAATGCATTCCTATTTTACTTAGTCCCGTCGTTCATAAACCACTGTATCATTTGTTCTACTTTTGTGTTTGGAAAGAATTAAACATTTTACTGTCCACTTTTTTTCTGTAGTCTTCATATTTCTTTAGCAAATTTTAATCATAGATTTTAATAGAAAAAGACAACATTGTCTATTTTGTTGGCTTTCTAAAGCTTTTACTCCGCTAGGGACATAAGGTGCTTGTCTTATATTCATAAGGCCCTGGATTTAAGCCCTAGTGCCATATAGGTGGTATATGCTGGCAACCCAGGGGTACGTGCCTATAGTATCTGGGTTACAGGGGAGGTGGAAGCTAGAAGATCAGAAGTTCAAGGTCATCCTTGGCTACATAATGAATTCCAGGTCAATCTGGAATATTTGAGATCCCGTCTCAAAAGAAAAGAAAAGAAAAGAAAAGAAAAGCAGTTGCTACCTTATATGGGAATACCTCAGTGAATAGTGACAACTGGCCTTTTACATTGTTAAGTGAGAGAGTTTTACCTTAGCAATGGATACTCACTAATTACTTTCCAAGATTCTGGAAGTTCCTGCAGTTGTTACTGGGACAGTGGATGGATTTATAGCTGTGGCCAAAATATTGCCACTTGCTTATCAGAAGTTTAAAAAACATTGAATCGCTCCCTTATAGCATATGAACAGTACATTTTAATTTGACTCAAACATAAAACAGTCCAGTATTCTCTCTGGTTTTGTTCTAGGAGCCTGAGATGGATGCTCTGATGGCATTCTTACTGTAACAGTGTATAGGAAGAATACCACGCGTTTAGCAGCTAGCGGACTGTGTGTAACTGTAGTACCAGATGAAATTATTTGTGCAAAAATTTATTTTTATAATTGAGGCAGTATGACACTATATCCGAAGTAGAATGGAAGAGGCAAGCAAGTTTTTTTTTTTTCTATTACAGCATGAAAATAACTGGTTTAATATGAACTGGTCAAGTCTTTATTCTCTGTGGCTCCCCGAATGCCTTGTCTGTGATAGGCACTTACATCTGCCCAGTGTGTAATGTAATGGTAATGTGTGTAATAGCACTGTCCTTTCTCAGAGATCCCTTAATACGGGCTGGGAAGCAGAGCAAACTGCATGGTCACCAACATGAGGAAAAGATAAAATACGAAGAAGATGAAAAGAGTGGTGGACAGCGCTGTGAAGATGTTTCACAGTACAAAAGAAGCACACACTCGCTGGGTGAAAATGTAGGTATAAATATTGTTTTGCTGGTAACACCAAGGATGACATTTTGGGGTCACTTCTTGAACAGCATGTACTTGAGACTCGACAAGTTGAGGGTTAGTCACATCCCACTAGAATATGATGCTCAGGAGGAAGCCAGCCAATTAGACAACACAGGCCTAGTGTCCTTCAGCTGGAAATGAGGGTGTTAGAGTTTAATGAGCAATGGCAGGAATCGGATGTGTTAATATGCAAGCTTGCTCCCACACTTTCTGGGTGGTGAAAGGTGCAAAGATTTCTCTCTTAGAACTTAATCACGGGGAGTGGATGGGTAGAGTGCATCTGTGCAAGTGTGAGAGCCTGAGTTTGTATCCCAGCACTCGCCCTTAAAGAAAGGAAAGCTGCATGCCATAGTGCACCCCTGGAGTCTCAGTGCTGAGGGAAGAGATGCAGAGGATCCCTGGGGCTGACTCCATCTAGCTGATTGAGAGCCCTAGGTTCAGTGAGAGACCATCTCAAGAAACAAAATGGAGGTTCTAGAGCCGTGGTTCTCAGCCTTCCTAATGCTGCGACCCTTTGATACAGTTCCTCCTGTTGTAGTGACCTTCAGCCACAGAATTATTGCATTGCTACCTCATAACTGTAACTTTGCTACTGTTATGAACTGTAATGTAAATATCTGATATGTGACCCCAAAGGGGTCACAGCCCACAGGTTGAGAACCTCTGTGATAGAGGAGGATACTTCTGGCATCTATATTTGCATGCGCAGGTGAGCACACCCACATACACACACTACACACGGAATCGCATGCAGTCACAGTACACGCAGTCTTAGTATCCCCGATGCCTCCCAATGACTGAATGCTTGTCCTGAGGAGGTTCACATATTTCAAGGGGCCTTTGATGTCTGAGAGAACTCTGTCTTGCTCCCCTGGGACTGCTTGGTGGCTTCTAGGGCACAGAGAATAACCTGTCTGTGGCCAATTAGAAACATCTGCTCAGGCAGCACAAGGAAACTCCCGTGCTTTTAGAAATTCTGACTTCAGGGGCAGTACAGTTGCAGGCTTAGGGTTCCCGATACAGGAGGAGCATTGGTCCTGGATGGAGTTCAGGTGTTGGTGATGATGATGTAGTTCCCCCTTTTTTTCCCTAAATGAGTCCTATATAATGTGAAATCAACTACTTAAAAATGTAATCCAAATCAAACAAAAAGTGTAATTTAAAAATTCTACTTTCAGGGATCGTTTACAATCTAATTTTATTTGGGTGCATGTGCATGCGTGCCGTGGCGTGTGTGTGGAGGTCAGAAGACAGCATTCAGGAGTCAATTCTGTCTCCACTGTGGGTTCCAGGATTGACCTCAAGTTCTCAGGTTTGGTGGCAAGTGCCTTTACCTGTAGCCCTCGGGCTGGCCTGCAGGGATGATTTCTGTGGTTTGAAGTGTGATTTGGTAGCATCCAGTACATCCACAAGGGAGTACAACTGTACTTCTACCTATTTCCAGAACATTTCCCACCCCCAAAGTAAACCCTGGACCATTGAGCAGGTTTTTTGTTTGTCTCTTTCTTTCTTTTTATCGTGCCAGTTTTCTAGCATGACCTAGTCCTGAAAACAGTACTGCAGGCTTTTTCTACAGTAGGGTAACATAAGGGTGAAACCACACTGTTAAACACACTGACATGCATGTGTGTGTGCAAGCCCCATACTCAGATGGCTTTTCTAGTTATGGGATTAAATGTCTCTCCTTGGTTGGGCTCTGTTTTTAGTTAGAAAATTCAGAGGCTCAGAGATAATTGTATATTTTAATAACCATATTTTATAATTCAAAATTTATATGAACAAAATGTAAGTCCCAAATCTATAATGATTACTGTTACTTTTTAAAATTAGTCAAGACTTTTTTTTTTTGCCACAGAACATGTACTTTGTTTTTTTTTAAATCAGTATAAGTTTTCACCATAGCATTTTCAAACAAGATTTGTTTTTGATTCTCTTCCCTACTTCTCCATCCCTGACCTACCTTGTACCCTTCCACCTATCCACCCATAACCTTTTCATGTTCATGTTTCTTGTGTCCTTGACCCCTCTGCCCTCTGCCCCACTTAGCACTTTGATTAATGGTTCCCTTTCTAGTTTCATACCCTACATGTACATTCACAGACAGCTATGTACGGCCATATAAACACAGGCTAGGTCTTCATATGATAAAGAACATGCAACTTTTATCTTTCAGAGTCCGTGTTATCTTAACACCTGCATTTTCTGAAGCAGCGACATTAATACAAGGCACCTCAAAAACAAAAGTGGAGCTGGAGAGATGCTTTCCAGTTAAGACTACTTTCTGCTCTTCCAAAAGACCCAAGTTGGGTTCTTTACACCCACATCTAGTGGATGGCCCTCAAGCACCTGTAACAACAGCTCGAGATCAGGTACAGTCTTCTGGACTTCTTGGGAACTGGCACACATGTGGAGTGTATATTCACATATACATTCACATAAAAATAAATCATTACAAACAAAAATTTCCCAGTTGACTCTGCTAGGCCCATACAGAGAAAGCATGCTTTGTTCTTTAAGACTACTTTTTCCTTCCCAGCAACTGCCAGGGGACTGCTGAATTACGACTAGCTTTCCTTAGTAATTGCTGCTGCTCTCCGGTTACCCTGCCGCCCCCTCAGCACCAAGAGTGCGAATGTGCTTTCTTCATGATGTGTGTGGCTCTCTCTTTGTCCTGATAAAGCTGCCAGCCTTTTGTTTTCTGGGCATGTTAGCATCCTCCCTGGGCAGATGAGCAGTCTCTCTAGCCTGTGTTTGCATGGCTTGCATCACAAGTGGTTTCATTTCTTACTGAACAAAGATTCCATTATTGGGAATTCTGTTCTATTGTTTTGTTAGGAAAAGAAGCAAAGACTTTATACCTTTTCAATGAGCTAATTTCAGGAGCATTTAAGTGAAGTGGATCTGACTTACTGTGGCTTCAGGACTACTGCTTCAAGCGCAGAGAGATGCACTCTATTAAATAAAGGCAATGTTCTAAAAAGTTCCTAGATCACAAACAACCCAAAGAAGCAAGAGGAGGCATTCCTAGATACTAGGTTTATAAAGTGGGTAATGTATTTTCTTAAATGCTCATTATCATTGGAAGACACGATTACCCTGCTGTTTTCGTTTGCAATATTGTCCTTAAATCTAAATTATCCATTGAGCAAATTAGTGGCCCCTGCACAGAATCCATGTTTTTCTTGTGTTGAGTGCAAGTCACCATAAGCATTCCCTTGTAATTTGCATCTTTCTGGTTGTGTTGGGCCTTTTTCCTTACATCCTATGCTGTGAACTTTATGGCACATTACTTCCAGTTGGTGTCTGGGCCTGGAGAGATGGCTCAGCAGTTAAGGACGTCTTTGTGCTCTTCTAGAGGACCTGAGCTCTGTTCCAGCACCCATGTCAAGTGACTCAGACATGTGTTAAGTCCACCTCCAGGGGGTCTTCTGACCTCAGCTGGCACCCACACTCATGGATGGACACACAGACACACAGACACACACAATTTAAAATAAGACAAATCTGGCTGGGCTGTGGTGTGGCATGCTTTTAAACCCAGGTGGATCTCTGTGAGTTCGAGGCCAACCTGGTCTATGGAGCAAATTTCAGGTCAGGCTCCAAAGCTACCCAAAGAAACCCAGTCTTGAGAAAAACAAAAACAAAAACAAAAAATGAACAACAACAACAACAACAAAACCCCCAAATATTTTTAAAAAGCTGAATGATGATAAATGCGAGGTTCAGGTTAGTGGTTACAGGGTCAGATAGGGAAAAGCAATGTAGGTTTATTACTAGAAGGTAGAAGGTTGTTGCTGCATATCAGGGTCATTTCAGTATGCTGTGTAATCTGATTATTTGTGTATGTTCTTTTTAATGTGTAAGTGCATTTGCGTTCTTGGGATGGTTTAAAAAGCGGCACGTTCTTGTGGAGGACTGTGGATGTAGCTCAGGGTTAGCACTTGCCTAGCCTACACTTGGATTAATTACTTAGCAGTAAGCATAGCAGTGGCACTCACGTGTTCTGTCTCCCATGTTAGTGCTCATGTAGAGTACACTTTAAAGCAAGCAGAAAAACAGATGAAAATAACACATAGATTATGTAACAGTTGCATTTCTTTCTCATTTATAAAAACAATGTTTTCCTATTATTAAAAAATTCAGATAGCTCTTGAGAGTTAAGTAGAAACAAATTATTCCCCCCTTAGCCTACTACCGTCTACCAACCTATAGATCTATCAAGTATACGTCTTCTAAAAAACAAAACAAAACAAAAAACATAGGCTTTAATCCCAGCACTTAGGGTGCAGAGGCAGGCAGATCTTGGTGAGTTTGAGGCCAGCCTAATCTACAGAATTCCAGGCCAGCTAGAACTATACAATAAGACCCTGTCTCAAAATAACATTTAAAACATAAAACCTGTTTGTCTATCAGTATGCTTTAACATTTTATTCTCTTTCCTTTCAATAACATTTTTCATGTCGGAATCCATAATACACTGTTAGTGGACCCATAGTTTTTCATTGTATCAACTATGCTCATTGAATTAATATATTCACTTGAAAGCAATTATGAAGATTATTGCTGGTATAACAGGACACTAAGTGCTGTTCGATACATACTTTTTAGCATAGGCCTTCCCACTGATGGTTGATTCTGTTGGTCAACTTGACACCATCTAGAATCACCTAGGAGACAGACACCTGGGCATGTCTGTGAGGGAGTGTCAAGCCTGAGCTAACCTAGATGAGAAGAGCTACCCTGAACGTGGGCAGCTGCATTCCACGGGCTGAGGTCTGGGTTCATGAGAAGGAGAAAAGAAGCTGAGTACCGGTGTTCACCCCTCCCTGCTTCCTGGATGTGGAGCCATGGGACCAGCTGCCTCAAGCTGTTGCTGCCAAGCCTTCCCTCAAGATGGATTGTCCCATCAAAACATGAGCACAGGTGTCGAAGTTAGGCTCCTATTGCTGTGAAGAGACACCATGACCATAAAGAAAACATTTAGTTGAGGGTGACTTGTTTCCAGTTTCAGAGGTTCAGTCCAATATCATCATATCAGGGAACAGGGCAGTGTGTGGGCAGATGTGGTGCTGGAGCTAAGAGCGCTACACCTTGCAGGCAACAGAAAGCTGACTGACTTTTACATTGAGGGAAGCTTGAGTAAAAGAGACCTCAAAGCCTGCTCCCACAGACATACTTCCTTTAACAAGGCCACACATCCTAATAGTGCCACTGGCTTTGGGGACCATATTTTTTTCATACCACTACAAGTAAATTCTCCTTCCTTAAGCTGCCTGTGCAATGAGACAAAATTCAGAAGGTGCCAAGTACCCCTGTCGGGGTGGGGGGGCTCAGGATGGGACCCAGGATCCCATAGATGCGAAGAACAACTCCACTACTGAGCTAATTCTCCAATCCCCAGCCCCCCCTTTTTTTAAGATTTTATTTATTATGTATTATGTATACAACATTCTGCTTCCACGTATATCTGCATACCACAAGAGGGCACCAGATCTCGTAACAGATGGTTGTGAGCCACCATGTGGTTGCTGAGAATTGAACTCAGGACCTCTGGAAGAGCAGTCAGTGCTCTTAACCTCTGAGCCATCTTTCCAGCCCCTCCCCAGCTCTTTTTTAAGTGAGATGTCTGAGCACTCAGGCAGTGCTCCTGAACCTGATTGGCCCCTGGAATCACTCAGCATCATGAGATACAAAGGTTATAAACATAAGCCTGGGAAAGAAAAGTCAGAGCCTGAGATTAAGAGAGACTTTTGAAATACCCTCGAAACAAGGACAGCATTCTCTTTAGTTGTTTGGAAGAAGATGGCCAAATGTGTTCCCAGCAGGCAGGGGCTATCTGCATTGGCCAAGGATGAAGTACCAGTGTTGACCAGAAGGGAGAATGCAGGGATATATGAGGGTGTTTGCATGGCTTCTCTCACTCACTCCTGTGCTACTATAGGGCTCTGGGGAAGGGGTTCTGCAGGGATGGGTGAGGATGTCTCGGACTGCTGGACTTTTACATTGCTACAATGTCCTTCTTTCTGAATACGAGGGAATCCTTGACTTGACCCTTTCTCAGCAGCACTCTTGTCTGTGCTTGGATTTCCGAAGAGACTTAGAGCATCTCCCTCCAGCATGGGGGGAGTAAATTTTCATGCTCAGAGTTGAAAGAGGAAGGGAGGCAGGGGTGCAACAGGATCAGAGAGAACAGACAATGCTACTCAGAGCCATTTATCCCTCATATAATTTTTATGACCTGACTTCCCTCCAGGCCTAAGTTATATTTTTTTAATGTCCTAAGTTACATGCTTCAGATGTTTAAAAAATCATTTTCTTTGCTTTTCTACTCTAACATCCTTCCCCAAGGCAATGGATGCACTGATTAAATGAATTGAGGACAAAGAGCAAAAGAAATTCAGAGAAGGAATCTCAGATAGCATCTCAAAATATTATCCCCCCACAGTTACATCCAAGGACACTAACGGGACCTGGGGGTGAACGCAATGAAATCTTGTAATAGTCTTTGATGGCTCATGGAAAATGGAAAAAGAGTAGATGATCAAAGACAGGGTCAGCATTTTTCAAGTACAAAGGAAGAGGATCCTGCAAATTGTAGGCAGGGAGAGCGCCAGAGAAACTCGCCTCTCCCCTTTTTTTTTTCATATATAGTTTGTCTTAGACAGAGGCTATTGAAATAAGGCATCTGGATGTTTAACAAGTAACCTGAGTATCTCCTGAAATATTGTTATGGAAAAGGCTCAAAAATGGGGAACAGAAATCAAAAAGGTTAGAAAATGTGCAGTACAGTAACCTCTGGAAGACACCTGGAACTCTACTGCAGGAGCTCGTGGGAGTGGGACCCAACAAGGAATCAGTAGCTGCAGTTTGATTTCTTTGACATGTCTGATGACACTACCCTATTCATTTAATTGCCTTCTTTGTATCACGGACTTGTGTTTGTTCTGGCCCAACCCTTCCTCATGCCGTAGGCTCTGCCCGTCACTTGTCACATTACTGTATTTCAGCTGGTCCTGGCTTGCTCTTCAGTGCCTGATGTCATATGAGAGCCTCACTATATATAGTACATGATCACAAATGTGGCAATACAGTGGCTTGGTGTCCTTTCCACAAGAAGGCGATTTGGGATTGGCTTGTTCCTGAGATCACAATCAGGGAAAATATTTTTTTTTTTAAACACCGAGTCCCTGTTTCTTTTGCCTTGTCACTTTCTGCACTGTTGAAGTCACATATGGTGAGGCTCATGCTACAAGACAGAACCTCTTTACTCCAGCCTTGCTAATCCAGTGTTGGGTGGGCTCTCTGAGCCACTTGCTTTCTTTCATAGGCCACACAGGACTTTTGGACAAAGGTGTGTGTGTGTGTGTGTGTGTGTGTGTGTGTGTGTATGTGTGTGTGTGTGTGTGATGTGCACAGTGTGTACGCACATCATTTGTGTGTAAGTATATGTGCTGATTCACATACAGAGACCCGAAGAAGATGTCGGGTGTGCCCTGATCTTTCCCTCTCTGCATTCCCTTGAGACAGTGTCTTTCAGCCCCAGGAATCCTCTTGTCTCCATGGTTACAAGCACACATGTGACCACTCCTGGCTTTTATATGGGTTCTAAGGATTCAAACTCAGGTCCTCAAGATTGTGCAGACAGCACTCTCAACACCCCAAATTCCAAAGAATTTCACTCTTTTAATTAAAGAAGGAATTTCAGATATACCCAATGTGCTTCATGAACAACAATGGAAACACTAACATTTCATGAAAATGACACTCTTTTAATTCCCTAATATTTAATAATGTAATTTCCTACATACGCTTTTAAAATTAACAAGCCACATGGGCTCCAGGAATTCTATAGCTCCCCACTTAACAATGGCCCAAAGTCCCACTTACACACCTTTGTTTTATAGCACTGGGTATGGGACATGTCCTTTGTCAGACATAACATCTATCTCAATTTCAGGCAGACCACCCAAAGCACAGTTCTACCAAAAGCTTATCTTGCTTCCTTTTTTTTGTAGTTTGTCTTTTCTAGACAAAAGTTAGTGACAAAACAGTGTCTGAACTTCAGCAAACCACTTGTCTGTCTTCTGAGAGCGTTAGAAATAAGGTGTAAAAATGTCAACCAGAAGAGAGGCTGTCTGTCTCAGTGGACAGTCCAAAAAACTGGAATTAGGTCAAAGCAGTGTTCAGAGGAGGCACAGTGATGTACAGGGAGAGGCAGACAGACAGGGAGCATGAAGCCTGGAGAAGAAAGATCCCAGAAAACCCATGGGAATGAGGAAGGAAGTTTGGTACCTGCCTTATTTAGGCTAATTCTGTAGGGAAATCAAAGGGAAAAAATTGGGATAATTTCCAATCATTAGAATTTGTTTGAAAAACAGATACCTCCAGTCCTTTGTGTAGTAATAATTTTAACAGGACCTAAGACTCATTTCTTGTAGACACTCAGAAAGGGAGTGAGAAGAGACAAGTTCTAAGAACATTCACGCCTCTGAGCAACAGTGATTCTAATCCTAGGAAAGGTGTTTTCATTGCTTTTCTCATTGCCATGATGAAACACCAGACAGATGAGCTTAGGGGAGGAAAGGCTTGTCTTAGCTGGCTGGTGGAGTCCACAATGGTGGGTAGGAAGGGGTGGGGGCTGCAGCTTGAGGCTGCTGGTCACACCTGTGCTCAGGAAATGGAGAGACAAGTGCTTACTGGTGCTCGGCTCACTCTCCCCTTTTTATTCACTCAGGGACACCAGTCCATGGAACGATGACACCCATACGCAAGGTGGATCTTCCTTCCATGTCCACACCTCTCTGAAAACGTCTTCACAGACACCTCACAGGGATGTCCCCCAGCTGATTCTAAGTCCCATCAAGTTGACCATAAAAATTAATCTTCAGGAAAGGAAGGTGAAAAGCTGAACCCAAGTCAGTTGTCACTTCTGTTACTAAAACGTTTTACATGATTTAGAGAAAAACCAGTGATTCAGAAAAAATTTTTAAAGGCCTGTGAATATATTCAGAATCAATTTTATGGCTCATGGCTGACAATATTAATGGAAACAGTGTTAATAAAATGTATCCTTTATAGTAATAAAAGCCTGAAGCAAGGGCTCGTAAATCATGTTCTAACAGTTACTAAGGAGGTTAACTTTTCTTGTGTGACTTAAGAGAAAGCAGCCTTAGAACAAAAAGTGTAACCTTTAAACTTAGCTGTCACCCAGGAGACTGTAGACCTCAGTTTAGGCTAAAGACAAAGATGAAACAACGCCAGCCAAAGATAACATACCATCAAACACACTGGCATTAAAATTTGACATCCTAGGACAGGCAAGATGGCTGGCTCATCAGGTAAAGGTGTCTACTTCCATGCCTGATGATCTGAGTCCCACCTGCAGAACAAGCTGTCCTCTGACCTCTGCATAGGCACCACGAAACATGCTCACACACAAGATAAATGTAAACATTTATAAAATGTTGGATGGAATGGTTGTGTCACAGGCAGTGGTGGCGCACGCCTTTAATCCCCACACTAAGGCAGAGGCAGAGGCAGAGGCAGAGACAGAGGCAGAGGCAGAGGCAGAGAGGCAGAGGCAGAGAGGCAGAGGCAGAGAGGCAGAGGCAGAGAGGCAGAGGCAGAGGCAGAGGCAGAGGCAGAGGCAGAGGCAGAGGCAGAGGCAGAGGCAGAGAGGCAGAGGCAGAGAGGCAGAGGCAGAGAGGCAGAGGCAGAGAGGCAGAGGCAGAGAGGCAGAGGCAGAGGAGGCAGAGGCAGAGGCATCTCTGTGAGTTTGAGGTCTGTGAAGGGAGTTCCACAACAGCCAGAGCTACACAAAGAAAGGAACCTTGTTTCTGAAAAATAAATAAGTAAATAAATAAATAAGAAAGGAAGGAAGGAAGGAAGAAAGAGAGAAAGAAAAGAAAAGGACGAAAAGAAAAGAAAGAAAAGAAAGGGTTGTGTCATCCTACTTGGTGGCAGAAGAGCGCAGAAGCTGCCCACCAGGTGCTTCTAATTTGAGGTTCAATTAATTTCTCTTGCTTTTCACTCTCCCAAGATTGTGGCCAAGATTTTGATGAGGCAAACTTGTGTTAGCTTTGTGTGTGGCTGTGGCTTTGCAGCCACTTGCCCTGCCTTCTGTCGCTGGAGCCCTCTGTGTTCCACTCAGGGATCCGTGCTCCCATGCCCACAGCTGCCTATCATGGTCTGATCGTCCTTGTCTTCAGGGCTGACCAATCACAGTTCCTCAGTGGGAAGTGACTGGCCAGGGGCATGAGGAGGGCACCTGACCCCCTGAGTTCAGAATCATTTTTCAGGAATTATTAGGGATTTGAGGAGGAATGTTAGGTAGTGCTTTCCTGGTACCCACAAACAACACACAGTGGTGATGTAGTATCATGGAGACATCTCTTACATTCTAAGAGACTGGAACTTTTGCTGGACCTCACAGCCCAGCTAATAGCACCTCTTGAGGTCACTTAGGACCACTATACTGCCTTATACTCAGCCTGTTTAACTTGCCTTTAAGAGAACAATATTACTACGCCTTGGATTGCCCCTTTAATGAATGTTTACAACTTAAACTAATGCATAGTTTTAATCTTAAATTATGCATTCTTCCATGCTCCTGACCCAGCGGGCAATGCATATGTGTCTGTAGGTGTACTATGAGAATCATTTGCTAGAAACAGCAAATGGGTGAAGCTGCCTTATAAAACAATTATCTGCCATAAATATTGAAAACAACATATGGATACTGCTTGATAATGTTTGCTTGCTTGTTTGTTATCTGGGTCAGTTGGGGTCAGTTTGAGCCAGTCACTTAATCCCTTGTAAAACTCCTGAAGATTTCTTTAAATTATCCCTCATTCTTTCCCATGTGATGCTTTCTGTGATGCTCGGTAAACACAGAGAAAAGGCCCTTTGTTAGGGACACACAGTACAGAGGAAAACAAGACAGCATCCAGGCAGGCACAGATTCAGACTCCCATGACAGACAGAGGACAGATGGAAGACACAGGAGAGAAGTGGGGAATTCAATCTCTAGCTTGCTCTTGGTTAATCCACTCCAGGAGGAAGTCTCTGATTTTTTTTTTTTTTTTTTTTTTTTTTTTTTTTTTTGGTCACAATGCATGGTAGTGACTCTGAGTTTATAAGTGAGATGCTTAAACAATGCGACACACCTTTTGAATGGAAAAGCTGGGGATCCATTCCTTGTAACATCAGGGAAAGCACATCCTTGGGACTCCACCAGTGCAGAGGGAAACAGAAACAAGGGATGAGAAGGGAGGACAGAGACCTGACGACATATTTGAATGCCAGCATCTAACTGTAATCAGATCCCTTGTAAGCCCTGGACATTTCAGATTCCTGAAACAATGAGTTCTTGTCTACTTATGCTAGCGTGAGTTCGTTCAGTCTGCTGCTCACAACCCAGAGTCCTGGTTAATTAGCCATGCCAGAGTTCCTTTTATGCAGTAGAAACGTAGCTTATCCTTAGCACATGTTCGGATAACTACCTTCAAAGAGCAAGAGCCCCGAGTCAGGGGAGGTCTTTATTTCCAACCTAGATGGCACTAAACACTTAGCCACTCATTGCATTTATTTATTTATTTATGAAAGTAACCCCAGCAGGTCCACAACTTATGAAGGAGAGTATTGAGCTCCAAATCTGTGCTGGACTTGGAGCTTATTTGATGAGTGAAAGCAGGCTGCTGATTGTGACAGGCTGTGCGTCTGATTTATTGCTCCCATGTGCTTGTTGTAGGGCTCACATTCCTCTGGTCAAGAAGGATCTTGATTCACTGTCTTTGGATCAGACAGGAATTTGTGAATTCTGAGTTTCTGGAGTATAATGATGTGGGTGTCTGAAACTGGGCTATAAAAAGGATGTGACTTCTGGGCCAAAGAGATGGCTGAGTGGGTAAAGGAGCTTGCTGCCAAACCTGATAACCCATGTTTGATCCCTGAAACTCACATTATGGAGGGAGAAAACTGACTCTGGCAAACTGTCTTCTGCGCTCATTTGTCATGTATTTCCTTTGGCAAATGTAGGCTTGGATAACTGCAATATCAAAACTATTGAAATCTTGTAATTGTTCAAGCCAGTAATATCACAACATATTCAATATGTAACATGTAAATGTAGAGCTTATCTGAACATTTATATTATACCCATTTCTGTCGACAGAAGTTTCTGTTCTGCCTGGTCTCACAGCTGTTTAGTCTAAAATACATACACAGAAGCTTATATTAATTACAAACTGTTTAGCCAATGGCTCAGTCTTGTTATTGGCTAGCTCTCTCTTAATTATTAACTCATTTCTATTAATCTGTGTATCTCCATGTAGTCTTGGCTTACCAGTGAATTCCTGGACCTCTTGCTCCCTCAGCAATTACATGGTGTCTCTCTGGTGTCTCTGCGTTCCTCTTCTCAGCCTTCTCCTAATCTGGTAGCCCCACCTATACTTCCTGCCTGTCTACATCCTGCCTGTCCGTTGGCTGAAACAGCTTTATTCATCATCATAAGAGAAATGTATATATCTATATATCTATACATATATATATATATATATATATATATATATATATAATTCAGAAGGACATCGCCCATCATCTCTTCTTTTCTGTCTAAATAAAAGGAAGGTTTTTAACTTTAGCATAGTAAAATTATATATAACAAAACAGTTATCAAGCCAGAATTATAATTACAATATTTAGTCCATTAACATTTGGCAACATTTAAAGAAAATATTCTATCATCTATTCATTTTTGTGAGTGTAAAGTTTTATGTGTAACATCTTTTTATCATAACTAAGGAAAACCATAACCATAATTATCTGTCTCCAACTCCATCAAAGACCTCAGAAGGAAAATATATAAACTCTAGAATTAACAGATATCTCACTGCCTGGACAGTCACTCAAAGTTCCTCTGTAATGTTGGGGTATCCATATTCAGCCTATAGGCCCAGTGTCTCACAGACTTTTCTGTGACGCAGGAATCTTGAAGGACCATTCTGTCTTTTGGCAAGTTCAGCAGTCACTTTTCTTTGTAACCTACTTGTTCAGTTTGGACAGCATGCTGTCAAGCAGTCCAGGCAAGAGCAGTTTCTTGTCCAAATGGGTATTCCTGCTCTGTTGAAGGCAAACTCCATAACATGTTTCTTCGATGCCCATCTTCCTCTGTGACGTAATTGGTGGTGCCAGGAGCAGTTGTGTCTAATTGTTATGAAAAACCATAATAAACAATTTTAAGTGCCATATTCTGTGTGTCTTTGAAAGGTTTTGAAGAACACCTATCTATTTGAAATATATCTGTGTATATCTAAAAAACATAATTAACATAACTATAAAATTTGACTGTTATAGGTGACTATAAATTTGCATTTTTAATTGTACATTACATTTTTAAATGAGCTGTATAAACACAATATCTAAACAAGAGTAGCAATATACATATAGAAAAATGACCTTAAATTTGTATCAATAAACCAAAATCCATATCAATGTAAAATATTCATTTCTATCTTATATTCCCTTTTTTTTCTTTAGAAAGAGATTGGTTGTGATCATTAACCATTTATAACCAACCCCATTTAGGTGAAATATTTGGGAATGTGGGCATCATTCTCTTCAAGCTGCTTCCTGCTGTTTGGGGGTGCTGTCAATACGAAGGGGATCCCAAGAAAACCCAGAATCCTGTCCAAATCCTGGCTGTACTAGTCTGAGGCTGCATCATCTCAGCTGTATTGGGTGTTTGATCACCTGGGCCACTGCTTGTGGGGGGGCTTGCTTGATCAAACCATATTAGTCTGGAAGGAATCCACAGCTTTTCACCTTCTGTGGAAACAAAAGCAGAATCTTTTCCAAAGTAACATGTTCTTAGACTTAAATTTTGAAGTCAAGGCATTTTCAAAATATATAGGTTGGATTAATCTGGTTGCATTTATAATCAAATGTCTTTTAGCAGCTGTTGCTTTTTCCTCAGCAATCAAACAATTCAAAGACAACACAACAGCATACAGTATCCAGACTCTTTGTGTATTTTCCATCTTTATGTGTTTTTTCCTTTTTATTACTCTATTTCTTTTACTCTTTTTGGCTTTCTGAGACAGGGTTTCCCTGTATAACTTTGGCTGTCCTTGAACTCTTTTTGTAGACCAGGCTAGCCTTGAAATCATAGAGATCTGCCTGCCTCTGCCTCCCGAGTGCTGGGATTAAATGTATATGCCACCACACCCAGCTACTCTTTCTTTTTAAAGGACTATCTCTATCCTTTTTCTCTTCCAAGCCTACATATATTTTTAAACATACTGTAAACCCTTTAGGGCTTTTTCTTCATCTGAATCAGTCTTTACTATATGTCTCTATCTTTTTCTGACCACACGAGCTTTTAATCTGATAAACAGCATGACTAAGATGAAAGCGGCAGCTGGCCAAGCCTTATTCCTTGTCTTTCTGAGAGTAGCTTCATAGTGGAGTACTGGTGCCAGCCATGCTTATTGCCACAACACTGCAGAGTTTCTAGGTCCATGCCACTACCAAGAAGCATGCTGCCAGCTGCTCATATATACCGTTTAAGTGTTTGGTAGCAGGGCCTCTAAAAAGAGCCATGGGGTGTTTTTGCCAATAACACTGAGTTAGGAATCCTCTCTTAAAGGAACCGAGAACCTTTGCTTGCTTCTAGCAAACAGAGCACACCCAAGAAAATGCTGCTACAAAGAAGCCATGCTTGCCTCTGTTCTTTTGTGTTTAGAATCCCTTCCCAAGATCTCTCAAGATTTTCGTGGATACAGTTGCTGAAAGTTGGGCATCCCCCATCACATTTCCATAGCAACAGAGTAGAATTTACAAAACTGCATATTTTGCATATTTAATTGAACCAAAAATGATTACCTTTCTATTTCAACTGTACCTTTTCAGATCCTGTATTAGTCTACTTGGCATCTATTTATCACAGAGCTAGTTACTATATTGGCTTTATTTTCTTACCTTCTATAGTTTTCATGCCCTGATATTTAGGGCCTTGTAGATCTAGGAAGAGACTGTCCCATCCAGCGTTCACTAGCTCCAACATGGTGAGCACCTCGTATATGACCCAACCATCTCCATTTATCTAATTCTCACACATCAACCCCATATCCTTGCTTGTCCTAGATCATGTCAGAGGCAGGTACATGACAAAGAGAGGCCACCAGAGCCCTTTCAGAACCACTCAGACTGTACAGGACATGGGGCAAGCTTGCTTGCTTTTTTTTTTTATTTTATTTTATTATTTTTTTTACCAAACCCAGGGTTTCCCTGTTGTATAAATTACCTCTTTTGTGGCTGTAATAAAGCATCATGCTCAAAGACAGCTATGGAAAAGTTTATTTTGGCTTACATTTCCACAGAGGGATCTATAATGGTGAGGGAGGCACGGTAGCAGGAGCAAGAAGCTTAGTGGTCACATTTCCACCCATACATCGGAAGGAGAGAATGAACTGGATGTAAGGTGAGAGTATAGGTCCTCAACGCCCTCCTCCAGTGACATACTTCCTCAAGCAACGTACAGCTCTTAAAGGTTCCTATCATAACTCCCTTAAACAGTGCCTCCATCTGGGGACTGAGTGTTCAAATCTCGAGCTTATGGGGCAGATTTTATAATATGACCGCCACAGTTGTTGATCCTTAATAATATGGCATACCCTTGCTTGGAAAACTGGGTAACAAACTCTTCTTTCAAAGGCCTTGACCTCTCTGTGTCAACATTCTATCACCTATGTAATTAAAAATCCTGAGACTATGAAAGACCCCTGTCCCTTAGCCCTTTCTTTCTCAAGTTTGTCTCCTCTTCCTCCTGTCGGCGGCTTCCCCGATCCCCACCCCCGGTGGCCTTTCCCCGCCCGGCCCGAGAACAAGCACCGGGTGGGGCCGGCCCGAGAACAAGCACCGGGTGGGGCCGGCCCGAGAATGAGCACCAGGTGGGCCAGCCCGAGAACGAGCACCGGGTGGGCTGGCACGAGGGCGAGCACCAGGTGGGTCAGCACGAGAACAAACACCGAGTGAGCCGGCCTGGAGCTCTGCCCCTGAGCCCCCGCCCCGCCCGAAGAGAAACACTCCGTCCCAAGGTCTCCGCCCCCAAGGTCAGCCATCAGGAAAGGGGGGGGGAATTGAGTCTGCTGTACCAGACACCAGACCTTGAGAATATGCTGATCTGGAATGACTCTGTGTCTCATTTGAACCATCCAATAGAAATAATTCTGTATTTCGCCTCATTTGAAAGACTCTGTGTTTCACCTCATTTGAATAACTCTGTACTTTGCCTTATTTGAATAACCCTGTATAGCGTCTCATATACATTGACCAATGGGAATAGCTCTGTACAATGCCTCATTAGAATTATCCAATAGAATCCCTGCTCCTAGCTTGTGCCTTTTTCCCTATATAAGGACCCCTTTCCCTTGGCTCGGGGCGCTTAGCCACACAAAGGCTAAGTCGCCCCGGGTACCCGCGTCTCCAATAAAGCCTCTTGTTTTTTGCATCCAGTTCGTGGCCTCGCTGATTCCTGGGTGTGTGGGTCTCCCTCTACGAAAGTATCCCTTCGGGGGTCTTTCACTACAAAGGGGACACACAGAAGAAAGTCTACTGTAGCCTATCAAATAAAAATGATCCCCCCACACAAAAATCAAATGCAACCAAAGACAAATAATGAAAAGCAAGTCTCCCTCCTACTCCAGACCTTCAGTTTCCTGGAAGCACCAGCTCAGTCTATAGCATAGAAATTGTAATGACACTGAAGGACTCCCATGGCCATTTGGAGACAGAACAGTTTAGGGTGGGCTCACACATCCAAGTTAGGCCTGAGTTCAAAGATTTCTACATAATACAACTCTAGAGGAAACTTCTGCTGATGTCTTCGGGCATCCCTTGGTTCCTACTGTGACCAGTTGCTCTGCCCAGAGCACACTGGCTGATGAAGGGTCTTTCACTGTTGTGATGGGATTTTCCCCCAGGGTCACACCTCCACAGGTCATTTGTTCTATTTCCTATCCATAGATAGTTGTTCAGTGTTTACCATTTCCAAAGGTTACCCCATGCCTGACATAGCCACTTAAAATTGTCCTTTTGTCAAAAATAAATAATGTTGGGACATTTGGTCTAGGGACTCCTTAATTGTTCTTAGAAACTTTGTATCAGTTGACAATTTTCAGTGTTCATCCACTTTAGTTCATATTTTCCTACAGATTTAAATTTAAACATAATTTAACAGACTTTAATGAGTAAATCTACAAGTTGGTACTTTACTTCTGGTCTGCTTTCTTTTTTGCTTCTATATGCATAGTCGGTATTTTTCTTTAAAACAGAAGACAGAAAGGTGATGAAATCAACATTAGGTTATAGGAAAGGATTCCTTGTGCTTGGTTGGTTTTCACTATTGCTAATTGGATAAAAAGAAAAATCATGCTTCAGGTGTGGTAGTGTATGTCTCTAATCCCAGCACTCAAACTCAGAAGTGAGTTTCAAGGCTAGCCTGGTCTACATAGCCAGTGTCCAGTGAGAGTGGCATAATGAGACTCTGTTTCAAAACAGTCCTTCATGCAAGGAACTTGTGTGAAAACTTTTAAGCATGATCTAGAGGAAGAAATTCCACAGATAGCCATGGTCCAAAGTACCATTTTTACTAGAAACATTAATTTGTGAAGAAAATAATATTTTATAACCACATATGGATTGCCTTGGGGGATGCTACTCACTTATATAAACCAAAAATAAAAGCCAAATATACAAATAATGAAATAAATAAAAACTTCCTGCTGCCACTTCACAGTCTTGTTTACAGGTATTTCCAAAGACATAATCGTTTCCTTTCAATGGAGTGAGTACAAGAGAAAAAACTGTTTCTAGAAATCACTTACTGAATTGGTGTAGTTATAGTGGAACTTTTTCGTAGGGACCACTGGCTCCCCAATAGTGACATGGAGACATATTAATTATGAAACCTCAGCCTATAGCCTAGGCTAGTTCCCGACTAGCTCTTATAACTTCAATTAACCCATTTCTATTAATCTGTGTGCTGCCGCATCATGGCTGTTACCTCTCCTCCTGCCTGTCTTGCTTGTTCTCCATCTCTGTGCGTCTCTGCCCTTCTTTCTTCCCAGCCTCCTCTGTGCCCCCCAAATCTGCCTAGCTAATTGGACATTTAGCCTTTTATTAAACCAATCTGAGTGACACATCTTCACAGTGTACACAAAAAGATTATTCCAGGACAGTATGGTGCTGCACACCTTTAATTCTAGCACCTGAGAAGCAGAGGAAGGCGGATCTCTGTGAGTTCCACCCCAACCAATGGCTACATACGAGACCCTGTCTCTAAACAACAAAAACCACTTACTGAATCTTATCAGAAATGTTGACATGTAAAAATATTATTTCTTTGATGGAATAAATCATAGAACCAACATCTGTGCAATGACTATTTTTATCCACAAGAGTTCAGTACAAGATGTAGCACAAAACTAAGCAATATTAATGCTCAAATCTTACTATAAAACTTTGATATCTAGCTGTAATGTACTTATAAAACTATTGCTAGTCACCTTTGTTCACGTCAGGTACATCCTACAGCCATTCATTTGTACATTGGAAAGACCTTGTCTGAGGACAGATGACATGATTTTATTTCCTGTGCTCCCCATGAACTCAATCCTTATCACTTCCCATCTCTTCTTTCATCCTGGCCTCTCTGCTCCCACACCAGGAGTGGTCTCTTCTTTTTCAATAGTTCAGGCCAAATGTGAAGTGACTGGGTCATCAGTTTCCTACTAAGTGGGTAGAAATAAGAGAAGTGGTCATATAAGAACCAGAGCAAGTGAAGTTAGAACTGTGTGCAAACTAGACACCTGGTGGCTGTGGATAGGGTGTTTGTAGGAGGAGGATAAGCAGATGTTAGGATCTGAGACCTTTGAAATGTGTCATTGCCTTGGGAAAGTGCATGTATCTTCTCACCCTCCCTCCCTCTATCCCTCCTTGCACAGTTTAGTTTTACTATTGATTTTAATGTCTAGTGTGGGTTCATGGTGCAGAAACATGCTGTCAATTATGTTTTCAGGAAGGTGGAAGGGCGAGCATTTACGGACTAGAGCTAAGTTGTGGATACAGCAGGAATGACTATGAGAACCCTAAGGCAGAACTTCCCAAAGTAACAAAATCCCACAGACTAGTGGCATCGACATCCTCTGGGAACTGTATAAAAATGCAGCCTCAGATCCCAAATCAGACCTACTAAAAGAAACTCCATGGGAGATTCAGCATTCTGTAGTCTTTTAAACAAGCCCTCCAGGTGAGTTGGCACATTAGGAGATTCCAGAACTTTCATACTAGAGAAAGCAAGCCAGGCCTGCTGTACCCACCGAGTCCTCCCAGCACAGTGGCTGGTTAGGTGTGTCCTGAGCTCTTAGGGCTCTCTGCTCAGGCTCTTGATGTCTGTACCAAGTCACTGTCTTGTTCCCCTTTCTTTTTCTGCCAGAATCTAGAAAGTTGAAATGTTAAACCTTAAATTTTAGGAAATCATCTGCTTTCACACTCGGTGAACTAAATAAAGAAAATTATTCTAGTAATTTGCATATTCAAGATTGAATCTATGGGAGGAAAAAGCTCCAGGTAACTCAGATCGTAAATAGGAGAGCATTGGAGAATCACGTCACATTTATTATAACTCATTAGCCAAATGATTCCATTAGCTGTCACACTAGTCTAGTCATCAGGGTCTGAACATGTGACTTTCAGCCATTAGGAAGCGATCACCTCATAATGATGTAATTAGAACATTAATGTGAGATGCCTGCATCATATAGTTTTCACTGTTTGTCAAATACTTGAATAACTCAAATGAACAGGTTCCAAGCTATTCCTCTGGGAGAGCGTGCTCATGGTGCTATGCGCCTGCCATGGCCACGGCAGGAGTATTGTACAAGATGGGCCTGGGTGTTAAGCTCTGTGCTTTGGAGGCTTGGGCCATGATGCTCTTCCAGTCTCAAGGTATCCCTTCCCACCTCTGAGCCCTGGAATTTCCTTCCTAAATACCTAGTTTACACGCAGGGTTTGAAGTCTTCCTCCTTAGGTCTATCTTCCTAGGGACAGGCTATGGCCCCTGTGTGTCTACCCAAGATGTAGCTAGAGCAGCTTTTTGCTTGAGAGGGGGACTGTTTGTGGTGGAATGTTTGCATTCATGCGTGGAAAGACTAGACTCGGCAGGGGTGAGAGGAAAGGGACTATGGGTAGGTTTGGACCAATTTTCCCTGCCTCACTGAGAGGAACTCTGAGGGGTTCAATGATTCCAGATTCAAACTTGGCCTCCAAATGAGGTAGGAAAAACAAACTCTATTGCAAACATTTACTAGCTTTGATTTATAATTCCATGTAGACAAACGATTTTGTGAGCCTCCATTAGCATTCTTGCTCCAGGCTCCATAAATGTTAGAGGCCAGTTGGCCACCCACGTAGATGCATGGGAAACTTTTCTATTCCCAATTATATGGAAATGGAGTCTTTAGGTCCTATTATTCAGTTCTCTGAGAGTCACCCATGAAGGGTGGTTCATTTCAGATAGTTTTACAGCCAAGGCAAGGTTGGGGGATCAGCTCAGAGATAATACAGAGACCCCTTCTTTAGATAAGACAAATCAAGAGATTGTTGTT
Source organism: Cricetulus griseus (assembly GCF_003668045.3). Classification (NCBI taxonomy): domain Eukaryota; kingdom Metazoa; phylum Chordata; class Mammalia; order Rodentia; family Cricetidae; genus Cricetulus; species Cricetulus griseus. The sequence goes on along the minus strand of NC_048599.1, from coordinate 103,249,764 downwards.
AGGGTAGGAAAAGACAAAATGTGCCAGGAAAACCCCAAACAACAACAACAATAAAAACAAACTCCAAGAATGACAACACAGGTTAGCTGCTGACTGTTGAATCAGGCAGCATGGTGGTGGTGTGGGGAGTGTAGAGACTGTATGGGGTAACACAGCAGTTAAGATTGGACAAGTTGTGTAACCTTTGAGTAATGTAACGTCTGTGCCTGAGTTTCTTGCCTGTAAAGAGAGAATACCAACAGGATCTGTTTTCCAGGGAGGTTGTGAACTTACTTAAAATGAAAGTACCTGCTTGTTGTAGGTGTTCAGTAGATGTCTGCAAATTTTATTGGTTCTTGTGAAAAAAAGTGTGTGTATGTGTGTGTGTGTCTGTGTGTGTGTGTGTGTGTGTGTGTGTGTGTGAGAGAGAGAGAGAGAGAGAGAGAGAGAGAGAGAGAGAGAGAGAAAGAGAAGTAGGAAGGGAACTATATATTATATATGTGGGGAGAGGTGTTTTAAAGGGAAGGGTAAGTGGACACAGAAGAGAGTAATGGCAGAAAAGAAAGACAAAGCATGTTGTTTCCCTAAAATGCAGGATCCAAATATATATGACAAGAGGGCAGAAGGGGGATTGTTTTAGGGAAGAAAGGGGACCAGTGAGGGGACTGTTAGACACTAACTAAAGATTAATTAAAACGTAAATAAATAAGAAATAAATTTAGGCACATTAAATTTTGAAGCATTTATTTGAGTGGAAAGTGATTCACAAAGTAGGCTGCGGCGATGACAAGAGGCTCAGGGTTCCGCTGGGGCTCGGGGAGAGGAAAACTTTCACAGGTGTTTGCAGAAGCAAGTTAAAACAATGTGTGTGCATGCATGCATGTGTGTATGATGTATGTGTTCATGTGTATGTTTGTGTCTGTGTGTGGATGTGTGTGTGTGTTTGCTCATGAGTGTGTGTGTGTGTGTGTGTGTGTGTGTGTGTGTGTGTGTGTACATATGTATTTGAAATTGGGGTGTGGGGGTTGGTAGTAAAATGCTTACCTAGGATGTGCAAGGTGCTGAGTTTGATTCACAACAGCAGTTAAAGTGGAAATCCACAGGGAGATGTTAGCTGAGGGTTTCTGACTGGTTACACTTAAGTTTTATTTACTGTTTCAACTGAGCTTTAGTCACACAGAACCCAGGCCTAAATACCTGGCTCTACAGTTTCCTGGGTCACTTAGCCTTTGGTTTTTCTTGTCTGTGAAATGGACATGGCAATGATAATACATGAGCCCATGAACTGTAAGAATGGTACTAGGTGGTATGTGGGACTCAGCTTGTAATACTGGGAGTTGCAACTGTTAAAGCCAGCTATTAAACCTCTGGACAGCCTTAAGTTAGTCACAATGGGAGCATTTATAGCACAGAAATTAGCAATGATTACAAATCAGGCTTGATGGGGGAAGTTCTTCTGTGTATGTTTATCTTATTGGTTGTTGAATAAAATACTGTTGGCCAATAGGGAAGCAAGTTAGGTGGGACTAAGAGTCAAAGAGGATTCTGGGAAATGTGGTAAAGAGCAGTCTTGTGATCCAGGCAGGAAGTGACATAGCAGGCAGACTCAGAATATAAGCAGGGACAAGCAGGAAATTGCTCTCTTCCTCCTCCTCTCTTCTCTGGGAGCCACCATGGGAGCCCGACAAGAGAGGACGTATGCTGCCAGAATCCTTGATCAGATAAGTCTTTATAAAACATATAGATTAATAATTATGGTTGATACTTAAGACAGAGAGAGCAGATAAGAAATCCTAGTCATTGGCCAGCAGCATTGTAATTAATATAAGACTGTGTGTTATTTCGGGCGCCCACATGGCAGCGGGGCTCAGGCAGCTTGGCGGAAGGACTTATCATTACACCAGGCCCCTTTCTCCTAGAGGGCCATTTTCAACATGGCTGTGGTTAAAACAGAGAAACATTTAAGAGACAGCGTTGCACAGCCCATAATAAGAGCTGATGCTGTTCAATACTTGCAGTTGTTAATGGCCCTTAGTATGCACAGAAGCATGTTTTAGGCATGGTGGGACTCCATTACTAGGAGAGGATGGATATACACACAGAACCCCAAGGAAGAACAGCTTAGACCATTTGAGAGGACAGTGCTACTAGAGGGGTTGTCATCACAGCCACTGAGATTGGAGATTTGCCAAGGCAATCTTCTCCATTTCTATTGGGAATTTCTAATGGGGGAAGTCCTTCAGTGTATATGTTTGTCTTATTGGTTAATAAATAAAGCACTGTTGGCCAATAGGGAAGCAAAATAGGTAGGGCTAGGAGTTGAGGAGGATTCTGAGAAATGTAGTAAAGAGGAGAGTCGCATGTGATCCCAGAGAGGATGCATGCCTCTGGTGTCCTCAGTAAGATAAGTCTTTATAAAATACATGGATTAATGGTTATGGTTGATACTTAAGACAGAGCTAGCAAGTAAGAAATCCTAGTCATTGGCCAGCAGCATTGTAACTAATATTAATCTCTGTGTTATTTGGGGGCCCTAACGTGGTGGCAGAACTCAGGCAGCTGGCAGAAAGAGTCATCATTACAAATTTCAAATAAATAAATAAATAAATAAATAAATAAATAAATAAAATAGATCTGATCTCACTGTAAATCATTGGCTAGCTGGCCTGGAATTCACTATGTAGACCAGGCTGGCTTCAAACTCATAGAGCTCTGTCTGCATCTGCTTCCTGAGTGCTGGGATCAAAGGTGTACACCACAACAGATGGCAGGTTTTCCTTAACTCTTAAAGATAGACATTGTAATTCCTGTGTCAATTTCCAGATGAGGTTTCTACATATCAAAATGAAGCAATAGCTATGAAAGTGCTTTATAAAATGCTATAAGACTTTCATAGACTTCGATAAATTCAATGTTCATTCTTAGAATGAGACTTTCGCTTTGAAAGCAAAGACAAAACAAACAGAAACATCCTCCATATATAGATATAGAATTATAGAATTAGTGAAATTGACTGAGGTGGATTGGGATATATATATATATAAGCTAATTGAAACTCAAATATGTGATGAATCCAAGGTGTTTCAGAGAGTGCTCACCTGTGCATGCAAATTTGATTTCATCTTTAGTAAGTAGTAAAGTTATGTGCTTGCCAAAAAAAAAATAAGTGACACACTGGAAGACAAATGTCACACAATTTCAATTTTATGTGTAACCTTGAAATGATGAATTTATGGGAACAAAGAGCAGAATTGTGGCTATTAGGCTTCAATGTGGGTCTTTTAACAATGGGGAAATGATTGGTTTAAGGATATAAAACTGCAGTTGGACAAGAGGCATGGACTCTGTGATGTCTTGAGGTCTACTGAGAGCATGATAAATATGGTTGATAACAATATGCTATATTTTAAAAGTTGTGAGATAGTATACTTTAAGTGTTCTCAAAACAAAAATGATGAATATGTGTGATATAACATGTTAGTTGGTTTAATTTAGCCATGCCATTGTGAACATATTGTATTCTGTATCATAATTGTGCATGACTTTATTTATGAATTAAATAAATGACTGGAAAAAAGAATTATAGAATTAGATATAGAAATATCTTTGCTAAAGGAAAACTACTCAGCTTTTTAAAGAAGTATAGTCCATATACCATTAACACTATTTAATGTACATTTTGTTTGATATTCTATTTATGCAAGTAGATCTAATATTTGATCATGGTAGTTAGATGTATGTAAGTAGCTTACAAATAAGATAGTAAATTGTAGTTTAGATTTAAGTAATAGGAAAGAATCTATCTGTATTCAAAAGAGCAAAAATCAAGAGAGTGCTCTGCTTCTAGATAAGTGATTTTAAAATAAACTTTCCTCCCTCTGCCAGGAATGCAAATGACATTAGCCTGACTGGTGGCCAATCAATGTAACAATCTTCACCAAGGTGGCTTGACATCTGATTGTGGCCTGTGGAGCAGCCATCCAGTGAGGCCATAATTTCCTATGAAGCAAGAGTAAGATGAGTGTCTCAAATAATCATTAAAGCAACATTTCGGATTTATTAATACCCAAGTTTCTATTTGTAGCTGAGCAGCAAGAGTCCACAATTAAACCATGAAGGATGTATACAGTTTATTTAGCTGTAGAAAAAATAATAATCATAGATGTGAATCATAAGGTTTGTGACTCATAGCTAATTACTGTTTTCTCCTCTAGGAAGCAAAGACATAAGAAACATGTCTGGGGACTAATATAAGAATGTGGCACTAAGGGGTTCTCTGAAACTTCATTTCACTTTCCCAAATAGAGAGACCATAAGCTCAGGGGGCCGGGATGCTCCTCATTGCTCTGGCATGCCCTGGCATGCAGTTATGACTGGTGCCTATGAGATACCAGGTTCCAGATTTCAGTCAAACTTGCTCTGATTCATCTTTGGGAATAAATTCATAGGACATTGCAAGTCCCGAATGCAAGAGTAGAGAAGATTCTGGCAGGACAGTGGTGTTGTACTCCTTTAATCCCAGCACTGGGGAGGTAGAGACAGGCAGATCTCTGAGTTCGAGGCCAGCCTTGTCTATAGAGTGAGTTCCAGGACAGCCAGGGATACACAGAGAAACCCTGTCATGAAAAACAAACAGCAAAACAAACAAAAATTCTTGATATTCTCTCAAATTTCTCAGAGTCATCCTTTCTTAAAAACATCCCCTGATTTCACACCAAAGGTGAGATCATTATTAACAGAAGTGTGTTATTTAGAATTTCTTGATAGTGGCAGCTGTATAGACCAAAAAAAAAAAAAAAAAAAAAAAACCTTACTTTTTATGTATATGTGTGTTTTGCCTGAATATATGTCTGGGTGCCACATGTGTGCCTAGTGCCTGGGAAGGTCAGAGGGGTCACTGGAGTCCCTGGGACAGAAGTTAAAGACAGTTGTGAGCAACCAGACGGTGAATGGAACTGAACCCAGGTCTCTGGAAGAGCAGCCCCCGCATTTAACCACTAGCTGTCTCTCCAGCACGCAGCATCCTATTGGAAAGCAGCACACTGGAACCAGGAATCCAGAGGTCGGTTCCAAGTTTTACCACTCACTGACTGTGCTGTCATTAGTTGCATTTAATATTTTATCGGAAATGCCTGCAGCATTTATTTACTGAGGTGCCATAGGCAGAGAGCCCAGTACCTGAGTACAAAGCTGTCTTTGTATCTGGTGATTGTGCAGATTCTAGTGCCTGTACTTAATAGAGAGAGCACTGGGGAATATAGAACTGTTTTGTATCTACAGAGAATATGTTACTTGATGCTTTTCAGCAGAAAACAAGGCAATATCAGTAACATGTGTGGAGACAATGGTTTCTAATTCTGTGGTGGAGGCTTTGACATCTGGGGCTTTGCTACTCTGGAGGGACCACCCTTTCCAGGGCTATAGAATTCCTATAGATGGCAAGCAACTTGCCTTTCGTATGAAAGCCAGTGAGTTTAGCATTCACCCCTTTGCCCTTTAGGAGAACTACATCCCTTTTCTAATCATCTAGGCCAAGTGCTAGATGACCACAGTTAGCCCCTCAGACTAGCCAATCCTCAGCCTGTTTTCCCTACCCATGTTGCCACTCAGAAAACACAACCAAGGCTCCTTGTCCACCTCTCCTGGTCCATCCCCCCTGTCTCCCTACTGCTCCATGTGCTTCTCTGAGTGGTTCTGCTTACATAGTATGCCCAGAAAACACTTCTTCCTTCAGAACACATATTTTTATCTCTGTGCCTTACCATACTCCACTCAAAAACATCCCGAGTGTCTTTTGTGACAAAACATTTTTTTTATTGGATGAGTGAACATAAGACATTTGAATAGTCCAAGATCATACCATCTGTTCTAGTTAGCTTTAGTGGTCAAATTAACATGTCCTGGAGTTTTCTGGAAAGAAAACCCCCATTGAGGAATCTCCTAGATGAGGATGGCCTGTGGGCAAGCGGTTGTCTTGATGAATTGATGCAGGAAGGCTTAGCACACTGTGGCAGCACCACCCCTAGGCAGATCCTGCCTATATCAGAAAGATTGCTAAATATAAGCCTACAAGTGAACTGGCAAATGACATTCCTCCATGGTTTCTGCTTCAAGAGCCTTCTTGAGTTTCTGTCCTGACCTCCCTCAGTGAGAGAGTGTGAACCAGAAGTACAAGCCAATAAATTCTTTCCTCCCCTAAGTTGCTTTATTCATAGTGTTTATTAAAACAACAAATGAAATCAAAACACCATCCATTAAAATAATTACTCCTCCCTATTGTGTGATATTTTGCTTGTGTTCTGACAAATAAAGCTTGCCTAGAGATCACAGGGTGGAGCTATCCACTAGTTAACCATAGAGGTCTGGAAGTCTGTATAGACAGGAGACAAGAAGTGATAAGGCTGGGCAGAGAGAAGAAGTGATATGGAGCTGGCGGAGGCAGGATCTCAGCCCTTTTGGTCAGAGAATTCAGAGAGGTAAGAAGTCTCTGGTAGCTGCTTCTCTGCTTCTCTAGTCTTTCATCTTTTACCCTGATAGCTGACTCTGGGTTTTTATTAATTAAGACTCATTAGGATCATGTTTCACCCCCCACCCTCAAAGTTTCTTGATTCTTGCTCCAAAGGGAATAAGAGAGAATGTACTCCCCCTCAAACATGAGTGGCCACAGCCCTGGAACATGGCTTCAGGTTGTATTAAATGACATGTTCCATCTTGAAAGTGGTTTCTTGAACTTTGATAGATAGGACAAAAGAAAATCATAACTGAGTATGCATTTACCAAATATGTTCATGAGGACACCTGGTGGGTAGTATTATGTTTTTGTTTTTTTAGATATAAAGAAAAAGAGGAAAAGAGGTGGATGAGGCATATTAAGCAGTTTATTATAGGGCCCGGCAGAGTAGGGAGACTAAAAGAGAAGAGGAACAGGGGTAATGGCAGACCGCCAGGGCCGATCGCCATAGAGAGGCAGAGAGAATACGTAGGTGGGAGAAGAGAGAGTAAAGCAGAAGGAGAGAGAGAGAGAGAGAGAGAGAGAGAGAGAGAGAGAAGCAGGGAAGTTGTTGGAACTTTTAAAGGAAAGACTGTGCATGCACACTGAGGTTCCACACATGCCCAGAGTCCTCACGAAGGCCGTAATGTGTGGTGGGTGGGGTGGTGATGGCGTAGCACATTTTCCTGTGCATGCCCTGACTGTTGTCAGGGGGTGACGTCTGTTTCTTAAAGAGATATTGCCGGATCAGTATTAAAGCCTGAACCTTTCAGGTGGTCTACAACAAAATGGAGAACTCTAGTTTCAGAGGGTTTCAGATGACATTTATGGTGTTTACACTTGGGGAAAGTAGTGGTCTGTTAAGTTAATGTGTATTGGTCACAGAGATAATTAGAGCAGTTACAGAATGTTTTGGTTTCATTTCTATTGCGACGACAGAAAGAATCTGAGGGAGAAAAGTTTATTTCCATTTAAAATTTCAGGTCACACTCCATCATTGTGGGGATGTCAAGGCAGGAACTTCAAACACAACACATTCACACCAGTGAGAAATGAAAGCATACATGCTCGGTCACTCCTTTAAGCTTAACACAGGCAGAGAGGGCGAGCAAACTGGGAGTGGTGTGGGCTTTTGACAACTCAAAGCCTGCATCCAGTAACATGCCTCCTCCGACAAGGCCTTGCTGCCTAATCCTTCCCAAACAGTTCTATCAACAGGACACTAAGCATTCAAATATATGAGCCTATGTAGGACATTCTCATTCAAGCCACCACACAGAGGTTGGTAATAAATTGCTATTGAGGTGATTAAACATAACCCATAGATGTTTGCTGGAGGCAGCGGTAAGGAACGAGTCACGGAGTACAACAAACCCATGTGGGAGTTTATTAGGAAAGGGGGGAGTAGCGAGAGATTGTGATAATCTACTGAGGAAGGAAGTGAAGAAGAGAGAGACTGGCAGACAGAGCGTGCTTAAAAGGGAAACTTTGCACATGCGCACAGAGCCTTAACCAGCATGCACTACACGGCTGTAGGGCCCCTTGAATGGCTAAGTATTTGCCTGAATGCTGACTGGCACATCCTGGCGCCTACAGGGGGCAAGCCAGCATAATGCCTGGATACTAACATTTTTATTTTTATTATTGAAAAAGGTGAGGGATTAAAGGGGATACCAGGTTGGGCAGGGATGGGGTCTGAGTTCCCAAGACTACTTCCAGTGGACTTAGGGAGTGTTGACTATCTTTGGGAGACCTGAGAAACCAGTTAGCTGGTGGTTTCACTGCTGTCCAGGCTTTGTGGAACTGTCTGGTGTTTCTTGGACCTGGCGAGCTGCTATCAGAGTAGAAGACAAAGTTAAAATTAGGAAAAAATTTCTTAAGTCCTAGTAATTGAGGGAGGGGAGCGTCAAAACCAGGGAAAGGTGGGGAGGCTTTGGCTGTTGATTGAATGCACTTATCCAAGTCGACTTCCTGGAACTTACAAAAATGTTTTGAGTTTATGAAAAGGTAAGTTCTAGACACATTAGCATTTCCACTGTATATAATTTGTATTGAAGTTCGTATTGCAGAAAAGGTGGCATACTCACACTCACATAGTGGTAGTATTCTGCCAGGCTAATAGCTTGTCAGGATTTTATCAATTAATGTTAAGACTATGAACTTTGGAGTCTTAAATATAACAGTAACATAATGAGAGAGAGAGAGGAGAGGGAGAAGAGAGAGGGGGGAGAGAGAGGATGGGAGAGAAGGGGGAAGAGAGAAACCTGGAACATGTTTCATTCTTTAAACATCTCAAATCGCCTTTTCTTATTATTATTTAGCTTTTTATCTTTACATCAGCAAACTTTAAAGCACCTGTTCCTTCCCCATCATCACACCTAAACACTCAGGAGGCACAGGTGGTTGATTTCTGAGGGCTCTTAACAGTAAAGCATTGTTTTGAAATAAGTTCTGTGAGTCTTCTTTTTTGAGTCTGGGGGTGTGGATGTCTTCGGGGTGTTACCTGGGCTTGACTGATAGTCTCGTGCCTCTGGCTCTGTGGTTAATGGTGACCCCTGTAACAACAGACGAATAGTTAATTAGAAATTTGGATATGACTTTGGAGACACATAGGGGAAATTGACAAAGCAGGGTGATGTGGGATATTGCCCTTTTTCACTGTAAAGATTTGTCACTCGTGTGGTTTAATAAAATTCTGATTGACCAATGGCAGCCTGGCAGGAAGTATAGGCAGGGCTACCAGACTAGGAGAATTCTGGGAAGAGAAAAGGCAGAGATGCAGTCATTAGCCAGATGCAGAGGAGGGGGGGTCAGGAAGAAAACATATGGGGTTTCTAATCCGGCAGAGTATGGTTGTGGGGTGCAGCCTCATTCTTCTGAAATTGGGGACAAGGCAGTTAATTTTAGTGTCTTCTGAAGCTTAAGGAAGCAGGGCCCTGTTGGAGTTGCTGTGTATGAAGAAGGATGAGCTTGAGGTCCAGGGTAAAGGGTTTGAGATAAGTGAATCCAATGAGGAAGGTCCTCAAGCTTAGCAGCTGTTGGAGTTACAAGAATTACTGTGAAGGGGCACTGCCATTTGGGGGAAGAGGGTGAGGGGCGTTGGTCTGGAGGAGAGAGAAGGACCTGATCCCCGATGTTGACTGGAGATGGGCAGGGGATTGGTACACGGTCTAGGTAGGGAGTAATCAGTAAAGCTCCGTAGGAGGTAATGAAGATAATACAGTAATGGGGTGAGTAGGTGGTCAGGGAGAGGTGAGGGCTTAGGCGGGAGATTGGGAGCCAGAACCGGCCACCCATACATTAGTTCAAAGGGTGAGATGAAAAGGGCTTGTCTGGGGAGAGCCTGGAGCCTGAGAAGAGCCAGAGGCAGGAGCTTTATTTAGTCAATGTGCAGTTCCTGTTGTCAGTTTGACAAGAGTGTTTTTTAAGGAGCAGTTAGTATGTTCTATCTTTCCCGAGAACTGGGGGTGATATGGGATATGAAAGTGTCAAGGGATGTTAAGAGCTTTAGATAGCTGGGTGGTGGTGGCTCACACCTTTAATCCCAGCACTCAGGAGGCAGAGGTAGGACAGGCAGGAGGATCTCTGTGAGTTTGAAGCCAGCCTGGTCTACAGAGTGAGTTCCAGGACAACCTCAAAAGTCACAGAGAAACCTTGAAAAGCCAAATAAATAAATAAATAAATAAATAAATAAATAAATAAATAAATGTTTTAGATAGTATTTGAGAGATCTGAGAGGTGAACTCAGACTGTCTGCACCAATGTTATCATCTGCCGCACAAGCAGGACTTGGCAGAATCCATGGCGGGTGAGAAACAAATATGGCATGCAGCCAGAACTTATGTGGTAAGTTTTATTGGGGGAAGAGGGGGGGGGCAAAGATCTGCATGCCTGCTTCTCCAGAGGGCCAGCAGGCAAGAGAGCAGGAGTAGGCAGAGCTTATCTCTTGAAGGGACCTTTTGCACCTGTGTAGAGCCAAACACAGATGGGTGATGCACTCTGCCAGGTCCCCAAGGGGTGGGGCCAATGTGTGTCTGGATGCTAACACCAGACATGTTGGCTCCCAGTCTGCAGCATTCCATCATTCCAAAACCATGAAGTTGAAGTCAGTCAATCAAGATGCAGAATCTTCCAGACAGATGTGACTTTTCAGGTAGCCTCAGTCTACAGTTGTTTCTTTACGTGGAAGTATCCACTGAGCACACAGGTGTGGATTGGAAATCCACCTTGTGTTAACAGAAATGAGGAAGCCAGTAAAGTCTTCCCTACCCTGAGCATGTACCTACTTTGTTTTCAGTTTAGACTTGACTTTTTCCCCTTGCAGTCCTCTGTTTACCTACTATAATATTTCTTCTGCTCCCTGCCTTCTAGCTTCTCAAATTAGCACTTCTCTGCTTTCTTTTTTTTCTCCTAACAGGTGCACATCACTGGTGTGCACAGCTCCCTCCCACAGCTGATATAATCGTGACACACTCCTACCCGCATTGGTTACATCCCATCTTGCCTGACTCCTGGAAAAACAGACTAGGTATTCACAAGAACTATGAATATAAACATGAATAGTAAAATTGTTTTAATGGGCATTTAGACATTGTTAACTCTTAGCCAGACATGGCACCTGATGCCTATGTCCTTAGCACTTGGGAGGCTGAGGCAGGAGGATTGTAAAAAAGGAAATGGCTCAACAAATCGAAGTATTGATCATTGATACTACTCTAGACAGAGACCTAAAAACAATGCCCTAGTTAAGACAAAAACATATTTTTTTCTTCTTAAAATGATTTTTTATTTTGCTTTCTTGTTTAATCCATTCTGTTTAGGGATGACACTGCCCACAGTGGGATGGGTCCTCTGCATCAACCATTATTCAAGAAAGTGCCCCATAGACTTGCCTCCATGTCAGTCTGATAGAGGCATTTCTTAGATTACTCTAGCTTGTGTCAAATTGACAAACTAACCAGAACAATAGCACTTCCATAATTTCATATTATCAGAGTTTGTTAACTAATATTATGTGTTGTAGTCACCATTTGTAGCTTATAGACAACTTGTTTTATTTACTTGTTTATTATTACTTTTATTATTATTATTATTATTGTTGTTGTTGTTGTTGTTGTTGTTGTTAGAGATATGGTCTCACTGAGTAGCCCTGACTGTCCTGAAACTCCCTATGTAGATCAGGCTGGCCTTGAACTCACAGAGATCCTTCTGCTTCTCTTTCTCAAATTAAATTGGCATTTGGCAAATATTAATAAAAAGTAACTACACAATTTATGTTCATTAAGAATTTTTAAAATAAATTACTCGAATAGGTTGAAATATACCTATAAAACAGTGTTTTCCTTTTTAAGTATTTCATGTTTGGGGGCCTCAGTTGCTTTCACTGAGATGTCTAATATTCCCTGAAATCTACTAGTTAAAAGAATGCGTCACCACAAACACATCTTGTAAATGTCCTTACACTTGCTCTCTTGTTTATGTCTCCCAACTAATTGTACAAGCTAAATTATTCTAATCTATATGATTGAAGTTCCTGGGCAGAGTTTCTTCCCAGTCTTAATGACATCAAGCAAAGCAGAAAAACCATAGGATTCTTCACATTCTCCTGCAGTCATCTAACCAACCATGGAGAGGCTTTGTTACCTTTTGTACCAAAAGGTATATTTGTATATTCTATAGAATTATAATGTAAGTTACAATTATAAATACAATTGGCATTTGACTAATATTAGTAAAAAGTAGCTATGTAATTTTTGTTCATTAATAATTTTAAGATAAAATTGCTTGAATAGATTGGAATGCACCTCTAAAATAATGTTTTCCTTTTTAAGCCCTTAATGTTTTGGGGCGTCAGTTACTTCCACTAAGAAGTTTAATATTCCTTCCATCTATTTCCTCATGGGAGGGGTTGTTATAAAAATACCTTGAACTAATAATGGTTATGAAAATTCCTTGAAGACTTGTTTACATGATTATGTTTCCTATAAAGTTATCCACGATATGGAGCATACTGATAAATCAGGTAATATATAAGCAATAAGGGGAAAACTGTGTCTTTTTTTTTCTGGTTCTGTAGTCAAATATGCTATAGAAGAGAGAGAAAAGAGTCAACATGTCTGTCTTTTAAAAACTTTTGTGCATGTATGTATGTATTATGTATGTATGTGTATTTTGCCTGTGTGTATGTCTGTGCACCATCTGAATGCCTGGTGCCTGTGAAGGCCAGAAGATGGCATTGGATCCTCTGGAGCCAGAGTCACAGACAGTTGTGAGTCACCATGTGGGTACTTGGAACTCCCTCCTCTGGAAGAGCCAGTCTTTTAATCACTGAGCCATCTCGAGAGCCCAACCATGCCTGTCTTAGAAGAAAACTCTATCTTCACTGTTACAAGGAAATCGAAATCAAGTAATGGAGCAAAAGCCTAAATACACTTTAGGATGGAAACATGGGAAGAAGGCATACCTCAGTAATACATACTCTACAAATGAGCAAGCCAATTGGTCAGGAAGGCAGAAAGGCCACATCTTGTGGTGATATATTGTTTATGATTTATTAAAGCTTGCCTGAGGATTCATAAAGCAAAGTCAGCCACAAGCCATAGAAGTCAGGCACACAACTTTAATCCCAGCAGCCAGAAGCTAGGAGATGGTGGTACACACCTTTAATCCTAGGACTCAGGATTAAGAGATATATGGATCTGTCTGAGTTCAAGGCCACCCAGATCTACACAAGAGTGAATCAGTTTAAAAGAGAATTATAGCTCACACATTTAATCCCAACATTCAGGCATTCATTCTCCAGCCACACTGAGGAGAGGCAGCAATTTGAGACTTGGTGAAGAACTCCTGTGTGGATCAGCCCTTGTAGCCTGAGGTAGAGGTAAGAAGCTAGTGGCCAGCTGCTTTGCTTTTCTGCTATTCAGCGTGAAGTTTGAGCCTCAATATCAGTCTCTGGGTCATTTATTTTTTGTGTTACACATTTGCTCCTTTCATTGTTTCTGTAGAAAGTCCTGACAAAAACAGTATCTTTGATCTTGAAAGAGAAAAGCAATTTTGGAACACTGAGTAAGTCTGCAGAGAGGAAGAAAAATTCCCAACCTTCCTGGAACGACTGGTTCCACATTAGTCTGTGAATCAGCGAGGCTCGAATTTCATACCCTGTCCTTTCAAACTGCCTAGGGTTTAAAATTAGCATCATACATCAGAGTAACATCTCCCGCCTAGACATGGCTCTCCTTTCTGTGTTTAGTGGCTGTATTTTTAGCCACAAGCCGATAGCGTTATCTGGATGGCAGACCTTCTGGTTTCAACACTTGGTCTCCCTCAGTCTGAATGTCAAGCACATTTGCACAACTATTAAGGACCTGTGATTTCCAGTCATGTGCTGAAAAGGCTGTGGTGAGGTCACCACAGTTTGCTTTGATTTTAAGATGATGAAGAGTGTTACTTTTGGCAGTCACAGTGAGCCGTGGTTTTATTGGAAAGTTTATTCCTTAGTCACTGCTTTCCCTTTTTTTCCTGTCTTAGTCTATCTTGGACTGCTATAATAGAAAAGCATTTCTTAGGCGTTTTATAAATGGTAGATGTTTGTTGTTTGTTAGACTCATGGTCCTAGAAACTGAAGTTTTAAGAATAAAGGGCTACATCTGGTAGAGGCCTTCTTGCTGTGTTTCCCATGGTAGAAGACAGGGTTCCTTGTGGCAGAGGCCATGGCTTCTGTAGTCCCTAACACTAACGGGAGTACATACTAGGTTCAGCTTCGGCTGAAATACACTCTTGACACAAAGTAGGTGCTTTTTAAGTGTTTGTACATGAATAAAAGTGAGAAAGATTCAACAACACTTTAAAAGGCAAAAGAACCCTCTAGAAACCAGGTTGGGCAGATGAGATTTAAACAAAGATACTGGCTTGCTGGTTTACCCAAGTGGGATCCACCAGAAGGAAATTCTGCAAGAAACATTCACCAGAAAATTTAACTATTGACTTGAGAATGTAAAAATGTTGGCGTTCTTGCAGAGATCCAATTAACATGATGGTACCTAAATTGATAACAATTAACTTTAAGGAGTAGCAGGCTATGTGTGACTGGATGATGCTGGTTGGAGTCTTGGTTGGTCATTTCTGCTGAGTTGGTGCTCTTTGGTTTTTAACTTACACAAATTAGCATATTCAAAGAATTATTCCCTGTCTTTTGTAACAGTGGGAGTGTTGGGAGAATGATGACTGGAAGTATTTTCTTTTGGAAAGCATTCTCATGGCCTAATGTACTCTATTTACCAGGAGGGCATGGCTCAGTAATGACCACCAGAAGCTATTCAGGCATTTGCTGTGGGAATAGGACTAGCAGGTCATGAAATTGCATCTAATGGTTTCCCAACATATCTGTTCTCTCTGTTGCAGTTGTTTGGAGGAAAATATTGGGAGAGGAAGAAAAATAAAATGAGAACAGGAAGGAAAAGAGGCAATACCACAGATCTGTGTTTGGAAACCAGGTTGAACTCAGTGTACTTATCTGTTATCTTCTTGGAGAGATGTTTCTGCCACAAACATATAAAAGTGCCACAATAAACAAACAACAGGAGAAAGGGTATCCTTAATTTAAAGCTGTTTGTCTGCCAAGACTTGAAACATTTGCAGGAGGATCATTCTTCTGTTGTGAGGTATCCATCAGAGAAGACCCCTCAGACATGGGTTCAAGCCAATAGAAAGCAGATCTGCAGCTACACAGTGTTCAGGACTCCAGTGCAGTCCTGAGTCTCTCTCTCTCTCTCTCTCTTTCTTTCTTTTTCTTCCCCACCCCCCAGACCAGGCTGGCTTTGAATTCAGAGATTTGCCTGCCTTTGCTTCCTGAGTGCTGGGATCAAAGGTATGTGGCACCACCACCACCCCAGTACTGAGCCTTTCTTTAAGGTGGGCTTTTAAGCACAAAAATCGCTTGTGCTGGATTGACACACCTCAGTTAGCAAGAACAGTTAAAAAGCAAGGTTAGTACATTTAGGGACTTTCCCAGAACTATGGACTTTGATGAATTAGGTCTTTTGTTCTCATCTTGGTAGGTGGGGCTGCCTATGTGCTGTATTCCAAGGCCTGAATGGTGCATCAGTCACGTTGTCAGTTGGGCCAAGGACTGGTGGCTGTTAGGATTCCTAGCATCACATTGTGGAACTTTCTTTGGCCCTCCTTCAATTTCCAGACCCTGGTGTGTCAAGTTTCAGCTTCACACATCTTAGATGCTCTCTGTTGCCATCTTCATCATAATAGCATACACATAACTATTTATTCATCAATGTCTCTCACTCACAGGAGGGCAGTCTATTTTGTTCATTACTGAATCCTGGAATACCCCACGCTCGAGGTTTGAACAGAGTGTTTTCCCAATTCATATTTGCTAGATACATGAATTAGACTATTCTTTTTCTACCCTATAGGAACCAGTGTACACTTATTGGTAACTTGGCAAGTAAGTCTGGCTCGTTTATGGGGCTGGCTTGTGTTGCCTGGATAGTGATGTCTCTATTGTTCAGACTGTATTAGCAAAGTTTTTCCATCTCTTTGGGAACAATATTGGCAGCATCAGTTAAACTGGCCACTGTACCTAATTTGTTAGAAGAAGATGCTACATCATCTATGACCCCCCATCTTTCTGGCTGACTGCTATAGCTTGGTTGGCTCAGTGACATAAATAGCCCTGTTGGCAAAGGCCAAGTGGCAGCTACTGCTAGAGCTAGGTGCTGCAGCCAGCTCTCAGCCACCCAGAAGCCAAGACCATAAATCCTACAGCTCAGTTATCTGAGTTGGCTTTGAAGAGGATTCTTCCCCATTTGGGCTTCCAGCAGAGCACAGCCTGCCCAGCACCTGGCTTACAGGTTTGTGCCACTCAAAACAGAAAACCCAGCTGTGCCTAAATGGGCCCAAAGATACTGAGAGGTTAAACAAGTTGTGTTGTTTTATGCCAGTAATTTTGTGGTAGTTTATTGTGTAGCAATGGACAACTCATTATCTAGATCCCCAAATGATACTTAGTATCTTTTAATTTTATGTTTTCAGGGAAGTACAAATCGAAATAATAGAATATAAAATATTAGCAAAATGCACTGTAATAGAACACCTCTGTGGGCCATCTGGATTCATTTCTTTTCACAATCAGCTGGAGAGGTCTGATCAGCAAGGAAAGCACTCAGTGTTCATGATATGCTTTCCTACCATGACATCCATGAATGTACTTTCCACCAGTACACTCTTCATACCTGTAATGTATCTCTGATTCTGTTTCCCAAAGAATTGTATTGCTTTATATTTCTCTATTGTTACAATTCTTCCAATGAACACCTCTTTAAAAGAGTTGTTGGGGGCTGGAGAAATGGGTCAGTAGTTACGAGAACTTGATGTGTCATCATGAGGACTGGAGTTTGGAGCCCAGCATCTACATAACAATGCAGGCCACTCAGATGTGTACCTGTAAGTACCCACAGGCTGACATACACACACAAATAAGTAAAATCAATCTTTTTTTTTTTTCAAAGATTTTATTTATTACGTATACTACATTCTGCTTCCATGTATATCTGCACTCCAGAAGAGGGCACCCGGTCTCATAATGGATGGTTGTGAGCCACCATGTGGTTGCTGGGAATTGAACTCAGGACCTATGGAAGAGCAGTTAGTACTCTTAACCTCTGAGCCATCTCTCCAGCCCCCAAAATCAATCTTAAAAAAAGGGGTCTCCCAATATTCCCAGTGAGACTACTTATTCATAACATTACAATAGCTTCAAAATATATGATTTCTTTTTGAGACAGGGTCTCAACTGTATAGCCCAAGTCGGTCTTCAACTTACGGTTCTCTACTCTTAGTCTCCTGAATGCTAGCCTGACAAGAGAGTGCCACCATGGTTGATTTGAAATTATTCTAAATAGTTCCACATCTTTGTAATAAGTGTCACAAGTGACCTAGGTAGACTCCTGCCATTATTTTCTCCTGTAAACATGCAGCTTCCCCAGCCTCTGCTGCATTAAGAGTATTTTTTTATGTGGCTGTTGATCACCTCCAGTACAGCATCAAGTTAATCATGATAGATGGAGAAACTGTCCTGCTCTTTAGAATACTGTGAGCAGTGATGTTCTGTAATCCACACTGAGCTTAACAGTCTGAGCTAATTGATGTGCCATTTTCTGAGATATTTACAGATGTTAATTAGCCTCAACAGTTAAATTGGCCTTGCCCCCAAATTGTGGAATATACTTAAACAATTAGTATAGCCTCACTATTTGAGTGAGTAAGTGTCATTCTTTAGGCCTTATGATGGAAGAAATGCCCCACTCTTTTAGGGTTCTGCCTCCAAGAAGCAGAAACGGAGTTGCCTGTCCCTCACTCACATTGCAAGTTTCCATAGTTATTATTCTAGCACAAAAAATGCACACTGTAACCTCACCATATGCTACTTGCTAATGAGGAGAATTAAAACTACTGCCCAGAGGACTCACCATGGCAACCACCAGAAGTACCTCATCAGAGAGCTGGAAACTATAAAGCGATCAAAAATTCAGCATTTGTTTCTTCTGAAGTACAATCTTGGAATACAATTCCTGGCCCTATCTCTGTCTAGAGTGACTTCCAACATACAGTGTCATTTTTATTGTAGAGGGGAAAAAAGCCATCAGTGTCTCCTTAGAGAGCTACATGGAATGTATTTTAAAAACCAACCAATTTAATATTGCACTCTGGGGGCTGCAGAGATGGCTCAGCAGTTCAGAGCACCAGCTGTTCCTCCAGGGGACCCACATTCAGGTCCAAGCACTGACATGGCAGCTAACAGCCACCTGTAACTCCAGTTCCAGGGAATCCAATACCTTCTTCTAGTGTCTGTGGGAACCAGGTACACACATGGTACATGGACATACATGCAGGCAAAATACCCATGTGCATAAGAAAAAATCAACACATCTTTAATAATGCATTCTGTTTGGAGTCACCAACAAGTAGATATGCACAGGTAACTGCCCACTTTCTACCAAACACACAGAGTTCTGTATTTTTCTCTCTTCATCACAGCGTGAAACAAATTCCTTGTTCGATCCCCAGTATAAGATTAATTTATTTTTACTTTATATCTATGAGTTTTGCCTGCATATATGTATACACATTTCATGAATGCCTGGTGCCTCAGTAGGTCAGAAGAGGGTGACTGAATGGATCCTTTGGACCTGGAATTACA
Source organism: Cricetulus griseus (assembly GCF_003668045.3). Lineage (NCBI taxonomy): Eukaryota > Metazoa > Chordata > Mammalia > Rodentia > Cricetidae > Cricetulus > Cricetulus griseus. The sequence goes on along the minus strand of NC_048599.1, from coordinate 103,231,081 downwards.
GACTCAGACTGTTGTGAGTTGCCATGTGGTTTCTGGGAACCAAATCTGAGTCCTCTGCAAGAGCAGTAAGTGCTCTTAACCACTGGGCCATCTCTCTTGGCCCCTAGAACATAAATGTAAAGGAATTGTGTATTAGTTACTTTCCCCATTATTGTGATCAAATACTTGACAAAAAGAAACATAAGGGAGAAGTGTGTGTGTGTGTGTGTGTGTGTGTGTGTGTGTGTGTGTGTGTGTGTGGTGTGTTGGGGACAGGGGCAGTATTATCTGGAAGTTAAAGGATACTGTCCACCGTGGTAGTCAGATGCTTGCTTGCTTATATCTGGTGGGTCAGGAAGCAGGTAAAGGAGAATGCTAGCATTTAGCTGGCTTTCTCTTTTTTCCCTTTTTGTTCAGTACAGGACCTCGGGCTATTGGATGGTGTTGTTCCCATCCAGGTCTGCCTCCTGTATTAATTCTCTGTGGAAATGCCCTCCAACACACTCAAGCGTGTGCCTCACTAAAGCCCTAAATGTTTATTTTTTCTGTTTTATATTTATTTTTATTATTTTAAAAACAATCTAATTTTACATACCAATCTCAGTTCCCCCTCCCTCTCACTTCCCCACCCTCTCCCTACTCCACCTCCCATCCACTCCTCAGAGAGGGTGAGGCTGCCTTTGGGGAAACATCAAAGTCTGTTGCATCATTTGGGGCAGGACCAAGGCTGAACAAGGAATCCCTCCATAGAGAATGGGTTCCAAAAAGCCAGATCATGCATTAGGGATAAATAGTGGTTCCACTGCCAGTAGCCCCATAAACTGTCTAAGTCCTCCAACTGTCACCCACATTCAGGGGTCCCAGTTTGGTCTCATGCAGGTTCCCCAGGTGTCAGTCTGAAGTCCATGAGCTTGCTCTGGTCACCTGTCTCTGTGGGTCTCCCCAACATGGTCCTGACTCCTTTGCTCATGTTATCACTCCAATCTCTCCACAACTGGACTCCAGGAGCTCTGCCCAGGGCTTGGCTGTGGATCTGATGGATTTGCTTCCATCAGATACTAGATGAAGGTTTCTATTATAACAATTAAGGTAGTCATCAATCTGATTATAGGGGAAGAACAGTTAAGGTATCCTCTCTACTATGTTTAGAATCTTTGCTGGTGTCATCCTTGTGATTCCTGGGAATTTCCCAAGTGCCAGGTTTCTTGTTAACCCCACAATGACTCCCTCTATCAAGGCCATCTCTTTCCTTATTCTCCCTCTCTGTCTTGCCCCCAACTAGACCTTCTTGACCCCAATGTTCTCCCCGTTCCTCTTCTCCATTCCCCATTCCCCCAACACCTTCCCCCCCTTTCCCCACACTTCCAACTTACTCAGGAGATCTTGTTTTTTAATTCAACCAAGCAACAATCAGATTTAACCTCCACAAGCTGTTAACTGGTTTAAGTTTGAATTTTTTTTCAAGATTCTTAGTTTTATTTCTCCTTCTGTTTACTTATTTTTGGACAGACATTTCCTGACAGTGATTCAACTTACATTTTTTTTTTTAGTTTTACTATGGCATGAAAACAGTGTGTACTCAGTAGAAACTGTACATCAAAATATGAATTTGGGGACCAGTGAGATGTCTCAGTGGGAAAAAAAGCACTTCTTACCAAGCTTTGTGACTACCTGAGTTCCACAATCAGGATTCACATGGCAGAAGAAGAGAATAGACTCTCACAGGTTTCCCTTGGTCTCCCCATTTAACCGTTGCCACACACACAAGCGTACCTCCCACACACATACAAAAGAATAAATAGATGTAAAGCAGTTTTTTTATTTTTTCCTGAGAATAATGATATGCCATAAAGCCTTTTCTTATAAGACGTGGACAGTGAGCAGTGGTCACAAGTCAGAGCTCCAAGCCAGAATCTAGTTGCAAAGGGAAACGACCCATCTTACAGTGTACCTCTTTTTTTTTTGTTTGTTTTAAGATTTATTTATTTATTTACCATGTATACAGTGCATGCATGCCAGAAGAGGGCACCAGATCACATTACAGTTGGTTGTGAACCACCATGTGGTTGCTGGGAATTGAACTCAGAACCTCTGGAAGTGGGTCAGTGCTCTTAACCCCTGAGCCATCTTTCCAGCCCCACAGTGTACCTCATTTGAGGTTATTAAAAGTTGGCTAGGTGCATAGGCAACTGGGACTTATGGTATTTTCTGCATATAGTGGTTTTTATCAGGACACCACTCTCTCATCTCAGTACCATCTGTGTATTATTACACACATGCAAATTTAGGGCTATAATTTGTTTCTGGTGAGCTGAGGTCTTATATCTAGAATTATCTATTTAAAAACAACCCAGCATGCACACAGGCACACCTATGCTAGCTGAGGTCACCTAGCTTTGCTGAGGAGTCCCCCTTGGGCTTTTATTCAGAGTGCATCAGATGGTGACAAATATCCTTAACACTCACTTGTTAATGATGCTGTCTCTTCTTCATTTTGGAAATATTTCCCCTGGTATGTTATTTTCCTTCAGAAATGATTTATGTTTGGTTCTGGGCAATGATGAAGGCTGGGGCAGTAATGATACCCATGAACTCTGGGTGTGTATTGAGATGACTTAGAGTTGAGCTGGCTTGTTTTGATTCAACTCCACCCAAGGTATGTTTTTAGTGTTCCTAACTAAGGATGGAGGGATTTACTGGGGTCCCCTCATTGCTGAGCCTTGTTTTCTCTCTTACCCAGTTAGTTACCAGGAGCTCTGCCCAGATCCACTGCCTTTTTTATTTTTAAAAATTTAATTAATTAATTTTATATCCTGACCACAGTTTCCTCTCCTTCCACCCCGCCCCCACCCACTCCTCTGTTTCTGCTCAGGGGCAGGCCTCCCATGGGTATCAACAAAGCATGGCATATCAAGTTGCAATAAGACTAAGCACCTCCCCTTGTATTAAGGCTGAGGAAGAGGTTCCAAAGAGCCAACCAAAGCTTTAGGGACAGACTTTGTTAGGGGTCTCACAAGTAGATCAATCTACACAGGTGTTACATATATATAGAGGGTTTAGGTCGGTCCCATGTGGCCTCCCTGATTGTTGGTTCAGACTCTGTGGGTTCCTATAAACCAGGTTAGTTGTTTCTGTGGTGTGTGTGTGTGTGTGTGTGTGTGTGTGTGTGTGTGTGTGTGTGTGATTTATTTGACCCCTCTGGTTCCTACAATCTGTCTTTCCTCTCTTCAGCAGGATTCCCCAAGCTCATCTACCATGATCAAGTGGGCTTTATCTGAGAGATGCGGGGATGGCTCAACGTACAAAAAAAAATCTGTTAATGTAATCTACCATATAAACAAACTGAAAGAGAAAAAAAAATGATCATCTCATTAGATACTGAAAAAGCCTTTGACAAAATTCAACACCCCTTCATGATAAAACTCTTGGAGAGATCAGATATACAAGGAACATACCTAAATATAATAAAAGCAATATTCAGCAAACCAACAGACAGCATCAAACTAAATGGAGAGAAACTTAAAGCAATTCCACTAAAATCAGGAACAAGACAAGGCTGTCCATTCTCTCCATATCTATTCAATATCATACCAGAAGTTCTAACTAGAGCAACAAGACAAATGGAAATAAAGGGGATGCAAATTGGAACGGAAGAAGTCTTTCACTATTTCAGATGACATGATAGTTTACATAAGTAACTCCCAAAATTATACCAGGGAACCTTTAGTGAAGTGACTAGATACAATATTAATAAAAAAAATCAGTAGCCTTCTTATATACAAGTGATAAAAGGATTGAGAAAAAATTCACAGAAACAACACCCTTCATAATAGCCACAAACAATATAAAATATCTTGGGGTAACTTTAACCAAGCAAGTGAAAGACCTGTATGACAAGAACTTCAAGTCTTTCAAGAAAGAAATTGGATATCAGAAGATGGAAAGATCTCCCATGCTCATGGATCAATAGGATTAGTATAGTTAAACTGGCTGTCTTACCAAAAGCAATCTACAAATTCAATGCAATCCCCATTAAAATCCCAACACAATTCTTTACAGACCTTGAAAGAACAATATTAACCTCAAATGGGAAAAACAAAAAAGCCAGGTTAGCTAAAGCAATCCTGTACCATAAAGGAACTGCCGGAAGTATCACTATCCCTAATCTCAAGCTCTACTACAGATCTATAGTAGTGAAAACAGCACAGCATTGGCATAAAAACAAACAGGTGGATCAATGGAATTGAACTTAAGATCCAAACATAAATCTATACACCTATGGACACCAGATTTTTTTTGTTTTGTTTTGTTTTTCGAGATAGGGTTTCTCTGTGTAGCTTTGGAGCCTATCCTGGCACTCACTCTGGAGACCAGGCTGGCCTCGAATTCACAGAGATCTGCCTGCCTCTGCTCCCCCGAATGCTGGGTTTAAAGGCGTGCACCACCAACGCCCAGCACAAACACCAGATTTTTAACAAAGAATTATTACACAAATTTATACCATGGAAAAAAGAAAGCATCTTCAACAAATGGTTCTGGTCTAACTGGATGTCAGCATGTAGAAGAATGCTAATAGATCCATATTAATCCCCATGCACAAAATCAAGTCCAAGTGGATCAAAGACCTCAACATAAAACCAGAAACACTGAACCTGATAGAAGAGAAAATGGGAAATAGCCTTGAATGCATTGGCACAGGAGAAAACTTCCTGAAACAGAACACCAGCAGTACAAGACATTAAGATTGGTAATTAATAAATGGGACCTCATGAAACTGAAAGGCTTCTGTAAGGCAAAGGACACCATCTATAGGACAAAACAGCAGCCCTCAGAATGGGAAAAGACCTTCACCAACCCCACTGCCTTTTAACTGCCTGTTTTTGAAATTGGTGAATGCTTCCAAGGGAAAACATCCAAAAATACTGGGCTAATCTTTCTGGCTTTTGTTTTTTCCCTGGATTTTGGCTCTATAATCCTTCATTGTTTTGAATATATTTAGATTTTCTTAAAAACTATATCCAGTTATGCTATGGTTTGCATGTGCCATACCCCCTACAAACTTAATGTATTAAACAATTTCCAAAGCAGTAGGCTTTGGAGGGAGGGTCTTATTGAAAGATCTGTCTTCATGAATGGATTAATGCCATCACTATTCCATGAGTAGGTTTATTGGGTTGGGGAGATGGTTCAGCAGGTAATCCCTTGAGGAGCAAGCCTAATAGCCTGATTCTCTGGAACCCAGGTAAAAAAAACCTGATGTGGTAGCAAAAACTTCAATCCCAGCACTCCTATAGGGATGGGGCAGAGACAGGAGGGCCAGTAGAAAACCTGGATGCCAGCTACAGCTACTGAAGCACAGTGATGCACAGGGTCCCAAATAAGAAAGACCTGGCCTCAACTCCTGAAAGTTGGCCTTGACTTCCAAATCCATGTCTTGGCAGGCATGTGCCCGAACACAAACATGCACATGCAAGAATAGAAATAATTTTTAAAACGTAAAATAAAGTGAAAGACTAAGATAGATTATACATTAATTGCAAGAAATTTTATAAAGTACATCCTGCACTACTAGCTGGGTTCACAAAGCACTATATAAATAATAGATGCGATACATAACAATCACATTACCTTTTCAGAGTCTGCTGAATGATCACTGTAAATCACTTCAGGCAAGGATAGCCAAACTCATAATTGTGCTCTCTGATTAACCAATGTGGCATTTACACACACACACACACACACACACACACACACACACACACACACACACACACACAGAGCCAAAAAAACAGGTAACTAAAACTAAGGCAACTGGTGAGCAATGAGGAGATTGCAGCATAGAAACAAAAGATGATGTTGGAAGTGAAATTCGACTCAAACATCTGGGAAAGTGGCTGTGATGAAGATGTCCCAGAGGAAGTGATACTGGCAAAGAAGTGCACATTAGAGTAGATCTTGGTGATATGTCACAACATGGGAAGTGTTAAGTTTAGCATTTCTATACTGACCGAAAGAGTATGACAAATAGGTAAGGCACAAAGGACAAGACCCAAGGCACTATCCAAAGTATATCTTATAATTTTGATTTACAAAGAAAACTATTTCTAAAGTTTTAAACTGTATGAACTAAGGTCTAGTTGCACTGCTTTTCCTTTTGCATTTATAATGGTAAATGTTATAGATGTTAAATGTTAAAGTCTTAATGTTTTCACAAAAATTGCTCAAGGCCACAGAACACTCATTGTCTCACTGCTTCGTGATTCCAGTGCACACAGTTATTTTTACCTTGCACACTGCAGGGCCAAGGCTGTCTGTCAATGAAATCAAGACGTTCACTTTTCTACTTTTCTCTCTATCCCTGCCTGCCCTCTGCTGGAAGTGCCAGACATCAGCAAAATTATCCAGAGACTCAAGACACACATAAGGAAGTACTGTGTAATGTCCCCATCCTGTGCATCTGTTGCCTTTGAGGCTACTGTCCCTTTCCCCCAGGGTTAGTTATCACAGCCATATCCTGAAGATGACTCTGATGCCATAACAGCCCCGTCATGTAACTGAACTCTTTTAATTGAACATTGCTCCTACTGCAGCCTCATATAAGCTTTTTATAGAAAGAATTGTAGGAATTTATTTAGTTCAGCTGTTGACTAGTGCCAACTTCCACTGCAAAACTAAATTTTTTAAAGTTGTAAATCTTATGTTAGAGGTCATCATTTTTTTTTTCTGAGACAGGGTTTCTCTGTGTAGTTTTGGAGCCTATCCTGGTACTTGCTCTGGAGACCAGGCTGGCCTCGAACTCACAGAGATCCATCTGCCTCTGCCTCCCGAGTGCTGGGATTAGAGGCATGTGCCACCAATGCCCGGCAGAGGTCATCATTTTTAACTTATAGCAAATTTCAGTTGAGATCCCCCACCCCAACCCCATTTTATTTCTGATGTTGTATGCCCTTGCTGGATAGTTCTTATAGAAACACTCAATTTTAATAGCTATATAAAGACTTATTACCTTGTGACTGTTTCTAGACTATCTGAATTCCTAGATGCCGTTCTGGCCTCTTCTCCATCCCACCCCTACACTGCACCCTTCTGTTTACATTGCCAAATAACGTAACTATTCAGGTTAGATCCACAGAATTTGTTTCGTAAGTGATTGTTAAGTATGTGACGTATACATACTGATGTGTGTGGCACAGTGGCATTTCAGTTAACAACAGACTGTTGCAGGAATGCCTGGGATAAGCACTCTGACACCAATGAGAGTGAAAGAGAGATGTCACCAATGGGCCAAAACCAGTATTATTGCCTGAAAAGCTTTGATACTGGGTCCAGTTTGTCTTCTCATTTTATAATCTAAAGCCACAAGGTGGGGTGGGCAAACAAGCAAGGTTTTACAGAAGTGTAGATGGCAGTCAGCAGGTTGTTAAGGGCAAGCCCATTGTTTCAGCTGTTTCTACAGGTCATTCTGTTTCAGGTAGCAAGTGAAGTCATGTTTGGCAAATAGGCAATACAAGCAGTTCTTGAAATAAATCACTAACCAAGTCAACAAATCAGTGTCTCATAATTGGTCTTCTCTACCTTATTCAAGACAACTCATATGATAGTGATCCTCTGAAATGGCATTGCCTAGGAAAGCTGGGTTCATCTTCCTCCATTCAAACATCTCCATGAGCTTTGGGCAGCAACAGAATGGCAATCTTTCTGCCTCAGGCCCCCAAGTGCTTGAATTGCAGGTGTGAGCTACCACACCTGGCTTCCAGTTCTGTTTTTAAACCCATATTAGAGACTGAACTGTCACAAGTTTTCATAATGCATTACAGAATTCCCAATTTTATATTTGGGCATGTGAAAAGGCCTAGGTGTCATGCCTGGCACAGTGCCAGGTGTACTTGACTGTTCTCATCAACCCCTGCTGTGGGAGATGCTGTGGGGTTGCCCAGACCCTCTTCCTAGGCAGTCATGTACAGTCATGTAATGGTGTTTTAGTAAAGAGACGTGGGCACAGTTGATACATGCCTCTAATAAGTTTGACTTGCAAAAGCCACTTGAGTTTCTTTGTGTTGATTTCCTTACCACCAAATGTAGTTTGTTTGTTTGTTTGTCACTCTTTGGAGATCCACCATCCAGCTCCCAAATAAATACACAGAGACTTATTCGTACTTATGAATGCCTGGCCTTGGCTTGATTTGTTTCTAGCCAGCGTTTCTTAACTTAAATTATCCCATCTACCTTTTGCCTCTGGGCTTTTATCTTTCTCTATTCTGTATACCTTTCTTTACTTGTTGCTCCATAACTGTCCCTGTGGCTGGCCCCTGGTGTCCTCTTCGCCTGCTTTTATGGCTCCTCAATCTACTCTTCCCACATTTCTCCTCCTATTTATTCTTTCTGCCTGCCAGCCCCTCCTAGTCTTTCTCCTGCCTAGCTATTGGCTGTTCAGCTCTTTATTAGACCAACCAGGTGTTTTAGGTAGGCAAAGTAACACAGCTTCACAGAGTTAAACAAATGCAGCATAAAAGAATGCAGCACATCTTTGCATCATTAGACAAATAGTCCACAGCATAAATAAATGTAACACATCTTCAACTAATATTCCACAACAGCCCAGGGCACGAGAAGCCCACGGTGCTGAAGAAGCCAGGGGTCAAGAGGGCACAGTTGGAAGGTGCTTGACTTGCAAGTAGGAGGATCAGAGTTTGAGAGCTAGAATCCATGTAATAAAAGTGGTGCATTTGTAACTGCAGTTCAGGGAAGACAGAGAAAGGTAGATTCCTGGAGCTTGCTGGTCATCCAGTTTGGCTGAACCAGCCTTCTCCAGTCCCCGAAAATCAAGATGAGCAACCTTGAAGAATGACAACCACGGTAAATCTGTCTTCTACATACAGGAGTGAACACACACACACACACACACACACACACACACACACACACACACACACACACACACACACACACACACGGTCCAGCCTTTATCAGCCTGGATCTTTCCTGACAGAGAATGGAATGTCCCTACTTTAGTCTCCCAAACCTGGAATCAATTCAGATTATTTAATGAGCAAGAAAATGTATGTTTCATTGAAATCAGACTGCTATAGCAAATGGCCAACCCTCATATACTCCCCTTTTCTTCCTTTGTCTAAACACCTACTGGAAAACCTCTGATGTAAGATTTTACCGGGCTTGCCAATTATTGGTAGGAGGTCATTCAGGAGATAGACTCTTTTAGACAGCTGCCATTCATGTGCTTATAAAGATGAGAGACTAATGCAGAAGGCATTTATTAAAGTGTTTTGAAGTGGTATAAAGATCTCATCTGGTGCAGCGACTCCAGATTATCCTCAGTGAAGCCGGTAGTGCTGTGCTGGGAAGCTGTTGAGATGGTGTCCAGGCTCATAGAAAAGAATGCTGATTAATTACCAATAACTGCCATGGGCAGGTGAGGTAAGAACCATGGCAGGGGCTCAAAAGCTACATCACCCCTGGGGCTGCAGCCAAGCCCCTGGCTGCATGCTGAAGGCTATTCCTAGAAACACGACTCAGATTTGCCATTAAGGCAGCATCCTTGCCATGACTTTTTTTTTTTTTTTTTTAAAGATTTTATTTATTATGTATTCAGTCTTCTGCCTACATGCCAGCAGAGGGCACCAGATTTCATTCAAGGTGGTTGTGAACCATCATGTGGTTGCTGTGAATTGAACTCAGGATCTCTGGAAGAACAGTCAGTGCTCTTAACCGCTGAGCCATCTCTCCAGCCCCTGCCATGACTCTTATTTGTAGAAATTGCTATATCTTATTGGAAGATTTAATAGGCCAAGAAATAAATGAAGTTTAGATGACCCTCCCCTCTCCTTCTGCTACCTAAATTTTGCTTATTTAGTTGAGGATTCAGGTATTTTTTTTCCATAACTCAAAAATTCTAGTTAAGGCCATTATTATTTTCTTCACTTTGAGAGAGTGTAGGTAGAGTTTTCCTGTCCCGATTGCCAGTTCCCGAATAACCAACAAGGAGGCTTAATTCTAATTATAAATGCTTGGCCAATAGCTCAGGCTTGTTACTAGCTAACTCTCACATTTAAATTAGCCAATTTTTTAAAAACTCTATGCTTTGCAATGTGGCGGTATCTTTATTAGCATGGCACATTCAACTCCTGCACCCTCTGTAACTTCTGGTGACTGCAGACTCTACCCTTCTTTCTCCCAGCATTCTTAGTTTGGCTCTCCACCTAACCTTATCCTGTTCAGCTATTGGCCAGTCAGCTTCTATGTTAACCAAGGAGAGTAATACATATTCACAGTGTACACAAGGATTATTCCACAGCAAGAGAGGGCCTCATTATATAGCCTAAATTGGCCTGCAATTCTCAATCTTGCCTCTGCTTACAGAATGATGGAATTTCAGGTGGGAAGCTGCCATACTCTGCTTAATGAAAACAGTTTTGAAGGCTCGCAGGCTTTGGCATCTGAGCAGCGGATATGCAGATGCTTGCTCTCTGGTACTGCAACCTTATAAATCTATCACTGACCCCATCTAGTTTATTGACTTGTCTGGAAAGCAAACAGTGGCTCAGAAAGAGCAGGAAACAGTCTCTTGAATATAAACGAGCCTTAGGTAGTTAAATGTATCAGACCCCTCCCTCTGCCGTGGCGACTGGAATTTACTTTCAGCTGCTGTCAATGGTTTAGTTCTTTCCTCCCTCCCTTCCTCCCTTCCTCCCTCCCCCTCCCTCCCTTCCTTCTTTTCTTCCTTCCTTCCTTCCTCCCTCCCTTCTTTCTTTCCTTCCTTCCTTCCTCCCTTCCTTCCTTGATTTTGAGACAGGGTTTCACTGTGTAGCCCTGGCTATTCTGGAACTCACTCTGTAGACCAGGCTGGCCTCAAACTCACAGAGATCTGACTTCTGAGTCCTGGGATTAAAAGTATGCACCATCAACGCTTGACTGAGTATGACACTTCAATAAATGAATATAATATGCAATGATCAGACCCGGGTGCCATTATCCTATCATTTTACATGATTATTATACTTTTCCTTTCTAATTTTTCTCATGTATATATAAATGACACTACATGACAGTTTTCATTTACTTTCCCTATGTAACAGTGGTCATTCCTTAGAATTTCCTACTGTGGTATATCCTAAGGCCTCTTGATGATTACTTCTTAATGATCAATCATAATACTAACACTGAAATCTTCTGGCATGGAAATAATAGAAATGAGACAAAGCCACATATTATGAACAGGACAGGCAAAGCTCCTTTATTGGAAGTGTTATTGGACAACTCAAGCTAAGGGCAGCTAGCATAGCCTAGAAGCCTGATCAAAGGAAGCAGCAAACTTTTACTGATTTTCTGGGGGTGGGCTGTAGTTTGGTGGTTGTCTGTCAGTCACAGGCACAGTTTTGGAAGACGTTTTCTTTCTTGTGCACAAGCATTCTAAAGTTGACTTTGCAGGTTAACTGGGCTCTGCGATCTTCTTAGGAACTCCTGGGTTATTCATTGTCTTATGTGAACATCTTGGCCTCATGCTTTAGTTGGGGACTTAAGGTTGGGCAGATGGACTGCTGGCACTCATATGACTCAGAAAGTACAAGGGTGGAGAAGAAGGAGCACATAGTGTCTGAGGATTCAGAAAGCAAAGCTAGCCTCAAGCTATAGATATCAGGCAGTGGTGATATACACCTTTAATTCTAGTAGCCATAAAGTTAGGTAGCGGTGGTACACACTTTGAATCCCAGGACTCAGGATTAAGAGGTAGACCAATTTCTGTTAGTTCAAGGCTACACTGACTACACGAAATTGATGCAGTCTTAAAAGAAAGAGCTCATGCAAAGCTGATCTCAGCACTTGGGATCACATGCCTTTAATCCCAGCAGTAGGGAAGGTAGAGACAGGAGGAATATGGCTGAGGGAAGAAAGGGATATAAGGAGGAGGAGACAAGAATTCAGAGCCTTTTGCCTCTGAGGATTCGTGGAGACAGGATTACCATTTCAGCTGAGTAGAGGTAAGAGCTACTGACTTGACTACTTTGGTTCTCTGATCTTCAGCTTGAAGCTTGAACCCCAATATCTGTCTCTGGGACTTTCATTTATCGTGCTACACAACATGCCTAAGGCTTAGTAGAGTTTGACTCAATGGTTGAGACAGCAAAGGAGACAGACATAATATGAAGACAGAGATGCCAGTCCTTCTTAGTCATCCCTCAGATGGGTTGTAGTAGAGTCAAATATATCCAAGCGTGCTGGTGTAAGCCTGAACTGCCAGACTTAGGAGGCTGAGGTAGGAGAAATTCAAGTTTGAGGTCATCCTGGGAAATTTAGCAAGATCTTGCTTTTTAAAATCAATATAAAAAATGTCTGGGGATATTGTTCAGTAATTGGGTGCTTGCCTAGCAACCACAAGGCCCTGGGTTCCATCTCTAGGATGAAAGAAAAACTAAAAAGATTGAATGCTTTAGACTTTCATGTTTTTTTATGAAGCATCCAAGGCACCTGCCAAACCTCCTCCACTCAGAAGACCCTATCTTCAGCAAGCTATGGGATGCTAGGGATGTACAGGGGCTGCCAGGATGAGAGCTGTTTAAGTTAGCTAGGTACAAGTAAAGCTGGAAGGCATAATTGAATCTTTCCTTTCTAACAGTGCCTCCTCGTATCTTTGCTTATTGTTTGTGTGGCCACATCTAATTTGACTGGTTTTATATTGGTTTAGGCCAGCAGTTCTCAATCTGTGGGGCTTGGCTCTTTGGGGATCAAACAATCCTTTTACTGGGATCACCTAAGACCATGGGAAATATCATATATTTACATTATACATTATATATTTCCATTCAAAACAGTAGCAAAATTACAGTTATGAAGTAGCAATGAAAATAATTTTATGGTTGGGGTCACCACATGTGAGAACTGTATTAAAGGATTGCAGCATTAGGAAGGTTGAGAACCACTGCCCTAGGCCTAGAGGGATCCTTGTCTATAAATTTTCTGGCTTTGTGGTCTAACCTTATGTTTTATGACCGAGCTGTCAAAAACATGCATTTCCTGGGTAACAGGGTTACCCTGTAACAGAAGGTTACTGTTACTTAATAGGTCTTAATAATAAATCCTGGAGTTAGATATAAGGGAAAATGCTGAGATATCAGAGAGAAGAAGGAGCAAGCCAAAGCCATCTTTACCTCACTGGTTTCCCAGCAGAAAAGAGACAGAGTTTGTTTCCTCCTGCCTATATTTCTTTTTCTGCCTAGCCATCTCACTTCTGGTCTGTTTGTACAGACCTCCAGACCTCCAGACCTCTATGGTCAGCTAGTGACAAGCTCCACCTTCTGATCTTCAGACAAGTTTTACTTGTACAAACAAGTTATCACCACAAGACCCAGGATTTACTTACTTATGCCCCTTGCACAGTACCTATCACTTTCAGTTTCGTACCATAATTTGATTCTCTAATGAGGGCACAGTTTAGATTTTTAATTAATGATGTATTGATGGATAAGAGTTTTGTTTGGCACTTTCTCCACATTGTAATTCTAGTTTTGGTGTACATTTTTGCAGGTAGGCTTTGAGGTCTAGTGGTGGTTTGTGGAGTACTGGGAACACTAAATGACTAAGTGCAGTAGTGGGTCTTAATGACCGAAAGCAATTGCAAACAGCTTTCTGCCCCTGAAAACATTTACATTGCCCCCTCCCTCAGCTAGCTGTGAGCTTTGCCTCTCTCTTTGCCACCTTATAGATGAGGTTTTTCAGTCTGAGACCAAGAGGTCTGTGTGAGTAGCAGGGGTTCTTTAATCTTTTTTTAAATATTTTACTGAGTAGCATGAAACGCTTCTCCCATGAAGCATGGACGAATGACCCCATGTAGCCTTCATATGATGCCAGCCCCAGACAGCATAGCCACTGCAGCCTGAGACTCTGAGCTGAAACACCTGTTAGGCTCTTCCCAGGCTCCTGACCCTTTCACCTGGAAAGTTTCAGAGTGAATTTGTAAGGTGGCAATGGATGACTAACATGGATTTTGGATGTGGGATGTGGCCAAAACAAAAGCATATCACGTGGATGAGCATCTCATAAAAGAAGCTAAGTAATTATGAGCATATCAAAAGGAGATCATCATTAGTCATCAGGAAAAAATGCATATTAAAACCACGATGAATACCACTGTACACCCACCAGCAAGGCTAAAATTAAAAAAGGTTGACAATTCCAGCTTTTGGTGAGGCTATGGAACGACTATGGCTCTCACGGATTGTGCAAAACCACGCAGTCACTTTGAAAAACTAATGAAGTTTTCATGAACATTTTGCTGTTGCCCTAGAAAGTACATGGGTGGGTTTATACCAAGAGAAATGGTTGTGTGTGCTGAAGAAAGGAGGTAAACATATATGCCCTTAACACTTAGTCGTTGCACTTATTACATTCCTGAGCTGCAAATAGCTCAAACCATGCACCAGCTGGGACTTCGTAAACAAACATGACTTATGCAGGCAGTGCAGTGCTATTGCACTGTGCAAACTGGGGGAGCACACACTGCAATGGAAGGGTCTCAAAAATGTTACTTTGAGTAAAAGTAGTGCCTGCCGCCTGGTTCTTTATATGCCATTCGAGACACAAAACAAACCTATGATGATAAAAGCAACTAGTAGTTATCTTTGGTTAGTAAGCTGTCGAGTTATGCTGACAAAAGGTAGGAATTCCATGAGGTGATAGCAATTTTATTTGGATGTCAGTGTCTTAGTTAGGATCACTATTGCTGTGATGAAACACTGTGATCAAAAAGCAAGTTGGGGAGGAAAGAGTTTTTCCGACTTACACTTCTATATTGCAGTCTGTCATTGAACGAAACCAGAACAGGAACTGTAACAGGGCAGGAACTTGGAACCAGGAGCTGATGCAGAGGCCACAGAGGAGTGTTGTTTACTGACCTGCTCCTAATAGCTTGCCCAGCCTGTCTTCCTACAGAACTCAGGACCACCAGCCCAATGATGGTACCACCGACAACAGACTGGGCTCCCCCCCCATCAATCACTAATTAAGAAAATGCTTGCTTACAACCCCATCTATGGAAGCATTTTCTTAGTTGAGGTTTCTTTCTGTCAGATGACTCAAGCCTGTGTCAAGATGACATAAAACCATCTGGCACAGCAGTCATATCAGATTGTTATACTTTAATTAAAAAAATCACAAAAGATACTCTAAGATTTGGTCATCTTATTATAATACGTAAATTCTATCCTGACATACAGCAAGAAAGGAAACAGCAAACCCATGTCCTCCCTGTGACCCTGGATCATGTCTTTTATTCCTCCAACTAATTCAGTCTTTTTGGTCATCCCCAAAGCATGCTGCCATGTCAGGCCCTTCATCCAACTCTCCCCTCTGTCAATACTCGGTGAACTCAAATATCCCTCAACCAATCTTCTTGCAGTTGATCCAGGACTTTGGTTGCCATAGCAATGGTTCTCTGGAAAGCAGACCTCAGGCAAGGATTAAGTGAGTGCTTTATGTGGGAGGTACAAACCCACACAGCTGGTTGCCTTGTATATTAGTTTCCTAGCACTGCTGTAATGGAGTGACCGGAGTCCTTGAAACAACAGAGATGTACTGCGTGATAGTTTCAAAGTCTCGACGTTCAGAGCGTGGAGGTGTGGCCAGACCATGCTTTCTAGGCAGCTTGTAGGGGAGAATCTCCCTTGCTTCTTGAGTGAATGTTTGCAGACATTCTTCCTGGGCCTGTAGATATCTAACTCCAACCTCAGTCTTCCTTGTCATTTAGCAGAATCCTTCTTGTGTGTCTTTTTGTTTTCGCCTTTTCTTTTTGTGAAGATAAGTTTGGATTAGAGCTCCCGCTACCCCTGCCATGACTTCATCTTATCATGATTACACATGCAAAAACCTTCTTTCCAGGTAAAGTCACACACATACAGAGCGTTAGGACTTCTGTGTATATTGTGTGGGATACCATTCAGTGGTCAAACAGGCTGTGTAAAGAATCTGTGCTCTGGAGCTGTTTGCCCATCGGAGGGAGAAAGTGAGAGAATCTATCTATATGGCAGCTGTCCTCCAACCTTGCTTGTATCTTCCATTGCCTACAGTTCATGGAAGGGAAAATAGTCCCTTAGCTGTTCGCCTTCCTTGGCAGTTGCTCAAGGGCCAGGTCCTGCGGTTTGCTTTTCATCATTTGGAAGTGAAGTTGAGTCATTGATCTCAGGAGTGTGGCTTGTGTGCCTCAGGTAGTGGCCCAAAGGAACCTTCGTGGAGTGGTGGCATTCCCTGTGGCAGTAGGAGGTGTAGGTGAAGTGTAGAAGGGTCTCTGGTTTTACCCTATTGTCACCTTCTAAGGAAGGTTTCTCTTATTTATATGAAACAAGCCCCCTCCTTACCTCAATATTTCCTTATTTTGCTTGCTTTCATAGTATTTCCCCTCACTAAACATAATATATATATATTTGTTTATTTTTTTCATTTATTCACAACCACAACAGTCCATGCATAGTCCATGTCTGTGTTTTCTATCCTTTCCTCAGGGCCTAACAGAGAATCTGACACAATGAAAATGCTCAATAACTTCATTGAATTGAATCACAAGAGGCCCTACTCTACAGATTGGCTGTTGTGAGACAGCAGGGCTGATAGCCCTGGGGTTATGTTGGCTGCAAACAGCACTGTCTTAAGTATGTCAGGGCCTAGGTCTGGAGGAGGTGATGGCTGCACACACAAGATTTGAATAGCTTAACTCCTGGAGGAGGCAGTGGCAGCCTGGATCGTACCTCTGAGCTGAAGAAATTGCCAATGGAGGGCTCTCTTCTCATTTGGTCTTGGAGAGCTGAATCCTGCCATGACAGGAGGGGTTCTCCAGTACCCCCTTTCCCCAATCTATATGTCACAATGAATGAACCTATCTTCCTGTGATGGATAGTTTTATATAACTTGACACAAGCTAAAGTCATCTGAGAGAAGGGAACCTTAATCAAGAAAGTGCTTCCATAAGTTGGGGTTGCAGGAAAGCCTGTAGGGCATTTTCTTCATTAATGATTTATGGGGGAGGACACAGCCCATTATGGGTGGTACCATCCCTGGGATGCTAGTCCTGGGTTCTACAAGGCTGAGCAAGATATAGTGTAATTGGACTTTCCTTTGGGCCTCCAGCTCACAAATAACAACATAATAGATTTATTAATTATGAAAGCTTGGCCTATAGCTTAGGCTTGTTCCTAACTAGCTCTTGTAACTTAAATTAACTCATTTATAGTAATCTATGTTCTATTATGTGGAATTACCTCTCTTTAATCTTGCACCTCCTGTTTCTCCTCTGTGTTCTTGGTGTCTCCTGCATGCCTAGATTCCTCCTCCTGTTTCTTTTTCTTCTTGGAAATCCTGCCTATACCTCCTGCCTAGCTATTGGCCATTTAGCTTTTTATTACACCAATTGAGCAATACATCTTCATACAGTGTACAAATATCCCACAACAACATGAGGAGCAAGCCAGTAAGCAGCGTTCCTCCATGGTCTATATCAGCTCCTGCCTCCAGGTTCCTGCCTTATTTAAATTCCTGTCCCAACTTCAATGATGAACAGGGTTATAAAAGGGTAAGTCAAATAAACCCTTCCCTTTCCAAGTTGCTTTTGGTCATGTTTTTCCATCACAGCAATAGTAACTCTAACTAAGACTTTCTATTTTGACCTCTTGCTAGGCATGAGTTCCTGTCTCCCTTTGGAACTATCTGGTAATTCTGAGAAATGAATGAATCATATCCTCCATATTTTCAAAGTGAAAATGTCACCTGGTCAAAAGGACTCAACTCCTTATAATTTTATGAGTCAAGATTTTATGTCTTACTATAAATGGCAGCTGTTTATTTTACTCTGTTCAAGTTCTACTTGCACTTGTTTTAATATAATAAGGATGGTTTTTAGTCACAGTCTCTTTCTTGTGCTTATTTTCTTTGTAGAATCCACTATATAAAGTAATCTGTTTTTGAAATATGTAGGCAATCATTCATACAAGGACATATGTTCAACCATGTTCATAGCAGCATTGTTTGCAATAACCAGAACCTGGAAGCAACCTAGATGCCCCTCAAACTGAAGAATGGATAGAGAAAATGTGGTACATTTATACAATGAAGTGCTACTCAGCAGAAAAAAGCAATGGAATCTTGAAATTCTCGGGCAAATGGATGGAACTAGAAGAAACCATCCTGAGTGAGAGCCCTCATCCAGTGGCTGATGAAGCAGAGACAGACATCCACAGATATACTCTGAACTGAACTCTGGAACTTAGTTGAAGAGAGGGAGGAATGAAGAGGGGTCGGTACCAGGTTGGAGAAACCCACAGAAACAGCTGGCCTGAACAAGGGGGAGCACATCGACCCCAGATGCTGTCTGGGAGGCCAGTACAGGTCTGATCCAGACCCCTGAACATGGATGTCAATGAGGATGTCAATCAGAGGCTCCAGGGGGCCCCTGATAGTGGATTAGTATTTTTCCTTGGTGTGAGAAGGGACTTTGAGAGCCCATCCCACGTGAAGGGTTACACTCTTGCCCTGGACACATGGGGAAGGGACCAGGTCCAGCCCAGGATGATGTGGTGGACTTTGCAGAGCCCTCGTTTAGGGCCCTACCCTGCCTGGGGAGTGGAGGGTGGATGGGGTGGGGAGTAGGTTGGGGGTGGGAGAGGAGGGATGGGAGTAAGGGGAGGGAGAGGGAGGAGGGATCAACATGTGAAAAATTTAGAAATAAATTTATAATAAAAAACTCTAAAAAAAAGAAAACAAGCAAGCAAGCAAACAAACAAAAAGAAATATGTAGGCAACATATTGGATTATAGACAAAAGGAAATTGTAACACATGTTGTGTGACTGTAATTCACTTGGATAGTTTTCTTTATTAATGTGAAAAAATTATATAATAATGCTGTCAGGGATTTTCATGAGTGGAATAGTCTACAGATCACTCTTACAATATTGAATAGCAATGCTGCCTTGATATTTCACCAAGATAACCCATTTCACAAGAGAATGTAAGACTAAAGCCATGACGTTTGCCTAGGGTTAATTATTGCAACTTTACCAACTCAACTCGAGGACATGGTATCCCACATACTTTCACAGCTGTGCAGGGTCACCGTGGGTTTAGTGAGGAAGACTTTTCCATAGGTAGAATGTTGAGCTTGATTGGTCCTTAGATCAAATTTAGATATTTTTTTGCATGTTTTACATGTCAGTGACTGCCATCACCCTGGAGTTCCAGAGAAAATGTCCCATCTGGAAAGGTCAGGTGGAATATTGGAGCTCTCCCACAGTCATCTACCTGGTAGCCAGGAGTTTACAGCTCATGAATCATGATATCAGCTGATGTCAGTGTGTTTCCCTAGCACAAAATTTTATTTCCAGAGTGAAAGATTTTTTCTTTTAGGATTTTCTTTCATTACTGAGTCAAAAAGTTTAACAGAATTGCTTTTTTTTATTAGGTTGAAAGTTTATTTTAACAATGTGTGTGAGGAGACTCACTAAAGGAAACTTATGGAATGGCTGTTCCATTAGGGGGAAGGAGGAAGAGAAAGAAAAAATATCCAGAGGCATCTGCAAGAGTCCAGCAAAGAGTAAAAGAAACAGACTGGCCATGGCCAGGGCTAGGGAAATGGAGTAGCAGGGAATAGCAGGAGACTGAATATTGAGCTTAGCTGGGCTATAAGGAGGCTGAGTAGCTGGGGCAGGGTTGGGAGGGAAGCCCCTGAGCTGAAACAGGCCTGGAAGTTTAGGGCAGAAGGGGAGGGAGAGGGACCAGGATGCTGGTGTGGGGGGCTTTGAAATGTATAATTATGGACTGAGGGAGCTTAGAGGCCAGAATGGGCTTTGATATGCTGATAGACACTCACAGGTATATGTCAATGGAGAGCCAGATGTCCCTTCTGACAGAGGCAAGGGAAATGCCTCCTTTTCTGAACAGAAAATGTATTTCACAAATTCTTGAGGAATGCTGGGTTTTTAATCTAACCTCCGGAAACCTCTCCAGTTTGAATTAAGTCAAGACTATCATTTCTGGACATATGCACTGCCCTTTGGAGTTTGAAAAATTTGCGTTTCCTTTGGACCTGACAAGCTATACGTAGTAACACTATACTTTATCTTCCTGTATAATAGGGGAGGAGGATGGCTATATCTATCTATCTATGCTCTTCTAGAGAATACACAGCTTGAATTTTACATTAGTCCTATATGAACCTGGTGGCTGGAAGACAATCTCTACACATTTCCAAATCTACGTTTTCCCTAGCTCTCATGGTATTTGGTCATTGGCTTTAATTCTGGTGCCCCAAAGCTGTGTGAGAAACATTTTTTTTTTCCTATCAAAGGTAGCTAGCCTGCCAAGGGCAAATATTTCATAAATTTCCCTCACCTCATAAAATTTTTATTCAAAAATATTTTAATCTCTCCCTCCTGGTAAAAGTTTTATTTACACAAAGGCAATAGGTTCCCTTCCTTCATTCTTCATTATTTTTTTGTCCTGATTATTTTAAAACTAGCCAATCCACAAAATCTGTGAGGTCTGACTCCAGCCAACAGGGGTTATAATAAAAACTAAGTGAACCTCCTGCAAGTGTGTGTGCTAGTCCTGTATGAGTTCCTGTGCATGTTTCCTGGGGGGTGGGGGGAGGAGGAAAAAATCCTTGCAGAGCTATTTTTAGCTTTGTTTTTTGTGTGACATGGAGACTAATCTTTGTTTCTAACAGTTGGTCATATTTAAGGTGCAATTGAAACTAAATAGATAACTCTGCTTCAATTTAATAAACTTTTATATGCTATGAACATACAGAAAGAGAACCCCAACAAAGTCTGGGTTTTTTTTTCTTTTTTTGGTTTTTCAAGACAGGGTTTCTCTGTGTAGTTTTGGAGTCTATCCTGGCACTCGCTCTGGAGACCAGGCTGGCCTCGAACTCACAGAGATCCGCCTGCCTCTGCCTCCCGAGTGCTGGGAGCAAAAATCTCTGTTTCTAAAACCCACAGTGAGAGCTAGGGAGAAAGGAGACTCAGAGGGTAAAAGCACTTGTTGCTGAACTTGACTACCTGGCTTAGATGCTATGGACCCACATGGTTAAAGGTGTAAGGTCCCAAGGAAACTCAGGACAAATGGCTAACTGTGGTGCCCATTTAACATACCAAAGTGCACTCTGGCTTCCAGGCCCTCTCAGTGTCACAAGTACCTGTCACAGAATCCTGGCTCTTCTCAGCACTCCTCCCCAAACCTCTCCAGCCCCTCCCCTCCCCCTCCCTTCTCTTTCCCTTTCCCTTCCCTTCTCTTGGAGCAGTCATGTCTTCATTCTTGTTCAGAAGGACAGAATGGACCACCATTAGTTGTCTTTGAACCTCCACACGAATGCCATGTCACAAACCCACCCATAAATGTATATGCACATACATGCACACAAAACAAATAAAATGTGAAACAACAACAAAAAGCCTACAAAGAAATCTAAGAATGCCTAATTTTGTATTGTAAATATTGAGGTTCTAAACATGGACCATTTGTGATTTTGTGTTGTTGGTATGACTTAAGAACATCGTATCATTATAAGCAAAATTTCAGCCATTTCCTACCCCTTCTATTATTGTTTTAAAACTGTAATCCTTCCCAGAAATGAACATATCTTCAAAACCGCAACCTTTTTAATATAAGCCACAAATTGGAGTTCTCCTGATCGGATGGTTTTAATAACACACTTGTTCCGTAGAAAGCTCAAGGGCCCACAGAGATGTACTTTGCTAATGAGTGTGGGATTCCTTACATCTCCCAGGTGAGTTGCCTCACCTAGAAAGGCAATTGTTTTAGTTGAGTGGGAGTGTATACGGAAGGTGTAGAGGAGGAAGTTGACTCGATACAGTCGTCATTGTTAGACCAAATCACAGCTGTTACACGGAGGACAGCAAGTATCACCTGAAGCACTCAAGTGGAAGGGAGATGAAGTTCTGTGGAGAGATGCAGAGACACAGATTCACAATAAAATACCCAAGTACAAAGGAACAGAGAAAAGTGCTTAGGAGCTTGTAATTGAGCAAGAGCTTGCTTGAAGAGTTGTATAGCTTGGTTTCATGTGTCAACTTGACTGCATCAAGAGGTGCCCATTTTTTGGGTGTGTCTCTGAGGGTTTTTCTCAATGAGATTAGCATTTGAATCACTGGATTTAAAGCAGAGTGGCACACACCTCCTCTCCCTGGGTGCCGGGCAGGTGACAAGCATTTCAAAGTTCTGTGAGGACTCGTTATAACTCACCATTAGCAAGTAGTTTATTGTAGACAGGCCTTCTGAGTTGATTTTCCTGTTAGTAAATAAGAAAATCTGAAAGGTTAGGGAGATTTAACTGTCTAACTGACAGTTATTAGACTCTCCCACAATATCTTGGCTGTCTTGTGAGGACGGTCAGTCAAATAGACAGCTACCTTTATGTGAGCACTGGCCATGCTGAATGCTCCTTGGACACCATGAAGAAACTACATGACAAATGCAGCTGCTTTCTCTGCATCCAAAGATGAGACGCCCACTACCTGTGTTTCAGACAGCTTTCACTTGACTTTCTCTGCATCCTTTTCCATGTGGGCAGAAGGGGGCACTCCCATGGTGGCCTAATAGAGGAACAGTTGTGACTGGTGTAAAAAAGACAAAGCAATGATTGGGCTAAACAGGTTCCTTCATTTGCATGACTGTCTTCCGTGATTAGTGCTATGCCCTGTCTCTGGATGCATGGAAGACAGCTTTGTAAGCTGGCCAGGAGGCACAGTTCTGTGCAGCCTCTCTGGTGTGTCAACCTGAAGCCCAATAAAAATACTTCTCTCAAGAGGCCCTTTCTTGCCTGCTTTTGCCATCTGACATTGGTAGAGCAGGCTGAGCTGGAAACAATGGAAGTAGAGGTGGGAGTAGAGACATGGAGCAGCTGACAGATGGAGTCACAGAAGTGGAGAGCTGGAGAGCTGCCATGGCTTTGATAGCTACAGAGGAGGCGGAGCCACAGGAACCATGGTGACCTTGATGGTGGCCTTGACAACACTGTAGTGATGGTGGCAGAGCTGCCAGAGTGGCAACAGAGCAGCTGTAGCAGAATTGAGGAGAGAAACAGTTACGACAATGGCAGCAGGAACCCATAGGGGAGCAGTATTGGAGACTCTATAGCAGTGGCCATCAGACTACAACAGCAGCGGAAGACACAGCATCTGCCTTAAGGTCTGTCTTAAACTCCCCAGGGCCAGGAGATGGAAGAGCACACACTACCAAGGACCAGGGAATCCCCACATCCAGACCTGTGTATTAGCTCTGTTCCTATCAAGGTGCCTGTAGTGGTTTGAATAATAATGGCCTTTGTCACCAGTGAGTGGCACTATTTGAAAAGATTAGGAGGTGTGGCCTTGTTGGAGTGGATGTAGCCATGTTGGAGGAAGCATGTCACTGGGGATGGGCTATGAAGTTTCAAATGCTCAAGCCAGGCCCACTGGCTCTCTCTTCCTGCTGCCTGTGGATCCTGATGTAGAAGTCTCAGCTACCATGTCTGCCTGTGTGCTTCTGTGTTCCTTGCCAGGAGGACAGTGGACTGAGCCTCTGAACCTGTAATCAAGCCCCAACTAAATGCTTTCTTTTGAAAGAGTTGCCTTGGTCATGGTGTCTCTTCACAGCAGTAGAACACTGACTAAGACACTGCCCAAACGCCAAGGGAGGGAAGATTGATTTTGGCTGTGGTTTCAGAGGATGGAGTTTGTCGTGGTGGGGACAGTGTAGCACAGGATCTCTGTTCATATCATAGTGGGCCAGGAATTAAGGACAGGTATGAGAATGCAAGTACGGCCATACAGCCCTAAGCAATTGCCCCCATTTCCTGCAGCCAGGTCTCATCTCTCAAAGTTTTCAGATTCTCCCAGTGGTGCCACCAGATAGAGACATGAACCCACAAGAGACATTTTGGATTCAAACCATAACAGCTCAGGAGCTGTGCCATAGTTAAGGACTTCTTCAGCCTACACAAAGACAAGAACTCTTTTCACCACAGGGCTGAGGATCCCTGAGGATCTCTTGAGACCTACAGGAAAGCTGTGATGTTAGAAAAGTACTGCCTGCTGCCATCACTCTACTGCCGCAATGCCAAAGGATACAGATGATGACAGAGACCAGGGCCTAAGAGTTTCTCCTTACCTACCCACTATTTCTCTTGGCGTTGAACAAGAGAAATCCCAGCAGCTAATTGGCAAGAAAACACAGCAAAGCAGGTGTTTCTCCCCAAGTTGGGCATCATCCAATCTTAAGAAACTTAATAGAGCAAAACGTGGAAGGAGGAAGGAGGGATTTGCATTCTCCTTTACTGCCTTGCTGTATCATCGTCCATGTTTCTCTGTCCTCTGCCCTAGATTTCTATTATCAGCATCAATGGAGCTGGGATCTTCGAATTCAGTTTGGATAACATCAGCAGCTGTTTTGGTCTCCATCATCCAGAATGTATATCACAGGCTTTTCAGCTTCTATCGTCATGGAAGCCAACATGACGTCAGTGAATACCAAGTCTACCATGGACTTTCCAGGGATGGGAAAATGCAGGGCTCTACTTGATTTTTGCTGCTGTGCCTTTGATTTCTATACAGCAATAATTATCCAGGGTTACGTATGTGTGGCTCTCATTTGAAGAATGGCAGAGCTGTGCAGAGAGTGAATGGCGCTGATTGTGATAGGAAGCTCAAAATAGCTTGAGTAGGAAGCGTTATTGTGTCTTAGGGAGAACCATCTCCTGAATCCTCACAGTGGAAAATTTGAAGTTACCGAATGTAAATGGAGGACCATCAATAAAAGGGATCCCAATGATTTATTACTATGTTTCCAGGAAACAGAGGGTACATACTACTAATCTGTGTTGTGCAGAGAATAATATCAAAGAGTTATTGAATGCATACTTTGTACTAGGTGCCTTGTTACAAGTCCTGCAAGCATGGTTCTCACACGAATATCTCCACTTACTGATGAAACAATCTTTTTTTCCCCTTCTTCGAGACAGGGTTTCTCTGCATAGTCCTGGCTGTCCTGGAACTCACTCTGTAGACCAGGCTAGCCTCATACTCATGGAGATTCACCTGCCTCTGCCTCCCAAGTGCTGGGATTAAAGGTGTTTGCCACCACCACCCACTCAAAACAGAATCTTAAGTAATTCATCTAAGGCCAAATTCTCAGTGGAAGACGGGACTGCAGTTTGAACCGAGGGGTCCACCTCCAAGCTGATAACTTAGCATCTGCTCAAATAAACAGAACACAGCAGCTTGAGCATCAACTGGCTTATTTAAGGGCCAATAGGCATTACGGGACATACATTATATAACAGCACTCAGCATCTAGTGGGAGGTCTGTAGTGATCACGTTAGCTGTCTTAGAGAGAAGTCTGAACTGCAAGGAGAGGACAATGATCAAAACAGGTATAGGGGATACTTAAGTAAGTTAAACATGTATATGTAAGTATTCAGAAACCAATGAAAATTCATAATGAAGATATTTTGAACATGTTAAGCATGTTCCCTTGCTAGTAGAAAAGTTTATAATCTATTAACTTTTTCAAACCTGTATGAATATATCTATATACATTAAAAACATAAATGATTGACTATAGACAGCCAGTTCTATGTATGTGTTTGTGGCTATAACTTTTTACCTTCTTTTTGAACATTTACTTTCATGTGTATGGGTATTTTGTGTACAGCATTTGTAAAGTCCAAAAGAGGGCAACAGATCCCCTGGAACAGGAGTTACAGGTGGTTGAAGCCACCATGTGGGTGCTGGAAATCCAACTGAGGACATCTGGAAAAGCAACCCAGTGCCCTTAACCACTGAGTCATCTCTCCAGGCCACGGCTGTATCTTTTTTAAATAGAAAAGTTTGGAATGAATAGAAAGTTCACGAAAATATTAACAAGATCATCTCTAGGTGGTAGAATTATAGATAATTTTTATTTTTTCTCCTTATAACTTTCTTATTTTTCCTAATCAGCACATGTTCTCTACCCCTCCCACACACAGTAGATAAGTTAATATTTCTTTTAAATAGCTTTATTGTAATATCATTTGCATTCCATAGCATTCACTGGTTGTAAACACATCATTCAGGGATTTGTGAATTTATGACATGAGTGTTCCTCACTGCAAGCAATTCTAAGTCATTTCTTGAGTTCATGATAGTCTCTCTCTGACCCTGCTGCCCAGCTCCAAGCAATTCCCAATCTACAGTCAATCTTTATAAATTCACCTTCTGTAGACATTTTCCAAAATGGGAACACTTCATGTATGGTCTTTTTTAGTTTGGTGTTATTTTATGTCCTTTAAAAGGGGGCTGGAGAGATGATTAAGGATGCTTGCTGCTCTTGCAGAGGACCTGGGTTTGGTTCCCAGCACCTACACAGGGGCTCAACCACCTATAACCTCAGTGCCAGGTAATCTGACAAATCCCTTCTGACCTTCACTGGGACCAGGCCATACATGTGGTACACTTATATTCATACAGGCTAAACACTCACACATAGAAAATAAATAAATCTAAGAAAGAAGAATTAACAAAAAAAGGTAGAATATTCTTAGATTCTTTGCCTTTCCCCTCTTCACAATAATAATGATCAGTAGCACATTCTCCCCTACTTTCGTAGTTCTTGATACAGTCAAATCCCTTTCAGACCATGAGAATAATCTGTATATCAATAAGACTGTGCCTAAGGGGGATCATTTCTCTGTATATATTTAATTCCTGAGATGTTCCCTTATTCTTATATGTGAATAACAATCTATAACCATTTAGTTCTTGTCACTTAGGAAGTCATTTTGGATAGACCTTATATTCTCATGTTGACAGAAACAGCAGAGCCATCACTTTGAAGTTAGACATACCCAACTCTGGTTCAGGGGAAGAGATATGGCTCTAGTGTATGGGTTATGGGCCTTTGTGGCCCTCACTGTCGTGGTGACTCACTGGTACCTACCTCCAGGGATGGAGGCACATGCTCTGGACGAGCAAATAGTTGTTGGTGCTCCTCCCAGACCCTATTTAAATAATTCTACTTGTCCTTAGAGGTAGGTCAGTGCCCCCCAAGTAACAAGCAAAGCCCCTGCACTGTATCAGACAGATTGTAACATGCTTCATATGTGTGGGAGACTTATTGGGGACCTTACCCCCACAACAAGTGTCTTCCTTTAAGGCAGTCAATAGTCTCCCTCAAAATATAATTTTCACTATTTCATTCTGATTTTCAAAGATCTTTAGTGTTCCTTGTAGAGTATTATCCCTCTGCTCTGCCTCTCATTAGATGAGAGTATGTATAAAGAATGCCACCCACTGCCCCCAAACCTAGTAGATTTAACAAATAGCTAATATCCTTAGCTTTGTGACCTCCTGTGGCTACTTTGAGCCTCTGTGTGATGACAGGTGATGTGTTGTCCTTTTTTCCTCTGGTTCCTTACTTCCAAATATTCCGGAGGCATTTTGAGCAAGCATTCAGTAACCTTGAAGTGTTCCAGTGGCTCTGATACCTTTTTAAACAAAAATACTGAGAAGACATGTCTCCTTCAATCCATATACGATGATGTCTTTGGAAATCTTAATGTGGCTTGATAGGTTAAGTGATATTTATGGCAAGTAATAGAAATGGACAGAATGAAGTTCAGCTGAGGGACAAGCGTGAGCAGGGAGGTGTTGCTGAAGGCCGTCGATCCCTGGTCTGAAACCAGATCCTGTCTATTGGACATGGGGAAATGGAAATTTTTCTGGAAAGCTTTAAGGTCAAGGTTGTTTTATTGGAACAGATGCATCCCAGAAGGCATGAGCTGTTTCCTTCTCCCCAGGTTCCCCGAATCTACCCTGAAAGGGTGGGGGTGGGGGAAGCAGCAGCAATAACAAGGAGGGCAAAGTAATGTACCTTTCCAGCCTTGCCTATTCCTAAATGTATGTCACAAATATCAAAACGGTGCTTGGTAGGCGTCCAACAGATTTAACTTGTCCCCAAATTCCTGAACAACCGTCCTTGTAAATTTGTTGTATTTTGGCAGAGTAAAACTGAACAACTTCTAGGCATAACATTTGCTGTGAACACACCTACAGGAGACAGCCAGCTGTGGCCACCCCAGCACTGGATCAGGGAAAAGAAAAGAAAAGCTGTGGGAGAGAAGAGGCTACCCCCGCAAGTTCATGGAGGGCCCAGGAACTTGGCTTCCAGACATGAAACCCCAGTTCTGCTTGAGACTCAGGGATACCCCATTCTTAATTTTTTTTCTTTTTTTTTTCTTTTTATTTTTTGTCATGCTTGGGCCCTGGAGCCCAGGAAAGTCCAAGTTTCAAAGCCAGTGACTTCAGTTTGTACCCCCTCCTTATCCTCTGGTCTCCTGGGTCCTTCTGCCTCAGTGACCACACTGCCTCTTTCTGTCCTTCCCAGCCCCCCACGCCCGCAACCTTCAGAATAATTTACCCTCTGGGATCCACACCAAAAGACCATGGTGTCCCCCACCCCCACCTCACGGCAAGCCCGCACAGCCCCGCCCTCTCTCGTCCCCGTTTAAAGGGAAGATTGTAAAAAGGTGAGCCAGGAGCAGCCAGCAAGTTTTGACAGACACTGAGGAGGACTAATGGGTTTCTAAGGAAACAGTGAGGCAGCAGCCATTTTAGTGGCATTTGCCGTATGAAAAATATATAGAGTCTGACATCCCCTCCCCACGCGCACCGGGGTGGCACCGGCTGCAGGGACCCCGAGGTGAGGGTGGACGTGGGCCTGGCGGAGCTGGGCACCTGCCGCAGGTGTCGCCGGGTCGCCGCTCCTGGCGGTGTGGCGGGGTGGCGGGGCTCCACGCGGGCGCCGCAGTGCAGCGCGGGCCTCGCGCCTGGCCCGCCCCTCGGTCCCCGCCCCGCAGGCCGCGGGAGCCCGCCGGGAGGCGCGCGGGAGGTGGCCGCGGCCCGGGGCCACCGCGCGCTACTGCCCAACATGGTCGCTGCGCACGCTGCACACTCTCCGTCCTCGGCCGAGTGGATCGCCTGCCTGGATAAAAGGTATGCGGGGCGGGGTGCGGGATTTGGATCTCGGGGAGCTAGTCCTGGGGTGCCACCTGCGGGAGAGCATTCCACGTGCCGGGAACAGAATGCGGCGCCGCGGGGGACAAGGCGCCAGCCTGCCCCGTCCCCTTCCGCCCCGCAGACTCCACGCTCCGCTCGGCTAGTGGGTGGGTGGGTAGCTAGGGGGTTTCCCTTGGCAGTAAGACCTGGGAGAGTGCATCCGTGCTGGCTTCAGACTGTCCAGACCCTCAGGGTGAATGTCATTTAAGTTTCCAGGAGAGGTGGGGGTGGGGTGGGGGGTTCCTGCAGGTGCAGAGTCCCCTTTTTTGTTTCTGAAAAACCAAGAGGGAGGGACGCAGTGGAGCTATCAAGTCCCTTGCTGAAATTCACAGCTCTCTTTCCTTGGGCGCTCACTCAAGGTCTGTATTAAGAAGGTCACAGGGAGGTGGCTTTGGTCTTAATCTGTGCCGCTGCAGAAAAGACCCTCACTCTAAAGAGAAATTTAAACCGCAGAGAGTGTTGCCTCTGGCCAGCCTCCAAGGAAGGTGCTGTGGGTGACAACGGATTGTAGTTGTTTCCGGGCTCTGACAGTGTAATTTTTCTGTTTGTCCAGATTGCAAATTTAACAGTAAACATTACACAGTATGTTAGCAATAATAGTTTATTACCCTAAGGAGAAAGGGGATGCATCTGAACTCTGAGAGAAACAAGCATGACGTCTTGCAGTGTGAACTGCCTCTGCACCTCAGAGTTTGGTGCTGAAGGCCAGTGGTTCACATCTTGCAGCTATCTATATGATATCTGTATTTGCATCTGTGGGAAATATTTTGGGCTCTGCCATATTGAAATTTTTTTCAATGAACAGATTTGTAACCGGATCAAACTTGAGGATCTTCAGTGTGGCCTGCCTGCTGTGTATGCTCTACTATTACAGGCCTTTGATGAAAAGATATTAACTAACTGAGAAGAGCTAAATGAAACTCATTTTGAAAAACTTAATATGATAAACGATCTTGACTTTTAGTTACCACACAGTAGCAAGAATATTTTTGGCAGGCATTGCCCCATTTCCGACTAAAATGATATGTACTAATATTAGAGAAATTACATTCAGTAAACAGCAAGACAACTGAAGGGATGGTAAAGTCATACAGAAGAGCCTGCTAATGTGTTCAGTAACCTAAATTTAATACTTTAGGAAAAGTGAATTATAAAACAAGAGATAATCAAGATCTTGCACTTAACCTATAAATAGCAGTGCATTCTCGTGAGTGGTAATTTTGGGTAGTAAGCAACATACTTCTCTTTGCAGAAATGCATAGTATACAGTTTTGAACAGTCGGTAATTCATTAGGAGCACTTCATTGGGAGTAAATCATTCAGTGAACACTTATGGCAGAGGCATAGAGTAGCATGAGTGGGGTGGATATGATGTCTTTACCTGCACATATACCTACCTGGTTGTATTTGGAATGGGATTCCAGAGCGGGGTGCCACAGTTTAGTGCTATCATCCATAAATGGGCAACAAACAAACAAACAAACAAACATCACAAAACCAACTCCTGCTCCGGAGCCTGGTGTTACTGAAATGCAGGTGAACTGACAGATCAACAGAGTTCTGATCTCACACTTGTCACTTTTACTTCCTGAGTATGAAAAATGAAGCAAGAGTGTCTCAGGCTCACCTCCCAGCAATGAGTGGGCAAATGGAAGGGAGGAAAAATGTGCCTAGTGTGTTGAAAACTAGGAGATGCCGTGGACATGTTTTATTTCCTGGTGTGAAGACCTCATTGCCCGTTCTGTGGCCTTGATCCCAGAATTCCTAAGCAGAGCTGTTTAGGAGCGGCTGTTCCATTGCCAGTGGGAAGGGGAGATATATTTTGAAATTGCATTTTTAAACGTAGTCTGTTAATTTTTTAAAAGAGCTGAGAGTGAGGATGAAAATTGTCTGGGAAGCTTCATGCAATACCTCCTTCCCCGGGGCATTGTCTTTAATACGTCCGAGAGGTGGGCTGGACATTGAAGGTGCAGCAATGAGAGTTGCTGTCTGGCTTAGAAGTGTGGATGGCTTTGTGGTGGGGTAGCCAGGTAACTGTATAAGTGCAATCCAATGATAAATGTTTTAACAAGGATGTGTAAGGTGCTTTGGAAATGCAGTCATGCCTGGCTATAAGAGGCTGGGGACTATTTTACCGAAGACAGAGAATAGAGAGGTCAGGGCAGACAGACAAGCAACTTGGTTAAAGGCACATAGAAATGGCAAGGGACCCCCCTTTCCTCCCCACCTCAAATTCCTTTTGTGACCAAATCTAGGCTACAGGAAGACACACTCAGTTTCCTAAGTCTTTTTATCATGGGCATTTCCAAGTGTGCATAGGAAAAGAAGGAACGATGCAGTGAAGAAGGGCTTGGGACTATGCTGCCGGGAACACAGGAAGTTCTGCTGAGAAATGTAGTTTAAATGTATGCATGAGCCAAGTGACCAGGAGTGTGGATATCTGGAAAAAAGAGGAGCCCAGAGATTGAAATAGAAGAAAGAGTAGAGTAGGAGAAAGAGGAGGGGGGAGGAGAACATGAGGGAGCAGGAAGATTGAGTCTGGGTAAGAATAGAGGAGAGCAAGAAAAGAGATACCTTAATAGAGAGAGCCATTATAGGTTTAAAGAGAAATCTGGCACTAGGGGAATGTCTAGAGATCTACAAGGATGTCACCAACTAAGAATCTAAGCAATGATGGAGAGGCTACCTTAAATGCCCTTCCCCGATAATGAGATTGATGACCTTATATGCCATCCTAGAGCCTTCATCCAGTGGCTGATAGAAGCAGAAGCAGACACCCACAGCTAAACACTGAATCGAAGTCCTGGAATCCAGTTGCAGAGAAGGAGGAGCAAAGGGGTCAAGACCAGGCTGGAGAAACCCACAGAAACAGCTGACCTGACTAAGTGGGAGTTCATGGACCCAAGCCAGACAGCTGTTTCAAACCAGGCCCCCCCGAATGTGGGTGACAGTTAGGAGGCCTGGGCAGTCTATGGGGCCTCTGGCAGTGGAACCAGTGTTTATCTCTAGTGCATGAATGGGCTTTGGGAGCCCATTCCCCCATGGGGGGATACTCTCTCAGCCCAGACACACGTGGCAGGGGGGAGGGCAAGACCCTGGCCCAAATGATGTGATAGACTTTGATGATCACCCATAGAAGGTCTCACTCTCCCTGAGGAGTAGATAGGGATGGGCTAAGGGGGTCAGTGGCGGGCAAGGGAGGATGGGAGGGAGAGGG
The DNA here is from genome assembly GCF_003668045.3 of Cricetulus griseus. Taxonomy (NCBI): domain Eukaryota; kingdom Metazoa; phylum Chordata; class Mammalia; order Rodentia; family Cricetidae; genus Cricetulus; species Cricetulus griseus. The sequence goes on along the minus strand of NC_048599.1, from coordinate 103,198,799 downwards.
AACCGGGATTGACATGTAAAATAAGATTGTTTCTAAATTAAAATTAAAAACAAGAAGACAGAGTAGAGAGGAGGATATTGCTGATGGAGATGGCTCAGTTAGTAAAACGTCTGCTGTACAAACACCTGAGTTTGGATTCCCAGCACCTGTGTTAAAAGCCTGGCATTGTAGCAGACATCTGCAGACACAGCAATAGGGAGGCATAGACAGGAGCTCACTGGCTGGGCAGTCTAGTCAAATGGATGAGCTCCACATTCAACAGGGTACCGTGTCTTATAAGATAAGGTTACACCCAGCTTTGACTGCTGACTTCTACATGTGTGTACATCCATATGTATAGCACACACACACACACACACACACACACACACACACACACACACACACCAAGCTTTAAAAAGAGAAAAGAAAGTAGAGATAGAAAAGTCTACTTGAGTGAAGACATATATAAGCAAAAATTGGAGTGAAGCAAACTAACATGGAAAAGAAAGAAAGCCGGAGAAGTGTGCTGTTGGTATGCCTACAAAGCAATCCTGGTTGGAACAATATTCTCCAAACTTACATGTGAAGAAGGAGCTCAAAAATATGTAGATGTGTCAATTAGGCTAAAGAAAGAAAATGCAAGGCATTTTATGTATCAGCTACTTAAGGTCATGGACTGGGTCGTACTGAGGGGGTTTCTGTAAATACTCACCTAAAAACTGGAATGACGGTAGACTTTAGGATGCATAAACTGATGCAGAGAGGTTTTAGTGCACTCATTGTGAATGCAAAGCACCTTTACCGATTGCTTATGGCTCTTACATAGATTGTTCCTTCAGCAAGAGATGATTAACTAAAAATGAAATTGTATTAGTTCCTACTATTTGGGATTTAAAACAGTAAGATGGCACTTTAAAAAAATGTGATGACCTTTATTTTATTTTAGTGAAAGGTTTTAAGTTGGCTTCCTGTGACTTTAACAAGCTGTTTCTAGGTGATGACTTGCATGGTGGGTAAGGGGTGTCACCAAGTCACATGTTTGGCAAATCATTGCCTGTTTCAACCATAATAGAGCAGGAATCAGCAAACCGTGGCCTGTAAATCCCTCAAGAATGCCTCTAAAATTCCTGATTGGTTGGAAAATAAATAAAAAGAGTAATATTTCACGATCCATAAAGTTTGTATGAATTCAAATTTCAGTGTGCATCAGCAGTTTTATCGGAACACAGCCACACTTACTTGGTTACATATCGTCTGTGGCTGCTGTCACTCTGCAGTGGCAAAGCTGAGTAGCTGCCAGAAGGCTTGTGGCCCACAGAGCTTAAATATCTACTGTGTGAACCTTCACGGAAAACATTGTCACCCTTTGCTCTAGATGAGCAGCTGGCCCAAGAATGATCGTGAGCTACTAGAGGGAACAGGAACACCCCTTCTCTTTGGAAAGAGTTTGCCCTTCCTTTTGTATGAAGTTCTGAAAAGCTTTGAGGAGGGGGAGGGGAGGTACAGTTGATGAATCTACCCAAGGATCACTGTCTCAAGGCCGAAGCAGAAGATGAAGTCAAGGATGGTGGAATATGTCAAACAGGCTGTCATCTTTTAAAGGCAACGAAGTTTTTTCTTTTTAAAATTTTTGTATTCATGTTTCCTCTAAATACACACACACACACACACACACACACACACACACACACACACACACACACTTCTACTGATGCTTCCTTTGCATGTGACTTACCCCCATATAGATGGTATGTTAACTTTTTTGATGTGGTGGAATGAGACTGAAAGAATCAAGGAACACATTTGCTAAAACCAAAATACTTTGTAGGACACATGGTGTGAGAAGATGACTCAAATCGAAGCATCAGTTATGGTCTTACTCTGGAGGGATGGAGAAGATCAAAGAGGCACACAGAGCAGAACTGTGGCTCTGGGGGAGGCTGCTGTCAACGAGGCAGGACCCCAGGGATGGCATTCCTCTGGTACTTTCTCCAGGTCTCGGTGCTGGCCTTGCACGCACTCCAGAATTCTTCATTTGTCAGCAAATTGAGAATTCATGCGTGTTTCAGGGATGGTTGCACAAGCACCAGACTCCCTGAGATCTTAGAGTCAGACCAGTCATTAACTTGGCGATAAATCTGTGCCACCCGACAAGTGCGCACACTCATCCTTTGGCTAATGCAGTTGTGACAGAGGACAGCCGAGTGGGGAATCCAGTTGTTAGCAGAAGCACATCTCTCAGATTTCCAAAGAGAAGCTAGGCTGCTGGGAGGTCAGAAAGCTCACTGGCATCTTCAGCCTGCAGAGTGTGTTCTTTTCCCAGAGCCACAGAGCTGGGAATTGAATTCTAATCACAAGGTAACTCTGGGGATACCTGAGGACAGCTTTACTGTCCCATATTCTAGTTAGATGGCCATTGCAAGAGCTCCCAGCGCACACTTTGTCCACTGTAATAAGACAAGTCAGACTCCATGGTAGCTAACTAAGCTGCTTGCTTGCTTCTCGGTCCACATCCTTTGACGTTAGTCACCATATTTTATTCATCCCTTTATCTCTAGCACCTGCCTGGTGTGGTGCCCTCATTGTAGAAGGTGCTCACAGGGCCAGGGTGAGGTGGCCACATACACGGTCTCCTCTGGGCCCAGGTGGTCTCTGCAGTTCCCTAGCAAGGTGGAAGGTGCAGGTGGTGGATTAAAGCTGTCCACATCCTCCTCTGTTGCTCCTGGCTCCTGCCTGATATGAATCCTGGTTTTGGAGTGGGGGTGAGGAGACATTTCATAACTATTTGAACCAACTGTTTTAAAAATTCAATCTATTTTTATTGTGGAAAATTTAAAAATACATAAAATAGTAAGATTCTGTCATTCCACCTCTCCCCACCCCAACAATCATGAGCTCACTGCTATGCTTGTTTTATTTTTATAGCCATTCATTCACCCTCTGTACCCAGGATTGATTATTTATTTAGTAGTTGGTTGCATGTGTGGTGTGTGTGTGCACAGGGGTTGGGGGGCAGGTGTGTATATGCTGCAGGGTGTGGAGCTCAGGGACATTCAGCAGTCATTCTTTCCTCCATCACAGCTGGCCCCAGATGTTCTGGGCCATTCTTCTGTTGCTGCCTCCCACCTTGCTGAAGGGTTGCTGGAATTACAGATGCATTCTAGATAATAATGCTTTGTTATGTGGCTTCTGGACACAGGTTGTCAGGTGGGTGTGCAGTACTTTACCCACTGAGCTTCTCCCCAGCATCCTACCCCTGGCTTATTTTGAAGCAGTTCCCACATGCAGTATTTAATCTGCAAATACTGCAATATATATATCTCAAAAAGGTAAGGATTCTTTATAAAGAAAGTAATGCCTGGTGGTGGTGGTGCACGCCTTTAGTCCCAGAAGTTGAAAGGCAGAGGCAGGAGGATCTCTGAGTTTGAGGCCAGCCTGGTCTACAGAGTGAGTTCCAGGATAGCCAGGGCTACACAGAAATCCTGTCTCTCAAAAACCAAAATAATAGTAATAATAATAATGATTTAATAATAATAATAATAACACCATTACTATACATTACAAAATTTGACACTAGCTCCTTAATATATTCAAATATTCAAAGTTCCTTGTTTATCTCAAAACTTTATTTTGTTTGTATCAGATGCAAATTATTTATGTTTAGTTTAGATATGTTTTAACACCTAAATTTCTCTCCCCATTTCTTGAAACTGTGGGATTGTTTCCCATCTGAATTTTAAATGCTTTCCTGTGGTGTTTTTAGAGACACGTTCCTTTGCATCTGTATTTCCTGAAACTGGCATTTGGGTTTGAGCTTGATTAAATTCTGGTTTGGTGGTTTGGTGAGAGCTTCTGCAGGAGAACTATGAAGTTCCATCAAGATGCACGTGGTGTCAATTGCTCTTCCTGTGATTCTAGCAATATATTATTTTCAAGTTTCATGCCTGACATCTCTCTATTTGCAGCTTCTTAGGGGACAGCTCACTGTGGCCTCACGACCATGGGAGCACATGCCGTGTGTATGTGGAGCAGTTAGAGGACAGCACAGTCCTGTGTCTAATCAGTTAGTGTTATGGCTCTGGTTTTATCTGCAGAAGGACGTTAGGAAAGGGAAGCATGGCCTGATCGGATACCCCCAGAGAGGAGACATGGGGGATGGTATGCCTGAGGACCAGTGAGCCTCTGAGAGGGGTAGCTGGTCCAGAACACCTTTGGCCCTGCCTCCTGTCCCTTGCCCAGAGCCTGGGAGGCTGAATTTTCCATAGGAAAGTGATGTCCAGCAGAGCAAATGCAGCCTCCTGTCTTCCTTGGGTTCCCCTAGGTAGATTTCTGGCTTCTCCAGTGATGGCGAGACTAGCATTGCCCTTATGTCTGAATTCTCCTGGATTAATAAACTTTCAAAACCCTCCCTTAGTGCCAGATTAACCTCCCAGACTACTCCCCCAAGCCATGGGCAGCTGGTTTTGCTGCTGGCAGATTTAAAGCTACATCCTCAAGAGAGGCATGAAAGAGAGCAGCCATCCTATGCTTTTCCCTCCCAGAGAATGAAGGCACGGGGAGGCTCTGGCCTAAGTAGTACTGAGAGGAAGGAGCCAGAAATAACTGGGTGGATGATAGATAGGGAAGCAGTTATACATCCCCAGGTAAACGGCAGCAGCCATCTCCAGCTGGCCTTGTTGACTCAGCTGCCTCTTGGTGAAGCACGTGGGTCTCCTGTGGAAAAGCGAAACGTGTGACCTCTCTCTTTCCTCTTCATACATGAACTTTTTTCGGTGTCTCCTGCTCTCTCTGTGAAGACTACCTAAACTTTGTGCCCAAGGCACACGCTACAGACCAGGTGTGTTCGTCTCTGCATAGGGCAGTTCCCTTGTGACATCCCGTAGACATTTTGAGGCCACACTGCCTTCACACTTCCACTGCCACACTAGCTGGAGAGAAAAGGAAAAAGCCAATTTCTTCCAGTCTCTTCCTCCAGTCCAGGTGTCCACACAGGTCGGCCACAGTGACATAGTGAAGAATACTGAGAGATTCCAGGATGACTTTTGCTTTCCTGATGACAATGGAGATGTTGATGGCCTTGCTGTCTAGAATGCTTGGGTTGGTGGCAGCTGTCTTGTAACCCAAAAGGAGAGACCAAGACAGAGGCCCTGTTCTGACTTTGCTCAGCAATTCTGTATCTTAAGATTTTCTGTCTTGTGAAGAAAATGATACCCTGTTCCTAGAAACTACTCTTTGTTACTCTCTCTTTCATTTGCTGTCAAAACCACCTGCAATCTAACAAACTGGTATGTATCTGAAGTTTTTACCCCTCTTAGCCCCTAAACCCCATTAGTTTTTTCTTCTTTTGTTTTATTAACGATACTGCAATTCTGTATTTTCAGACTTTTAAAGTTATCTATGTCCTTTTGGACATTTAAAGAGTCACCAATCCTTCCCTTTACCATTGTGTTCTGTTTTCTTTCAGGGCCTTATCCTCGGGGTTCCTGGTCCCTTATCCTCAGGGTTCCTCGTCATTTCACAGGCAGATCAGCTTCCTTTTAGGATTGGCCAGGTCTGGATTCAGATTCCATCAGCCCCATTCACCAGCTGTGTGAACCAAGCTGTTAAGTTTTCTGAATTTGTGTTCTTGAAGCTTCAAATAAAGCTTCTGATACCTACAGTGACAGCTGTATGGGGATTTGTGGACCATTTCAAGTACAGCTGAATGTTTATCTCTGAGTCGTCAAAGTGTAGTGCAGGTGACCAGCATTTGGGGATCATTGTATGTAGGCTCAGTTATCTGGCTCCATTTGATTAGTGATAAATTTCTTCCAACCTAATGAGTTCTAGTAGTTACTGTATAATTGTTTTATATAGACCACGGTGTCTATAAATAATGGTAGTTTTACTTATTCGTTTGGATTATTTTACTTTTCATTATTTTTCTTGCTTAACTTCACTAGTTAGGAATCCTAGGACAAGGTTGAAGAAAAGAGGTGAGATAAGGAGCATCTCTGAGTTCTTATCTTACAGGAAAGGGCTTTTTTTGCCATGGAATTTTAGGTCCGAGTCCCCCCACTCCCTCCACTTCCTTTCTTATACTTTCTTTTATTTTAAAGCAAATTTCATCTTCAGATCTATTGACACAGTACTTCCAAGTTACCCTCTGCCATCTCTGTGACCAAACACCTGAGAGGAAGTGACTTATGGGGAGAAGAGTTATTCATTTTGGCTCACAGTTAAGAAGCAGGGGCACGAGGTGGCTGGTGACATCACATCCTCAGTCATGAAGCAAAGAGAAATGGAGGCTGGCTTCTTTGTTTACCCTTTTTATTTGGTCTGTCATCATCATGAGATGCTGGTACCAACTCAGGGTGAGTCTTCCCTCCTCAGTGAATTCTCTCTGGAAAGACCCTCACAGGCATAGCCACAGGCATGACATCGTTGGGAAAACGTCTACTCAAGTCCTTTGCCCGTTTTTCAGTCCATTTTGGTTTTTTTGCCATTGAGTTGTATGAATTCTTCTATCTTTTGGATATTAAATTCTTACCAGATTTCTATTTTGTGGGTAGCCTTTTTTACTCCATGGGTTGCTTCTTTGCTAGTAAGTCCCTGGTTATTTATTTATTTATTGGTTTCATTATTTTCTTAGTTTGAAATCTCTTTAAAAATTATTCCTTTGATTTTTTTGAAATTATTATATAATCCAAAAATTTCCCCTTTCCTTTCCTCCCTCCAAATCCTCCCACATACTCCTTCTGACCCACTTTCAAATTCATGGCCCATTTTGTCACTGTTATTACATACATCTCTCTCTCTCTCTCTCTCTCTCTCTCTCTCTATATATATATATATATATATATATATATATATATATATATATATATATATGTCTTTATACTGTTACTTGTATGTGTGCTTTCATGGTTGACCATTTGGTATTGGTTAACTGGTTGGTGTGCTGTTTCCCGAGGACTATTTCTCTGGCTATTACATGACTATTTATTGAATATGTCAAGGCGGGTTGAGTGCTTAAATCTTGCATGTTGTTTTCATCAGCTCTGCTTTCCTTGCCATTCCTTCCTCACTTCTCTGCTTGCCTCCTTCTCCCTGCCTCATGCTCCCTGAAACCAAATACAGTGCAGGAAAAGATTAGATTTTTAGGTCATTTCCTGCCCACTGTTCATGCATTCATTTATTCACTCAGACTCGACTTTGCTTTCTGAATGCCAGACACTCTTGCCAATTGCCCATTAGTGAGAAAACTGATGAAGCCCTTGACCTTGCAAATTGAAATACTAGATGAAAAAACACACATTCAGTCAGTCTTCAGGACATGACTGAGTACCTGATTATGTGCTAGAACCTCTTCCAGCTGGCACAGAATAGGGTAGTGAACAGGGACAAGTTACCTGTGAGAAGGGCCATGGAGCTAAAGGTAAAGAATACAGGCATGGGGACGTAGAAGTAAGCAAGTGCAAGCATCTATACTACCGTCTTCAGCAGGGACAGGAGCAGTGATGGAGACTAAAGCGGACCAGGAGGAGAGACCTAGAAGCATTGCTGTTTGAAAGAGAATGGCCAGAGAGGTCTTCCTGCTGAAGTAATGTTTCATTTGGAGCCTTGAACGAGCTGTGAGTTAGTTGAATCTAATTAAATCCAGGCTGTACCAAATGATGGATGAGACATTTTGGAGAGCAGAGTTGGATGGATGCCCATGGTCCTCACATCCTATACAGGATGAATAAATATGGTGACATCCTTTTGTTTTGTGACAAGATCTGAATTTGAAAAAAAAAATACCCATATTTTGTTAACTATTTTTTGTTGCTGTAGTAGATGATGGAAATTTTATAAAATGGGTAAATGAAGACTTTTGGAATTCTTAGTTATCTTTTAAAAATTAGACTTGTTTATTAATTGGGTAAGAATCACACGTGTGCCATAGTACATGTGTGAAGATCATGGAACAACTTGTGGGAATCAGGTCTCTCCTGCCTTGTGGGCACTGAAGAAACTCAGGTTATCAGGCTTGGTGGCAAGTACCTTTGCCTATTGAGCCATTTAGCCAGCCCAGGGCTACTTTTAAAATACTATTATTTAGAGATATATTTAAAAATGGGACTAGAGCCAGGTGGTATTGGCATAAGCCTTTAATCCCAGCACTTGGAGGCAGAGGCAGACAGAGCTCTGTGAGTTTGAGGCCAGCCTGGTCTACAAAGCGAGTTCTAGGACATCTAGAGCTACACAGAGAAACCCTGTCTCAAAAAAATGAGGAAAAAAATGGGACTGGAGAGATGGTTCAGTGGTCAAGAGTACTTGTAGGCTCATATGTTTGAATGCTTGGTTCCCAGTTAGTGAAACTGTTTGAGAAGGTTTAGGAGTATGGTCTTGTTGGAGGAGATGTATTACTGGGGGTGAACCTTGAGGTTTCAAAAGTTCTTGCTAGGCCCAGTCTCTCCTCTCCCTCGGCCTGATGACTTTGGATTTGGATGTAAAGCCCTCAGCTGCTGCTGCAGTACCATGCCTGTCTGCTTCTCACCTGCCATGGTGATCATGGACTGACCATCTAAAACTGTAAGCAAGCTTCCAATTAAATGGTTTCTTTGATAAGAGTTGCCTTGGTCATGGTGTCTCTTCACAGCAATGGAACAGTAACCAGAGAACCTGGATTTGGTTCCCCACATCTACATTATGGCTCACAACCACTCATAGTTCCAATTTCAGGGGAGTCTGACCTCCACATTCACCAGGTATGCACACATGGTACATACACATACATGCAGGCCCGAGCACTTGCTTGTAAAATAAAATAAAATACCCCCCCCAATTTTTAAAGGTACAAAGAAAACACAATTCCTTTTAGTTTTCACCGCTCCCATCCGCCCTCTCTCCCTTTCTCTCTCCTGCTTCTCCCCTTTATAACTTTCAACAGGATCTGTAGTGTAGTCCACCCTAGAGTTCACACCCTCTGTCTCAGCCTCCCAAATTCTGGAATTATAAGAGTGTGCCCTTGCTGGGATTGTAGGAGTATGCCTCCCACCCAGCTTAGTTTTCCAGTATAATGCTTTGGGGGTGGGGAAGGGAAAGCTTTCTTTAGAGAACAGTCCAGTGCCATTCAGCTCAGAGGAGGCAGGGGTGTGAGCATGTTGTCATCACCCCTACTCCAAAAATGGGTTTGGGATTTTTGTAGTCACCTGGGTTAGTTTTACCTGGAGTGAATTTAGTCCCTGTGTGGGGCCTCTTAGGCCTCTAAGGCTGAAGTCCTAGAAGGAAATCCTGCCAGCATGCTGCTTGAAAGATTTGTTTGCTAGCTTGAACAGTGTGTGTGTGTGTGTGTGTGTGTGTGTGTGTGTGTGTGTGTGTGTGTGTGTGTGTGTGTGTGCTGGGCTCACATCATGGCTTCCTCATTACAATTTAGCAGTATGTTTTATTTTCTTATGTCAGAAATTGAAGCCCACTAGAGAATAGCAAGTCTGCTATGCTAATGTTAGGACAGCTGCCTACACCAGACTTCCCTGATGGTATTTGAAGACCTAAGTTGTGGAGCTGGAATTATCTGACTTCTGGCTAGGCTTTATATTTTATTTACCTAAAATACTTTAAAAGCTACATTAGGAATCCTGTGTAATTATCTAGATTATTAAGGCACGGATCAGGGAGTCCTCTCTTGATACAGCAGGGTACCACTGCTCTATGCCTAAGGGAGGTATCTGCACAGCTAGGCTGGGAGCCCCAGTATGAATAGAGCATGTGTTCCCATGCTCGATCACCTCCTGCGGCTGTTATTGTAAGCCCACGAATACACCTTATCTTTCCCTCAATTGAATTTGATGTTATCTCTACCGCCTTGCTTCCTACCTTTTCAGCGTGTGCTTGGATATTTATCTTAACTTCAGAAGCCATTTTAGAATTCAGCATTCAACAGGTTCTGGATGTCACAGTAAATTTAATTTTAAAACCCCTGCGGGTTTAGAGAATTAATATATAGTTTGTCTTCCTTATCAGAAGTTCTAGCTTCAGGAGAAACGGGCAAGAAAACTGTGCCTTAGGGGAGTGTGCAGAAAGCAGAAGTGGGGGCTAACTCTGGCGTTGTTTTTGGTTACCTGAAAGATAGTGAAATCAAAATAAGTTAAATATATGAATATATTATTCATCACTATTAGAGAATGCATAATAGGTGCCACCAAGAAGAGAGAGTGAGCAATGACAGTAAAAAAATAGCAAGAAACTAGTTTTAGACTATGGAACAATTACTTAAAATTGAGGTTTTCTTTATTTTTGCATTATAGTTGAACTTGATTTTATGTTATTTGTTCACTTGCTACTGGTTTTTGGCCTGCCACAGTCAAGCTCTGCCACAGGAGAAGGACCCCGTGAGCAGAATAGGGAAAATAGTTTCAATCTATTTCTTTTTTTGTTGGGATGAGCAGCATGTATGACTGATTTCATGTGCTGTGTTCTGCTTATTTATATCATTATACAGGGGAGACTTCATTGATGTGAGTTTATCTCAAGGCAGTAATCTTGAAGGAATTAAAAAGATCTAAAAATATTAAAAGTTAGCATAAAGGGAGTTATAGAAGAGGAAAACATTTAAAGTCCTTGATTTTAGTTTTAAGACATACAGCTGGGACAGCAGTACCACAGAAATGCTTACCTGTGACCCAGTTCCCATCACTTCCTCTTCCCTTGGACTGGGGGTATTGGGGGACACAGGACTGCACAGTGCCCTTTTCTGTTCTAACTTCTTTCTGAGATTATCACCAAGTAACACGTAATAACAACTTTCTCCTTCCCAGATGGAAAACGACACTAGCTTTGACAAGTGACAGGCTATAATCTTTTTTTGTTTTGTTTTGTTCTTGTTTTTGGAGACAGGGTTTCTCTGTGCAGCCTTGGCTGTCCCAGAACTTGCTCTGTAGACCAGGCTGCCTTCGAACTCACAGGGATCAGCCTGCCTCTTCCTCTTGAGTACTGGGATTAAAGGTGTATACCACCACTGTCTGGCAAGACAATCTTTTAATTAGAGTCAAATAAAAGAATTGCTGAAACCTCAATCCAGGATAGCTGTCGTAGATTTTACTTTACTCCCTGCACTGATTTTGATATGAGTATTTTTTTTTAGCGTGTTTTAGCCCAGACTCAATGACTTTTCGACCTCTGAAATGAACGATATAGAACACTTACAGGATGATCATTTCCTAGGTTGCTAAAATTTTTTTATACATTTAATTTTGTATAGGTCTTTTCCCTTCTGAGACAGAATTTCTTTGTGTAGCCTTGGTTGTCCTGGAACTTACTCTGTAGACCAGGCTGGACTTGAACTCAAAGATCTGCCTGCCTCTGCCTCCCAAGTACTAGATTAAAGGTGTGCTCTACCATGCCCAGCTTGATTTTTATAAATATACTTTATAGTGGCTGAAATCATATGGCTCATGTGGATTAAGCTTTTTAAAGAAACCTTTTGGTATCCCATTGGGACACCACAAATGTGGTTGTCAGAATGACAGTATTTCCCAGTGCTTAGCCTTCACAGTAATCTTTCTGCCATGGGTGAATTCCAGGAGTCCTGAAGGAGCTGTTTCAAAACATTTGGTGTACTTAGATGTCCCTTGATGGGGAATGTACTGTGTATGTTCATCTTATTGATTGTTGAATAAAGTACTGTTTGGCCAATGAGGCAGCAAGTTAGACGGGACTAGGAGTCAAAGAGGATTCTGGGAAATGTAGTAGGGAAGTGGTGATCCAGGCAGGAAGTGACATAGCAAGGAGACTCATATTTAAGCAAGGACAAACCGGAAGTGTGCCCCTTTTTTCCCTCCGTTCTTCCTCCAGTGGTGCGATGTGATCCACTGCAAGGGGGGACACCAATGGAAGGTGTCTGATAAGATAAGTCTTTTAAAATATATAGATTTATGATAATTAAGACTGAGCCAACAGATGAGAATCCTAGTCATTGGCCAAGAAGCATTTGTCATAATAGAAGTCTCTGTATTATTTTGTCCATCCACGTGGCGGGCAGAACTCAGGCGGCTGGCAGAGACTGCCCATGTGGCAGTAGGGCTCCGGAGGCTTTTGGTGGAAAGATTTATCCTAACAGTCCCTAGTTGATTGTTTTTCATTTCTGCTCCTACTTAGATGCCTGGGGCTGACATTCCCTCCTGTCTTCTATCTCTCTTGTTGACCAACCTTTCTACTAAGAAAAGTAAGGCAGACACCCTGGGCCCCACCATGGAAATGGACTGAGGATGGCAGGGCCAGCCTATCTTGCCACTGAGTCCCACTGTCCTAAATGTCCTAACCATTAACAAAGTAATCTAGGCCAATGTGTTAAGGTGTTTAATGTGCCATCTCTGCAGAAATAATTGTATTTTAATAAGGAATTCCTGCAGAAGTGGAAACCTTAACTCAAAGACAGGAGGAGCCTGGTGGCTCTTCGAAGTCTCACCTGTTGATGTGCTGTACCGCTTGGTGTAACCTGCGCCCAGTTCTAATGCATCTGCTTAGACATAACCCTTACAACACCTCCTGGTGTAACCTGTGCCTGGTTCTAATGCATCCCCTCAGAATACCTACTGATACAACCTGCACCCAGTTCTGATGCATCTGCTTAGAGGAACCCTTACAGGCATTTCAGCCAGTCAAGAGTTTTTATGCTTTGTTCATAGAGTTCTGAAAACCCTCCAGAAATGTGAAAGTTGGTTAGAATGTGCTCTGTTTTGGAGCAACTTTTAGTTACAGTGTACATAAGTTAATTTCAAAACCGTTTATCTCCTAAATCATCAACATTCAGCATTACTGAATAATTCTAATAGAAGTGCTGAAATGATATTTCTTATGACTTTTTCCATGGTATATAGATTATTGTTTTTCTCTTACTAGCTGGTGCTCAGTATCTTAGTTAAGACTCAGTCTCTTGAGTATAAATCAGTATCTTGTGGGGGTAATATTCTGACTTTGAAGAATATGGATCATCTGATTTAGTACCAGATGCCCCAATGATTCATATTTACTTTTTTGTTTGCCTATTTACATTTTGTTTCTGTCTTTTGTGCTTCCCAGAAGCCGCCGCGCCTTGCTTGCTGCCCTTTAGGTTTCTAACATGTCTTCTCTTGTACAAACAGAACAGCTTACTTCCAATCCTTTGGCTTTAAAATCAAGGTAACTGAGTTCAATAGGGCTGTGTACATAATATGGGCACGTGTATCTTGTCTCCCCTGAGTATCTCTCCTCAGAGTAAAATATATGAATTTCAGAGTTTCAACATTTGTATAATTGATTTTGGTTTTACATCTTTTAATCTTATTTATTACATTATCCTATTTTTATTTATAATTTTAAAATTATTAACTGTATTTCCATATAAATATCCTTTAGTTGATGTGTTTTTTCAATGAGATTAATTCCTACGTCTGACATATATTTACTTAGTGCATAGGAGACATCTTCTAAGCCCTTTGGATTCATCAGCAGGCAAAGAAAGAAACCCTTGCTTTCAGAGAGTTTATTTTCCTGACAGAGAAAACAGGTGACAGTCAATAAGTATAATGACAATATAAATTACAATTCATGTTAAAATGATATGTATTGTAGAATAAACAAACAAAACAAAAAACAGCAAGAGATAGGGAATGCTAGTGGCAGGGGTGTGGAGATTGTAGTGTTAGTGTGGTTAGGATAGGGCTCATCTGGAAAATGTTTCTGCAAAGAGGCAGGGATTTGAACCAAGCATATGTTTAGGGGAAGAATTATCAGCAATAAGAACAGCCAGCATGAAGTCCCTCATGCTGGTACACAGAGTATTAAAAATCAACTGTTTTAGCCATTGTTCTATTGCTGTGAAGAGACACCATGACCACAGCAATTCTTATAAAAGAAAACATTTAACTGGGGCTGACTTACAGTTCAGAGGTTTAGTTCATTGTCATTATGGTGGGAAGCGTGGCAACACACAGGCAGGTATGGTGCTGGAGAAGGAGCTGAGGGTTCTACATCCAGATCCACAGGCAGCGGGAAGACAGAGACACTGGATCTGGCTTGAGCATTTGAAACACCAAAGACCACCCCAGTGACACACTCCTTCCTCCAACAAGGCTACACCTCCTAATCCCTGTCAAGGAACACTATTCCCCGACAACCAAGCATTCACATATATGAGCCTATGGGGCCATTCCTATTCCTATTCCAACCACCACACTGGGGCTAAGTAAATGAGGGAAGGACTAGAAGTCACACTGAGAAATAGGGCAGGTCATATAGGGACTGAATGGCTCTTACAATGGCCTCAGCTTTCACTCTTGGTTTGAATAGAAGGATGGCATGCCTTGCATCATCACCATCATCATCATCATTATCATTATCATCATCATCATCATCATCATCATCATCATCATCATCATTATTATTTTATTTTAAAAAAGATGTGTTTGTGTGTGTGCACGCGCGCGCGCGCGCGCGTGCTGGGATCCAAATTCTAGTCCTCTGATAGAGTAGTAAGCACTCTTAACCTCTGGGTCATTTTCTCCAGCCCCTTGACTTACATTTTAAAGTATCACTATGATTGTAATGCTGAGAAAGTTGTAGAGAACAGGACCACAGAGGAGGAAAAAAGACCTAGTAGGAAGCCCATTGCTGTCATCAGGTGAAAGATGAAGGTGGCTTGGCTCAGGAGGCGGCAGTGAAGATGTGAGAATTGCTGGGACACATGCTGGGTAGGTTCTGCCCATGAGTTCAAAGCAGGACTGTGTAGTGCTGTGTTCTTTGAGGCTTGGGTTTCTAGAACCCTGACTGGAGGCATTGAGGGACTGAAGAAAGGACAGACACATAGACACACACAGAGTGTGTCTGGGATCGGGTGGAGTCTGCTACAGGTCTCAATGCAAAATCTCAGCGTGTTTATTAGACATGGCAAAGGGGGAGGGGTTAGCTAGTTTCTGTAGCTGAGCAGCAGCAGGCTGGAAACTTCATGGAGAAAGCTGCAGTTGCTAGTTGCTGTACACACTGACCAATTGTCCATAAACACTTGGATTCAGACTCCTGGGGAGGGCTTTGCCATCCCTCTCTGAGCTTCACCCCAGGGAAGGCTTTGCCACTCTCATGAGGCTGAAGCGTTGGAGTCCTCCAGGTCAACAATACACATTTACTCAGGACTTCACTTACTCAACGCTTCCTCTACTCCCTGCAATGTAGGGAACAAGGCCAAGAATAATCCTAAGGATTATAGAAGGGTCATGGGGCCATCTTCTTTGTTGGGAGAAGGCTATAGATAAGGCATGCTTGGAAGGAAGGAGTTCAGATGTGGACCTATTGAGTTTTCAGTAGACATTCAACTGGTCATGTTGGGTAGGAGATTAAACATGGGACTGTAGAGTTTTGGAGACAGCTCTGAGCTGCGGATAGAAATGTAGAGATCATTAATATGTAGGCAATATTGAATACCAAAGAAGTCTTGGTGTAAAAAAAGAGTGTTCTGATGGAAATTTTATTGTAGTCAGCCCTGCTAAGAATGATGCAATAGAATGAGGCTATGAGAAACCAGAGTTCAGAACAGGAAGGGAGTTTTCTGAGTGGTTGCCGAGGCTTGCTTCTCTTCATTGAAAACATGGTTCAAAGCTAGGGGTATGGTGGGCTCACCTGTAATCCTAGTGTTCATGAGTTCAAGGCCAGCACAGGGAACTTAATGAGACCCCATCTCTAAATAAAAACAAAACAGTTGACCGCCCCCCCCCAAACAAAGAAAAGAGTGTTCTGGAGGAAGGGCATAACTAACAAAAGAAGCTGTGTGGGAGGAATTTATGAGTAGAATAAAAAGAAAGGAGTGTGGAAGGGGCTTGGGAAGGCAAAGGAAGGTGTTTCAAATAGCCAGATACACTTCGTCATGTTGACAAAACTTACAAGAAAAATAAGGGTCTGAAAAGTCCACTGACTAGGTTTTCATTTGAGTTTTCTGTATCTTACAGTCTCTTTCCAGCCTGCTTTGCCGTGGGGCTGACTGGTCAAGGCTGGGAGTATGTCTGGTCAAAGCTGGGAGTATGAGGACACTGGCCATGCTACAAGTAAAAACACAAGATTTACAGTGCACATGCCTAGCTGAATGATGGCTTAGGCTGTGCTGAGGTCATTTAGTTATAAATACAGTAAAGGGGGCAGTCCAAGTCAGAGAGCTGAAAAATCGAGAGAGGGAGGTGCAGAGACAAGAGTGAGGATAACATGGCTGCAATTATGAGATCTTAGAGTGTTATTTCTATGTAACAGTGCGGAAGAGAACAGGGAAACAGCATCCCAAAACAAATACTGAACACCAAGGAAGCAAGCTACCACAGCTAAGGCACACAGTCTGCAATGAAACACAGAAATAACATTATCAATAAAGCCAGAGTTGGCATGTCATGAACAAATAAGCAACACATGGCTCATTGGTTGCCGCATCCCTGGAAACATATCGGCTTGGGAGAAGGTATGGCCTCCATAGACTTTTTAGTTCCAGAATACCTGGTTTTGGTACATATGGAGGTTGTGAAATTACCTACCCAGTTTACTTGAGAAAACTTGCTACCATAAAACAATCATGGATTTCTGATTGTAATAAGATGGAGTTGCAATTCTCCCGGTTCCTTCCCTGAAGTTCACTTGTGAGCTCTGATATTATGTACAAAACAAACAGAAAAGCGATTCTAAAAGGTGGAGAGAAAACAGCAAATGGGTTTGGGGCCCTTTCTTGCTGGAGAATGGCACAATAGTGAGTCCTCTGAGTTTTGTTTTGGTTTTGCTATGTGTATATCCCAGGATGGGTGTTGGAATATACACTTACCCAGAAATATTAAAAAAACAAATAACTAACCCCCCCAAAACCCTTACAAAACTTACCCTAAGAAAAGCCTGTTTCTCTGTGGTCATAGGACCAAGAAAAGGGACAGCCCTAATGAACCACAAAACTTGTAGACAATAATGGCTCTTTTTTAGCCAAGCTCTACATAAACCAAGGGCCTACTTCTACCCCTAATATCACAGACCCAGTGCAGAGTCCAATTTCTTCTTCCCTTGTGTGGCTGTAATGAATCAGCCTTGCCTTGCTGCCTAGATTTTGAAGTGGCCATCATAAAAATATTTCCAGGAACAATTGTGAACACATTTGGGATAAAAGACAAAGCAGAATATCTAAGCAGAGAAATAGAAAGCTTTATGGAATAATTGTTTTGTTTTGTTTTTTAAGAAGAGAATGGAAATATGAGAACTGAAAGCCACAGACATTGAAATTGAAAAGTCAATGGATAACTCAACAGTGGAGTGAAAAGGATGGAAGAGACTTGGTGAACTTGATGATGAGATAATGTATTTCAAGAGGGGGGGAAGTCCCCAACATAACAGCCCAGGAATCCTTTGAAATTGCAAGCCAGCCCCAATTAAATGTTTTCCTTTATAAGAGTTGTAGTCATAGTGTCTCTTCACAGCAATAGAAACCCTAATTAAGACAGCCCCAATGTGGGTTCTGGAGAATGAATCTGGGTCCTATGCAAGAGCAGCCAGTGCTTTTAACTATTGAGTCATGGTTTCCAGCCCCTGACCTGCAAACTTCTGTTGAAGATAGGGAAGGAATTTAGAAGGAATAGTTACAAGTTGATTATCCTAGATTTTTGTTTTGTTTGTTTGTCCATTTGTTTATCTGTTACATAGAAATAACACTCTAGAATGAAACAAGGGAATGATTTTCATTGTAGAAAGAATTGTCAATACACAGTCATTTGTTCAGTGAAACTGTCCTGTATGAGGGGGAGTCAGGGTGCTCTCAGAGGGGAACTCTCAGGATTTGTCACTGGCTGTCCTACCCAAAAGGAATGAAAGAAGTTCCTGAAACAAAATGGAAGTGAGAAAAGAAGGAATCTTGGAGTATTGGGAGGGAAGAAAGGATAGCGGAAAGAGGAAAAGTGCAGGGCATAAGAGAACAGAGACTCAGAATAGCTGCTTACCACACACAAGAGAGATGCATGAGGTGGGCGGGTACCACGAAGTGTCTGCCTTTCTCCAGTATCCTGAAAATCACTCCTTCCTTTTAATGCTCTTTACTCAGAGTGCTAAGATGATGTTAGATAACGAGTTCCTGCTTCCCCTCGACTTCGTGTCTTCTACCTATGAGTGCTTCCTCTGCTCTAGTCTAGCCGGCCTCTCAGAAGATCATCTCTAGAGATAGACAGTTCTCACCCCACCCTCCACTACGTCTTGCTGTACTGTGAGGTTAGTCATATTTATACCACTGACAATTACAGTATTGATGGGGTCCTCAAAGTGGTTTAAAATTCTTTGAATGAGGACCAATCTTTCTAGTTAGCATTCATTCTTACTTTGCCTCTTACCTAATGTGCTGGGTTAATGAAAATGGTCCCCATAGGCTCATATGTTTGACTACTTGGTTCCCAGCTGGTGGAACTGTTTAGGAAGGATTAGGAGGTGTGGCCTTGTTGGATGAGGTGGGTCAGTGCTGGTGGGCTTTGAGGTCTCAAAAGCTGACACCCCATTCCTAGTTAGCTGTCTTTGCCTCCTACTTTTGGATAAGGATATAAAATCTCAGCTACTAATCTGGTGCCATGCCTGCCTGCCTGCCTGCCTGATGCCATGGTCCCTGCCACGATGGTCATGGACTCTAACCCTCTAGACTATAAGCCTCCAATAAACTATTTCTTCTGTAAGTTGGCTTGGTTATGGTGTCACTTCACCTCAATAGAAAAGTAGCTAATACACATAACAATGATTAATGTCACAACAGGTGAGTTTATATGTATATAAAGAGGCCTTCTGTCTGGGGCTGGGACTCTATTAGAGATAAAAGAGATGTTCAACAGTGGGCACACCCAGATGGTGACTAGTGGGTCTATCCCCAGCCTTTAGTCTTTCCAGTACTCCTACTTGGTGTTTAGACTGTGTCACTGTGTGATCCAAAGTAATAGAAAGGAGTCATCTTTGCATGTTCATAGATCCACTGTCTTAGCTGGTGTGCAGAGATGTGGGGAGAGGGACCAATGACAAAACATTGGCTCTGTACCTAGGACCCCTGCTATGAGTGATTGTGGGAAACACAACAGAGCTACAAATAGGACCACAAAAGCTAGTTATGTGGGAGTTGCCTCTTGAAAGCTACGTTGTAGTCTACTTATTAAATAAGGCAAGCTGTGACATCTCTTTGAAACCAAGATCCTCAAGATGAGAGGTGATTGCCAAAGTAAATCTTTTCTCACTTGATGGACCAGTCAATAAACAGAGGCATAGAGAGTGGAGGACAGTAGAGAGGCATATGTGTTCAGAATATATTAGTTATTATCTTGAAAAGTCTCTATTTAGCCAGGAATACATGAATTATAACTTGTGGTGATAAATAGATTAGAAAAACCTGACCCCCATTTTTTTAGGTTTGTTCATTTTTATTATATATGTAGAATGTTTTGCCTGCATGTATATATGTCTATGCTCCCACAGTACATGTCTGGAACCTTCAAACGCCTGAAGAGGGTGTTGGATCATCTGGAACTGGAGTTAAAGACAGTTGTGAGCTCTTGTGGCAGTGTGAATAAAAATGGTCTCCATAGGCCCATAGGGAATGGCACTATTAGTAGGTGTGGCCTTGTTGGCAGAAATATGTCACTGGGGAGTGGGGGCCGGTGAGCTTTGAGGTTTTGGCCATTCAAGCCACGTCTAGTGACCCCACTCTCTCTTCCTGCTGCCTGTGGATCCAGATGTAGACCCCCCCACACCTGCTTCCTCTCCAGCACCATGTCTGCCTGCATGCTGCCATGCACTAAACCTTTGAAACTGCAAGCCAGCCCCAATTAAATGTTTTCCTTTATAAGAGTTGTAGTCATGATGTCTCTTCACAGCAATAGAAACCCTAACTAAGACAACCCCCATGTGGGTTCTGGAGAATGAATCTGGGTCCTATGCAAGAACAGCCAGGGCATTTAACCATTGAGTCATGTTTTCCAGCCCTGACCTGCAAACTTCTGTTGAAGATAGGGAAGGAATTTAGAAGAAATAGTTTACAAGTTGATTATCCTAGATTTTTGTTTTGTTTGTTTGTTTTGTTTTATTTTTTAAACAACAAAATTGAAGCTTATTAGGAAAGGGTTTTGGTACACATATATTTCAACATGGGCAGTCAGAGATGAGGAGAATGGTAGAATACATCTCCAAACAGAAGCAGGCATCTCAAGAGAGTCGAAGTTAAGCATCTTTACAGTGTTTTAGCTGTGGGGTCTACCATTCTAGTTTGAGGTAGTAAAATGTTGTATAGTTTGCCCTTTGTAAAGTGTGTGTGTGCACAAATGAATGTGGGAACGCTCTTCTATGGGGGTGTGCACATGGAGGTCTGAGGACAACTTTGGGGTGTTAGTTCCCACCTGGCACTCACTGAGGAGAGGTCTGTCTTGTTTCTGCTGTTGCTACTGTGTGATCCAGGTTGGTCTATGAGCTTCTGGTGACCCTCAGGGGGGTTCTCCTATTCCTGTCTTACCAGTGTGGGTGTCCACTGCATCCCCTTTTTGCCTGGGTTCAGGGGTCGAACTTGGGTCATCATTAGGCTTGTGTGGCTATTGCTTTCATACTCGTTCTGTGTTAAAGAATTTTAAATGTATACACATGCACATGTCCTTTGGGGGCAGCTAATCTCACTAAGAGAGTAAATATTACTCAATTTGTTAAAAAAAAAAAAAACCAACCTGTCATTTCAGGATCTAATTCTTTCTGGTTCACCATTACAGGTACATCAGATTCCTTTGTAAACCAAATGCCAAGAGTACTTCTAGATGCTATGGAAGCTGCCGACTTACCATCCGAAACTCCTGGCATTTTCCCATGAGTCTGCATTTTGTTTGGTTTTTCAGTGGAAATTAAGTTGAAGGAAAGTAGGTGAGGTGAATGTGGCAGGAAGGTGTTATCTCACCTGTCTGTCAACTAAAGATCAGCAGGGAATCCATACCTGTGGGCTATAGGCAACCAGCTTCAATTCTGAGACACCATTCATTTAGTAGCATCCATGGCTGAACTCCAAAAAGCCATGTCCTGCACTGTTTGTGGGGATTGCTTTGAATCCAGTGTCCATCTAAAACACCTTCCTTCTGGATGATGGAGATGGACAGAAGCTTCCATTTAAGTCTTTTCTTGAAGGAATTGTCCCAGGGAACATCTCAGAGTGTCTTCCTCTTTTCTGCCACCAGGAATAAATCTGGAGAAAACTACTGGAATGTATTTCACCAAATTTTCTTCTAAACAATTCTAAATTTATCCTAAGGAAGCTGTGAGAGATTTGTGCTGTGGGTACTTTTTGTATTGTTTAAATTATTATCTTGCTTCTCACTATAGCTGCAAAAAAAGTGTGCTCTTTTTTGGGGATGAAGATTCATCAAGGGAGAGGTGATAGATAGATAGTAAGTAGGTAATATGAGGTAGAAAGGAAAACACTGGGATGGAAAGGGTTAAGCAGGGAGGGGGTTGGGAAATAGGAGATGTTATGGGGTCTGCTAACCAAAATTAATGGAGGACAAAAGCTGTATGGAAACCTACTGTCTTGTAATGAAATAAAAAATATTTTTAAAATATTTGGAAGGAAATATCCTGCAAGGCTAGAAAAATCTGTACCTAGGAGCCATGAGTTATTAAAGAAAAACCCCAGTGCCAGGGTTGGACTACCTCCTTATGAGTTGTTGTTTAGGGGCTTCGTGGGCTCCCAAAACAATAAAGGCTCTGGCTGTTCCTCTTGTCCACCAGGACCTAGATATTAACTACTCCTGAAGAGACAACACATCAAAAGGGGACTGTATTGGCTAGTTTTATGTCAACTTGCTATAAACTCGAGTCATCTGAAACGAGGTAACCTCAATTAAGAAATAGTCTCCAGAAGATCCAGCTGTAAGGCATTTTCTTAGTTAGTGATTGACCATTGTGGGTAGTGCCATCTCTGGGCTGGTGGTCCTGGGTTCTATAAGAAAGCAGGCTAAGCAAGCAATGGGGAGTAAGCCAGTAAGTAGAGCTCCTCCATGGCCTCTACATCAGTTCCTGTTTCTAGGTTCCTGCCCTATTTGAGTCCCTGTCCTGGTTTCCTTCAATGATGAACTACAATATGGAAGTATAAGCCAAATAAACCCTTTCTTCCCCAACTTGCTTTTTGGTCATGGTGTTTCATCGAAGCAAGAGAAACTCTAAGACAGGGACATTAGGTGCCATAATATTTAGTGACTTACATTGTTTGGATGTGTGAGCTTTGCATTGACTGGGACATACATACATACATACATACATACATACATACATACATACATACAGTTTGCACACAGACAGCCCCAGCTCTCTGCCAAGTGAAATCTTGGGAATCAAGGTCATTGAAAATATGTGTGAAACAACAGACAGCTGTTCATATTGTATTGTTCAGATGCACTGCCAATTTAAAACTCAAGAGGGAAAATATACATATTATTTAAAATTTTTGTTTTGGCTGGTTTTATGTGCTAGAGATCTTCTTTAGAATAGAGCATGGAGCTATTTATAATCTTGTTTTTGCAAATGAAATATTTGATTTATCACATTTTAAAGCAATTTCAGTTGGAAGTTACACTAGCTGTTGTGGGAGCCAGTAGATTTCTTTTTTGCAGCCAGAAGTGGGGGGAGAAAAAAAAGTAAAGCTTCTATAGATTCATCAAGAAATAGCACTTCCTGGCAGGGATGCTTGGGCGGAAGAGAGCCAGCTGTGTCTAGTGACGTCAGCACCCTCAGCATCCCCAGTCTCACTGGAGGCATGACTAGCTGTTTCTGCCTGCAGTGTTGATTCTGGTAATCTTGCTTCCCTTCTGAGTAGCACAGGGTGTAATCTCTCACTGCACATAAAAATATTACGGTCACTTGGTTTTCGTGAAAAAGAAAGGAAGAAAGAAAGAAGGAAAGAAAGCAATCAAGCAGTGTATTGTTCAAGATGAAAACCAGCAATCTGCATAGTCACATAACAGGTTCTTGTACAAATTCTAAAACACAAAACTTTTCTTGCCAAATCTTAGTAAAACTGATGCTCAGAGTAGAGGCTCTTTGCATTGTGTAGCTCTTTAGCACTCCTAGAGTTTTTACCCAGAAAATGAGCTAATTCGCTTGTTAATCTCACCAAGTTAAAAGAAAGACCATTGCCCACATTCTTTGACCAAATTATGTGAGCTTTATTTTCTGTCAGACAGAGCTATCTCTCTAAATTGGGGCTTGAGAAAACAGCATCAGCTGTAGGAGAAGGTGGGGTTTATATTAGTCCCCAAGCTGCAAAGCTAGGGGTTTTTTAAGTTTTTTTTTTTTTTTTTTTTGTTACATAGGAACTTGGCAGAACATTTCAAAATTATTTGATGGGACATCTTTATCAGGATGGAAGTTAGGGTATAGGACTTGGAACATGTCAAATTCCAGAAAATAGGTCAAGACCTGGTCAAACCCAAGTTTTACAGAAATAGGAATGAACTTATTTTGACTTTGTAACAAGATGGATTTTAATCTTAGGATGGAGTCCGTCTGGTCCAACATTCTGCCCCACACCCCATCTTGTGTGCCCCTTTCAAATCCTTGTTGGTCATCTGTTGTATGGGCTGATAATGCCAGCAGAGAGCAAGTATATTAGCATTTTTTATTTGGCAAGAGACAAAATTTGTATCATGGCTAGGGTCTCTCTCATTGCATCTGATTGGTTAGCATAGAAAGAATAAATTTTTCTTAAAGTCATCCTTTTCATTCTACACTGAACAGTTGGATGCTGTATCATATTGTAGAACTATTTTAGCTAATGAATCTACCTGCTGATAGATCTTGGTCTATTTGGTTTTAACAGGTATCATTTTGACAATGCCAATAGGCATTATATATAGCCACTTTGTTCCCTTTGTCAGGGAGTTCCTTTGGGTTTAACATTCCAGCCTTTGTTGAGGATAAGGATTGATGTATTCTCTTCTGTAACTAATTAGGACATTGTTGTCAGGGCCCAGAAAGGCTGGAATGTTAGTCAAAGGCGGGGAGGGGATTCAGGCAATAGGGTACTCATCAGAAGCATCTGGTTCATTGACCCAGCTGAAGAGACAAGGAGTCATTATGCCAGCTGGACTGGTCCATATCAGCTTTCAGCAAGTCTGTGCTCTCCCTTTGTAGGACTACTTGGGACTGGCATGTTGTAGATCATTTTTTGGAGCAATTTATAGTCTGCAGCTGATTTCTGGATGGTGTCTACCAGCTGAGTGGAAATCTGCAAAGACAGATAACAGACTAGGGATAGAAATTAAAGTTAAAGAACTTGAAGCTCCACCTTCAGGACTAGGCAATAGGTAGGGAAGCTTAGGCTGCTGATTGACATGACAAGAGTACTTATTTATCTGGAGCCCATTTTACCTGTGACAAGTGGATTCAAGTTTCAATTCCCTGAAGCTTATATGAGTCTTTAAGTTTACCAAAAGACAAAAGTTTTAGATATATTAGCATTACCATTGTTTGTAATCTGTATTGAAATCCACATTGTAGAAAAGGCAACTAACAGGTGTCTGTAAAACAGCTGGAGTAGATTTGTGCTAGAAAGTGAATCAAGACAAGGTCAAACCCAAGTTTTACAGAAAATGGGAATGAACTTATTTTGACCTTGTAACAAGATGGATTTTAATCTTAAAATGGAGTCAGGCTGGTCCATCAGGTTCCCAATGTTGTTGAGAGGCACTAAAGTGGCAATAATGAGCAGGGGCCTTGGGTCACTTCTCTGTGTACATACCAGAGAAGGGTAGGAGCAGAGTTAGGTTAGGCTCTGAGGTTTTGAGGCAGCTGTCTGGATCATCACTATCCCAGCAGTTCTAGGCAGCAACAGAAGGAGAAATGGAAAGGAAAAAAAAAAAAAGGCTTGCTTAGGGTTCTGGAAAAAATGCAAGACAACTGATTAATTTGAATTTCAGATAAATGGGAAATTTAAAAGTATAAATGCATCCCTTTTATTGAAAAGATATACTTACATTGAAATTATTATTTACCTGAAATTCAAGTTTTGGAGGATTGCTGTATTTGTATTTGCAAGACTTGGTGACTTTTAGTTTAAACAACAACAACAACAACAACAAAACCCTAAAACTCTCCATACAAAGAATGCTGCTTTGGAATGGCGAGTCCTTTTTGGAAATTGAATTGTTTTTACTCTTGTGAGTGTGCATGATAGGTGTGGGGGAAACACATGTCATGGCATGTGTGTGGAGGTCAGAGGTCAACTTTGTGGAGTTGGTTCTTTCCTTCTGACTTTTGTGTGGGTTCTGGGGATAAAACTCAGGCCACAAGGCTTGTATGACAAAAGCCTTTACCTGCAGAGCCATCACCCAGTCCCTAGAGAATTTGTCTTTTAAAAATATTAAATTAAGTCTTTCTAATCCAAAGTGTCATCTCTAAACACATGTTCATGCAAACAATACTAAATGGACTTAGTAGTGTATGTGCGCGCACGAACACACACACACACACACAAGTGTAAAACAGTAACACTGAAATAGCACAGAGGTTATGACGTTAAGTGGTATTTGGGGGAATATGGCAGAACTTGGAGACAGGAGGAGTGGTAATAGATATGTAAATATAGCACTTATGTTTGAAATTCTCAAGAAATTAAATTAAAAATATTTACATTTACTTTCTTGTACGTCTTGGCACCATGTCACGTGCATGGGACCTTGGAGTCCGAAGGAGGCATTGGGGCCTTGGAGCTGGAGTTACAGGCAGTGTGAGCCATCCACTGTGAGTTCTGGGAGCCAAACCAGGGTCTTCTGCAAGAGCAGCAAGTGCTCTTAATTCTGAGCCATCTCTCCTTCTCCTTTAAATGTTTTAAATTGCATTTTTTTTGTATTTGCAAAATGTGTGAGTGTGTGTGTGTGTGTGTGTGTGTGTGTGTGTGTGTGTGAGTGTGTGTGTGTGTGTGTGAGTGTGAGCGTGTGCACACGTACATTCAGCACAGTGCAAGTGTGAAGGTCAGGAGACAATTTGCAGAAATTAGTTCTCTCCATATACTGTGTGGGTCCCAGGGATCGAACTCAGGTTGTCAGGCTTGGTGCCTTTACTCATGGAACCATCTCGTTGGCCTGAGGGTTCATCTTACTAAGGTATTTGGTTGTGGGATCAGGTGATAATGACTAACCACAGTAATTTAACTTCCTTCTGTGAAGGTGGGACTAATGAAATATGGGATTGATTCCGCTGTTGTCTGTGGCAGCTTCTTGGGTGTGCTTGCTGCTCGAGGGAGCAAATTGGCCACTGCTGAACTGTCTGGGGACACAGAGCAGTACCTAAGGGCTGCCCTGGTTGGTGCCCCTCTTCTGCCCACTTTAGAGAAATATTGAGCCAATAGTAAGACAATGCTTGAAGCAGACCCCACTCATCCATCTGCCTGGGAACAGCCACATGTCCCTGAGCAACCCTGAACAGAAGAATTATGATAGAGAGGCACCAAATGAATGGGGCTCCAATTGGGGCTGTTTCCAATGCCTGTGGGGGTGCGGGTGAATTCCTTCAACACCTCAGATCAGTTTCACCATCTGAAGGAAAATAATTCCCACCTTTCAGGGCTCTTGTGAGGATGGGATGGTTAACAATGTAATTCATTCAGCTATTGAACTGAATGAATGCTGGCATCTTAGGAAATACGTTTCCCTATTGGTTCTTGAGTGGGCACCCTTATAGAGTGGATTCTCTAGGCCAGAACTTCCCAGCAATCTTTATTACCAAGGGTCTAATTTCTGGAGCCTGTGGGGTCACCCTAGTTCAGCAGGTAGTTGGAGGACATGCATTGGTTTACTCCATCCTGACATGCAAATGTTAATTTTCTATGAGACAGTCCTGATTTAAGAAAGGTTGGGACGTATTGGAGTGACTTATACTCAATAGAAATTTACTACCCACAGTTCTGAAGGTTGATATAGCCAAGACAAAATGCCAGCACGTTGACTGTCTGATGAGGGTTTGTTCTCTGTTTCCTGGATGATACCTTCTTTTTGTGTCCTTTCATGCTGAAAAGGGCAGACAAACGCTTTTATCTGTCTTTTATAAGAACATATCTTGATGCATGATGGTGGAGATTTGAGACTTGTTCACTACCCCAAGGCCCCATCTCTGAATTCTCTGAATATTATCTCCTTAGGTTAGGATTTCAGCATGTGACTTTGGGGTAATACCAACATTTAGACAGTTGCTGAGTGTGTGTGTGTGTGTGTGTGTGTGTGTGTGTGTGTGTGTGTGTGTTGTGTCTGTGTGTTTGTGTGTGCATATGCGTATGTGTGGGTATGCGTGTGTGCATGAACTTGTGGAGGTCAAAGTCAAACTTCAGGTATGTTCCTCAATTTCTCTTTACATTATTATTATTTTTTTCTAAACAGAGTTTCTCTGTGTAGCTTTGGAGCCTGTCCCTGGAACTTGCTCTGTAGACCTGGCTGGTCTCAAACTCAAAGAGATCCATCTGTCTCTGCTTCCAGAGTGCTGGGATTAAAGGTGTGCACCACCACTACCTGGCTCTTTATCTTATTTTTTGAGGCAGGGTCTCTCTCCAAATATTGAACTCACTGGCTTGGCTAGCCTATCTGGTCCAAAGCCCCAAGGATCCTCCTGTTTCTGCCTCCTCAGTGCTAGGATCACGTGGTATTGATGATTGAATGGGAATCCTTATGCTTGTGCAGTGAGCCCTTTCCCAATGAACTATCTCCTCAGCCACTAAGAGTACCACTTTTGAGAATAAGGTTTTCAGCCAGGCAGTGGTGGCACATGCCTTTAATCCCAGCATTGGGAAAGCAGAAATAGTCAGATCTCAGAGTTCAAGGTCAGCCTGGGCTACAGAGGGAGTTCCAGGACAGCCAGACCTACACAGTGAAACCCTGTCTCAAAAAAATAAAAATAAAAAAAGGAAAGAAGAGAAAAATAAGGTTTTGATTTTATCCAGCTGAGCTGTTAGATGTAGATTGGAAAGATCTAAAGCATATGGAGGTTATTTGAGAGGCTGTAACTGCAGATTCTTTTTTTTTTTTTAATGGTTTCCTCCAAGTACATTTATGTAACTAAGGAGGACATACCCTCAGAAGTGCTACTTACCCCTACAGTGCGTGCCTGCGTGCGTGCGTGCGTGCGTGCGTGCGTGCGTGTGTGTGTGTTATGTGTATGTGCCTGTTCCTATGTGTGGGAGTATGTGCCATAGCACACTTGTGGTTGTCAGAGGACAGCCTTCAGGTATTGGTTCCTCACCTTTCCTCCTCTCCTGCACTGTGTTGGCCAGGCAGGAATCTTGGGTTGGTTCTTCTCATCTCAGCCTCCCCTCTCCAGTAGATGGTGCTGGCATTGCAAACACTTGACCCACTGTGTCTGTCTTAGCTGACATCCTAGGGATTCAAACTCAGGTGGTCTGGCTTGCCCATCAAGTGCCTTTACCACTGAGCTATCTTTCTAGCCCTGTTTTACATGCTTAGTGTTATATGGAATGTTAGGACTTAGGGTGTAGCTCAGTGGCAGAATGCTTGCCTAGCATAAGTGCCAGTACCAGGAAAAAAAAGTTAATTTATGGGCTCCTAGATGTAAGTAAACTCCAAACATTGGTGAACTAGATAAATCTAGTATATAAAATCAAAACTAAAATTACTGGCTTCTTCAGGGAAAATGAAAAGGTACCCACTGAGTAGAAAATAATACCCACTGCATCCTGAATGCTGATAAAAGAGAAAACCTAACTCAGAATAAAAATAAATATTTAAGTCAGGAGAAGTAACAACAACAGCCAACCCTTTGAGTTCCCTCTCTATCTGCCCTAGCTCTTCTAGTGGAGCATTGCAAGCGAGTGATTCCTTCGTCTGTTCAGTGTCCAGGTCTTCCTAATATTGTTGGAGATTATTCTCAGATTTTTGTGTGATTACAAATGCATTAGGTTCTTCTGCTTGGGCTGCTGGATGGGTCTCCTTTTCATTAATGAGCTTGGACCCACCCAGGTATGCAATGCTACTTTCTTTTATGCTCTCTTATAATGGTAGAGATCATTTCTATTGCTTTGGCATTTCTCTCTCATAGAAGTTCATTAGTGCCTGAAAGATCTAGATCTCTGGATGGATACGATGACTTGTTAGCAATAGAAGGAAGCAGTGTTGGTGTTGGATTCAAACAACCAGGCATAGCAAATCATAATTACGAATGCATAGAGTGTTTATAATTATAATTAAATAACAGTACACTAAGAACACTTCGGCACCTTGTGTGATTTACATTCGTGTTTCTGGGCAGCACTGTAATTAGAAACAAATGATTTATATGATGTTCAATCAAAGACTGTAATTAGTATTACTTTCATGTAGCCAAGGCCACCGTTTTTTGTTTTCCCGAATCCGTGTACCCTTTCATCAGTTCACACCCTCCTGACACTTGCAGATGAGAAAGAGAAAGACCCAGAATCTTACTCAGCAACACTTGGAGAGCCTTTGTCTTCCCTCTCTCATACCTCAGGCTTCAGAGTCTTTTCTGGACCTCTGTACATCCCAGTCCCTCGGTCCCAGAAGCTAGGGTTTGAATCCTGCTCTGTCTCAGTGACCTGGAGCTTGGGGGAGAGGCAATAGAAGCTGAAAAGTTGGAACAATGTAGATCACCTAGAGATGTGGTGAGCAGAGAAACTGAAGGATTATCATGGTGAGGGAAGAGGCTGCAAATTGTAGGAAGCAGGTCCCCGATGCTGGAGGCACCCACAGGGAGGCAGGAGCAGGGTTATTTCCAAGTAAGGTGCATACATAATTTATTGTCTAAACCAGGGCACTTTTTTGAGAGTGAATGAGGGCACTATCAATAATTTCAAAGGGACTATAGGACCATGCCATGACTTCCTGTTACACTAGTGCCAAGTGTGCTATGGAGAGAAAGGGAAGATGTTTGTGTGTTATGACACCCAGAAGAGCTTGTGGTACTCTGGAAGTGTAAAGTCACAAGGGCTGGTGGTGGGGAAAGGGATGCCACACAGAGCCACGAAAGCCCATTTCCATCTACTTTGCACACCCTTACCCTCTTCCCTTCCAGTTCACTTCCCTTCAGGAGGCAGATTTTCTAATATGACAGCTCCGATTTTGTTTTCTGATTAAAAAAGAACCCACCCCAGCTAGTAGAATAATGTGTGCAGCTGGTTGGCTGGCATTGGGATCCTGACCAATCAAATCCACTTTGATTTCTTAGTCCTGTTCTTTGAGAGCCTGTAGAATTTCCAATTGTTGTGGCTGCTGGCCATCCTGTCTTTAACTTCCCACCCCATGTCTTTCCTCACACTTCACTGTCTGGCTAGCCAGAAACCTTTCTGTTGGGACCCAGCCCTCACGGGGTCTCCATGAGTTATTTTCCAGCATAACCACAGGTACCTCCTGTTATCCTGGCCTCATCCCACTAGCATCAACATCCTGTTGTGAACCCTTAAACCTTGGGATTTCGTAAGTCTGTATATAAGGCTGCTCCACAATAAAGGTGAGAGACACATTCTCTCAAAATAGGACCAGACATCTTGTCGTTCATCCAAACCTCCAGGCTTTCGACCAATACTCGGACTTAGTCGTGATGCAGGCAGCCACACCTTTCATCCTCTCTCGGTACTTACACAATTTCTGCCTACTCTCCCCAACTATTTAAAATATCAGCATTAGTTCTGAGAGAGTTGGGAGTTAGAAGAAAAGGGGCTCCCTGTGAAGCCCTCCCTCCAAGTCCCCAGGACTCTGCAGAACTCTGTATCTTTCTGGGAGACGTGGCTTCTTTTTGTCTTGTAGTACTGTGTTTTAGAGAAACGCATTGGATTTCCCTAATGGAGCAGAAGTCGGCATAGGGCAGACTGGCAGACCTGAGGTCTGGTTCCATGTGAGACGCAAAGAATTGACTTATTTACCTCTGCTTTGAGAGGCTATGCAACAATCTTGTTGAATGGGGGTCTAGAGATGGAGGGTCAAAGTTCTGACATAATTTATCTCTGCTTTTGTGAAGGAAAGTAGTGGGACAAAGGTACTCCCTGCTTTATTTGCCTGGAGTCTGGGGACTGGGGCAGGTGTGGGCCTCTGTCTTGCTGGCCCCTGGGGGTAGAATTATGAAGTCTGTGGTATCCCTCAAACTAGAGCTCTGTTCAGCATGCTTTCTTGCTTGATTGACCATACATGACTGTAACAAGGCTTCTTGCTTATAGGAATTTTGCCTGGACATGGACTTTTCTGGACCTCCATCTGCAGGCATTTTCTTGCTTTGGTAGTCTTAATTGTTGCCAGTTATTTTAAAAGAAGATTTATTTTATTATTTTTAAGCATGGTGTGTTTGTGCTCATATGCATACTTTTGTGAATGTATGCAGGTGCCCACAGAGGTCAGAAGTATTGGATCCCCTGAGGCTGGAGTTACATTGGTTATGAGCCATGGAGTTACATTGGTTATGAGCCATGGAGTTACATTGGTTATGAGCCATGGAGTTACAATGGTTGTGAGCCATGGAGTTACAATTGTTGTGAGCCATGGGATTACAATGGATGTGAACCATCTGCTTTGGTTCTGAGAACCAGACTCAGGAGCTCTAGAGGAGCAACAAGTTCTCTTAATCTCTGAGACATTTCTCTAGCCCAGTTGTCATTTTTTGAATGTAAGAATTTGAACTTTGTCTGAAATAAAATGCTAGACCCGAGACTGATGTCTGTTTTATTAAATCAGCTTTCCAAACGCTACCTTACCTGCTCTGGACTATTCATCCTGGTCTCTCTGAACCCCTAATGTGTAACAGTGAAAGGAAATACCATGGGGCAGAGTCCTCATTCATAACGGATCATCACCCTGCCATATGTCCTTGGCACACACCCTGCTTCCTGGGGCTTTTATTTTGTGCAGTGAGGCATGCTGGAACTGTGTGTCGCCAAGAACTGCCCCTGTCATTTCACACAGGCGGGTGGTACCGGAAGCTCCTTCCACACAGAGTGAAATTCAGGGCACCAGTTCCCTTGGCATTTGTAATATTGTAATTGGAAATAATGTGTATTATTGAAGGATTTTGTTTTTACTAATAAGTTTATTTTAAAAAGTGTTAAATCTTTAAAATCTAAAAAAAACTGTTTCATCTTCTATCCACTTCCTAGTTATTTAACAGCTTATCCACCATTATGACTAGAGTACCACGGTAAAAAAAAAAAAAAAAAAAAAGCATGATTTTATTTATCTTACTGTGTTTTGTAGACTCTTTAGGTTACTAATGTCTTCTAGCTGATAGTCACTATAGTACATATTCTTTAATTTATAGACAAAAGCCAGCTGTAGCATGGAAAAATCACTTAAAAACAAGACTTTTATGTGCATTTTGAGTCAGCATTGCATGTGGAAGGTACAGGGACATTTTGGTTAAGGTGGCTAAGACGTTTTGATTCTGAAGCACCAAATAATTGCAGGATGATTTACATATCCTTTTGATTAAGTTTTGTTTATAGGCCCAATACAAAACTACTTTTAAACATAGACTTTCCTAAAAGCTTGTTAAGATCCTAGACCAAGTTTAGCCCTGTGTCACCCTACTGAAGTCATGAGTCGGTTAACTTAAACTACTTGCTAGTGGCAGAACAGCTTGTCAGACTTAGTGCTGAACGTCTGTCTCCTTCAGTTGGAGACAGGCCAGCGTACATTCACAGAGGGAAAAGAAGTCTACTTGTTCAAACAAGCAAACAAACAAACAAAACCCCAAAACATTTGTTGAACATTTATTTTTATTTTATGTGTATAGATGTGTTTTTTTCTGTGTGTATGTCTGTGCACCATGGGTATGCCTGCTGCCCTAGGAGGCCCTGAAACTGGAGTTGCAGACAGTTGTGAATTGAACCTGGGTTCCTCTGGAAGAACAGCCAATGCTCTTAATCATTGAGCCATCTCTCCAGCCCCCAGAATTCTACTTCTTGGTAGAACTAGCAAAAAAAAATTTCTGGTCATCTTTAATTCTCCTCTGTCATAAAGCATAAATATTACTCTGATATTTTAGTCTCTTGTACTACTTACTACATTTTTAATTAGAAAAAAGTCATCCACTATTTCTCAGTTTTTCCCTTTTTCCTCTCTTTTTTCCTATCTGGAGCTTCTATCACAAGTATGTGAAACTCCATGGTTTTGTCCCACAGCACCAAGTCTCTGCTCTTTTGTTTTTATCTGGTTCTCTCTGTGTTTTGCCTTGGACAGCTTTTCTTGCCTACCTCACAGTTCACTGATGTTTTCTCTGCTGTACTCCATCTGCTCTTAATTTCAATGGTGGGGTTTTTCCCCCTTTTCATTTTGCATTTTTTTCAGCCTTAAAGCAAATTCTCATTTGCTTTTAAAAAAATACTTTAATACTGCTGTTTCCTGTCTGTTCACTCACCGAGCCAATTGTTTCCTTTAAGTTCTCTCTCTCTCTCTCTCTCTCTCTCTCTCTCTCTCTCTCTCTCTCTCTCCCTCTGTGTGTGTGTGTGTGTGTGTGTGTGTGTGTGTGTGTGTGTGTGTGTGCGTGCATGGAGGGTGGGAGGGGGTAATTTTTGAGACAGGGTTTCTCTGTGTAGCCCTGGCCGTTCTGGAATTTGCCTTGATCTAGGGATCCTCTTGCCTCTGGCTCCCAAGTGCTGGAATTAAAGGCGTGAAGCATTATTGCTCAGCTTTTTTTTTTTTTTACATTTTAAACACATTTATCTCTGCCACTCTAATGACCTTTCTTGGTGTTTTTCACGTCTCTATGATCTCTACTTCTGTTTCTGTTTTCCCACTTTTGAATTTATAGTATTTTATGATAGTATTTTAGACATTTTGGATGTTATAATATTGACATCTTGGATTTTCTTTTTCAAAAAGAAGGCCAATTTATACTCTGGTAGGAAGCTAATTTAGTAATCAATCAACTTGATTCTACCAGGCTTTTTTATTATTTATTTTTTTATATTCCAATCCCAGTTCCCCTTCCCTCCTCTCCTGCTGCTCCCCCACCCCCTAACCTCCCATCTGCTCTTCGGAGAGGGTAAGGCCTCCCCTAGGAAGTCTACTAAGTCTGTCCCATCATCTCGTTACCAGGTTTACTTTTAAGCTGTGCTAGGAAAGTCTACGGCATGGGCTGGGGTACTGTTTTGGGAGTTTGAGATGAATGATCAGAGTGGTTGGAGAGCCCTGTCTTTGGTTTTTCGGAGCTCCTGATCTGTGAGAATGGCTGATCTACAGAAGCCTGTTCGGCTCTTCTCCAGAGCTGTGTTCTGCCAAACCTCTCCATGAACCAGCCTGTGCACGTGCAGCTAATGACGCAACGTGGCCCCTCCCTCAGCCCAGACCTTCCTTCCACGTCCTATCCTGTGACTCACTTCACTCAAATTGTCCCCACCAGCACAGCGAGTCTGCCATGTTCCCTCTGCCTGTGATTCACAAAGTATATCAGCAAGACAACGAGACTGTTACATGGATCCCCCTCGCGTCTCCTTGTTTGGACCACAGTCCCGTGTTGTCTGTTGTCTAATGTCTGAAAGCAGGTGCTTCATGTAGACTGTTCAATGTCTATTTACTCTGGAAGAATTAGTGCCATACCAGTCCATCACAGCATGAAGTGCAAGTTTCTCTTTCCTTTAGTGGTGATACAAGAGATGTATGTATGGGGCTTGGGGTGGGGATTAAACTCAGGACCCCATGTATGGCAACATGTACTCTACCATCAAATTATGTCATAGACTTTTATTTTCTTTTTGAGACAATGTCTTACTAGCCTTGGCTGGCCTAGAACTGGATATGTAGACCAGGATGGCTTTTCATAGATATGCCCCTGCCTCGTCCTCCTGAATTAAAGGTGTGTGACACAATGCCCTGCTAGAAAAACAAACAAAGAAACAGACTGTCAGTCTCTGTGGTGCTTACATGACCAGTCCGAATATCGAATATGAAGTTAGTTAACCAGTATCTTATCTGCTTTTCTGTTGCTGTGAAGAGACATAACCAAGGTGACTTACAGAAGAAAGATATATTGGGGGCTTAGAGTTTCAGGGTGTAAGTTCATGACCATCATGGCAGGGAGCTGGGCAGTAGGTAGGCAAACATGGCACTGAAGCAGTAGCTACAAGCTTACTTCTGATCTGTAAGCAGGAGGCAGAGAGAGAGAGAGAGAGAGAGAGAGAGAGAGAGAGAGAGAGAATTGAAATAGTGTTGGATTTTTTGAAATATCAAAACCTGCACCTAGTGACACACCTCCTCTGGCAAGGCCACACCTCCAATCCTTCCCAAACACTTCCACCAACTAGGCACCAAGTATTTAAATATATGAGCTTATGGGAGCTACTCTCATTCTAACCACTATAGCCAGCCAAACCTATAGAGCTGCATTTGGCTAATGGTTAATGGGTGAGGCTCAGTAAGAGATTCATGATCTGATTAAATGAGCCCCAGCTTAGCATCTTAACTCACTTTTCCTTTGTGTTCTTCAGGTTGTAACGTGCAGGGGCACCAACAGCAGATGCTTTGCTAGATGGCAAGGCAGAAATAAGCCAGGAGTGTTCCATGAAGAGTAGGGCCTCAAACAAGTGGCTAAAAAGCTCCAAGGGCTACATAGCTAACTGCAAAACTACTGTTCTCTTACAGAGAATCACAAAAGCTGGTTCAGCTTAAGAGTTTTTTCAAATTTTCTCTGCTAAAAATCTGTTTCCCTTTCCTGATGCTCCTGGCAGTGTGTCCATGCTTCAGACAGGCCCAGATGGTACAAGCTTGAAAATGGTTGGTTCAGGCTAACTAATGTCAGTTTTGTTGCCTTGGTATACACAAGGCTGATTGACTAGGGTTATGCTTCCCTGTACCATTGGCTTAGATACAGAATAGATGGAATAGCATATAGAATGGAATATAGAATTCTATAGAATGGAATTAATGGCTTCCCTCGTTATTGATCAAGAATGGGAAAATTAGTAGACATGTGTGGTGGTTCATACCTGTAACTCAGCCCTGGGGAGGTGGGAGCCACCTTGAGCTACTTAGGTCAGCCTGAGCTATGAGAACTTGACTCCAAAACAGACAGACAAACAAAAGGGAAGCAAGCAAACAAGAGTAAAGGTTATCCAGAGCATCTGACTCTCCCAGCCCAAGGCTCCGAGTGGGCCAGCCTTTTGAGAATCTCTTGCTGAGTATTCTGTGAATCACCTATAAGAAAAGCCACTAGTTCTGATTTAGCCTGAAACATTTTTGAAAAGCATCTGTTACCTGACTCATTCTGTGTACTCTTCTAGAGTGTACAGAACTGAAAGAAGCTGTTTTACCCTTATGCTAGCAGGGTACTTGGTTCTATCTGTGTGCATTTGGGGGTCTAGTTTAGTTGCATCTGCAGAACCTGTGACTGAGGGTGTGTGCCCAGCCTGATGATGCTGTACTGACCTCAGATACTCAGGCACAGTCAGAGAAGATGTCTGAGAATGGGCTTCTGGAATTGATATGGCTTGCTTTCTATATTGGGCATCAAACCTGTATGTTCCAGGCACTGAGCTGCATCTTCAGTCCCCAGATGAGGTTGTGCTTTGATTTTGTATTGTGGTTTAAATGTAAAGAAACAAAAGACAACACAGAATGTGGTCCAAAAGGCCTTCTTCCTTCTCCACTCACTCACAAATCCCAGACTCAACATCCTTTAAGCCTTACCTGGCCTGGTCCTGGCCTTCAGGTAGCAGTGAGATTTTTCATGGGTCACAAGAGCAGTGACTTTCAATCCCTTGTGGGACCTGTGACATAGTACCTGTACCAAGTGGGGAGGCTAAGGTATATGGGCCTCCATACTTTTGTTCAAGGCCAAAATGGTAGTCTTCATGATCTCCAGTCACAATCTCTGATCTCATTTTGTTAGACGTGAGCCCAGGGGCACAAAGAGATCACCACTCCAATTACAGTGTCTCAACAAGGCAAAACTTACCTTCTGATCAGCAGGGTGTGCTACTTACGAAAGCAGAGGAGCAGACATAGGAACAGGAAGTTGACTTCCTGTTCGGTTTTTAATTCTAATGTCAGTGGTGACTCTGGCTTTTCCCCATTGGCTGGGACCTGACCTCACAGTCTTTCATGATTGGCTAGTTTTAAAAGAATTGGTATAAAAGACACACGGGGGTGGGCCTAGGCCCTATCCAGAAGGATGCGATAGACTCTGATGACACCCCATGGAAGGCCTCACCATCCAGGGGGAGCAGAAAGGATATGTGATAGGTAGGGTTTTAGCTGGAGGCGGGTGGGGGGTGGTAGGGGAGGAGGAGAGGTAGAGGGAACTGGGATTGTCATGTAAAACAATCTTGTTTCTAATTCAAATAAAAAAATCTGCAGAAAAAAAAAAGAATTGGCATAAAAGAAATGAAGGAAAGTGGGCCACATAAGTCATTTAAGTTCCAAGAATGCAGCAGGGCCTTTGTGTAAACGAAGGTTTTTACCGGGAGTGTGTGGTGGTGGTGGTAGTGGGGTAAAAACATTTGCATATAGGTTTTGCAAAGTGGGGTGAGAGGAAAATATTTTCATAAAAGTCTCACAAAGTAGGAGAGATAGTAAGATTTGAATTCCTATTGTAAACAGAAGTTTTACAGGGGTTGACAGAAAAGATTAATATCTAATGTTTCTTAACTTTGGATCTAGAAGGTCTCTTTTCTTTTCATTGTTTTATAGCGATGTAAAAGCAAGTGGGCTGGTTACTAAGTGGAACTCTGCAAACTCTGTGGGCTCTGCTTCCTGGAGGCAGGCATACAGATATTGGAAGGACTGGGAATACCTTGGCATGCCTTGGTTAAGGGTAGCTGCAAGCTCACTGGCAGAATCACAGACAAAGGAAAATCGTAGCAATTGAGTTGATGTGTGTCCATGTATGTGCAGGTGTGTGTACATGTATGTATGCATCTAGTATGTGTCTGCATATCAGCTTGTGTGTGTGTGTGTGTGTGTGTGTGTGTGTGTGTGTGTGTGTGTGTGTGTATGTGTGTGTGTATGCACAGGTGTGTGTGCATGCACTTGTGTAGTGAATGAATGGGAAAGGGACAGGGGAGGAGTAAGGAGGGTGGGGCTCTCTCGAGACAAACCGAAGTGATAGCCTAACCCCAAAGGTTACAGACTCAACTGCTAGCTGGTGGTGCTGTAGTTATAAAAGGAGAAATGAGAAGGGGGGCATTTTAGGGCTTTTTACAACAATGCACTCATGAGATCTTGGTAGAATTTTACTCATAGTGACATCTCTTTCTTTTCTGAATTCCTTCCCCTTCCTTGATGATTCTCTATTGGAAAGTGCTGTATGTGTACAGAAGTCCCTCACCTTGGGCACACAGACCATGCCTTTATGTCACCAGGTAGCTTTACTTACTTCCTGAGTAAATATATGCAGATTGGATGAACCATCATCAACTCCTTCTTTCTGAATTTCATTGACATTGTTGGAAAAACTTGCAATTAGGAAGGAGTAAACAGTGTTCTAAGTGGTTAATAATTGTATAATTAAGATGATAACCTGATAAGTGGCAAACATCTTGAGTTTCAAAGACCTTTGACACCTCTACGTCATCACTGGCATTATAAATACACGATTGCAGCATCCTGATAGTTGCCTGACTTATGTGTCTAAATGTTTTTGAGTGTAAATTGAGATTCATTATACTTGCTTTATCTAATAAGCCGCAATGATAAAAAATTTCCATAGGTGTCAAAACCCCTTGAAAAGCTAAGTGTTAGAAAAAGACTGAGACTGTTAAATGTGTATTGTCTAAGATCTTATGGTTATAATAGAAAAGAATGTACACATGTCTAAAACTCCTTCAAAAGGTACACAAGTATTCTAGTGTATATCTCAAGTTCTGTATTCATTACTTTCATTAGATACTCTGTGTGTGTGTGTGTGTGTGTGCGTGTGTGTGTGATGTCTATGTGTACATGAATACCTGTGTGGAGGCCAGAAGTCAATATCCAGTATCTTTCTCTGTCATTCTTCACCCTAATTTTTGAGATGGGGTCTCTCACTGGATATGGATCTCACCTTATCCACAGATCATTTTCTTAGTCCCTCATTAGATGCTTCTCTTAAGGGTCTTAGTGACTAATGATCATGTTCTTAGTAGTAATAGTAGTAGTAGTAGTAGTAGTAGTAGTAGTAGCTTCTGTAACCTCGTGTGATTTATAAATCTCACATGAGTTATTATAGCTTTGGTAGTTTCTCATTAAAGGAGGGAAATGTCTTTTTTACAATGACTTCCTGTTGACCTGAAAAGTCAAACTGGGCAACAAAGTCATTTTAATTCATGTGTACTTAGCTAACCTATGTCTAATGTTCTGAAATATATACACCAGAAGACATTTGAAGATGAATGGGACTAGCACAGTTGGCAGAGTGACTAGCATGCATGACACTCTGGCCTAGGCTTCAGTACTGCATAAACATATGCACATACAAACACATGAATACAAAACAAATAAATCTAACTTCCAAATTTTTAATTAAAAAAATCATCATTTTTCACTCTTTGGGGAACTTAAATGTTTAACAATGGGCGACATCACAAAACCACCAATGTCTTTTGTGACTTACAGTCTGGATCTGAATCTTGTTGATCTTCTGGCTTACTTTGACCTTCATGGAAGTACATTTTTCTTCTGCTGCTCGTGGGTCTTTAGTCTCTCCTATGGCGCATTAGGCTGGCAATCTACTGTGCTGTGGTCTGCCTTCCTAACAAAGGGCATCCTCAGGGGAATAAAGGAGCTTCTGCCTTCCTTTGTGTGGGCAGAGGGACCCTCACCTCTTCTTGCTTGTCCTGTGAAGAGGGACTCCACCATATCAGTGTCATTTCCAACTCTCCTGCCTTGCAATTCCTCCTGGGGTCATTTCCACCCTGGCCTTGCTTTGGACCAGCCCCAGGCCTCCTGTGGCAATGGCCTGACTCCCTGCAGGTGCTGACAGTGTGACATGAACCCACTGGGCTGGATGCCTTCTGAGGGACATTCTACTGCCATCCTTGCTTCCCTCCCAGCTCACACAGACTCTCTTTGGGCAGCATGATGTTCATACTTGAAGTTCTGGCTGCCTTTCAAAGCCCTGAGCCTTGAGGGCTTTGCTTCTGATGGGGAGTTTGGAAGTCCTCCAGAGGTGGTGGATGGAAAGGGGCCCTGACACTGATGTGCTGTGCTGCTATAACAAAATACCATAGACTGGGGTAATTTATGAAGAAAAAAAACATATCTGTCACAGTTTGGAGTCTGGGTGATCCATTAGAAGATGGGAGGGAATCATGCTTTCAGGGCCTTCTTGCTGCACAAGCCTGTGGTGGGCAAAAAGAAGGCAAACAGTACCAGTCATGCAAAAGTCAAAGAGAAAGGGCCTGGAGAAGAGGCAAGAGCACCACACTTGTCCTTTTGTTAGGAACTCATTCCTATGACAGCAGTGTGAGCCTTTCATGCGGTGCAACCCTCGTGGCCTGATAACCTCTTAAAGAGCTCAGCACGGTTTCCTGGAAGCTTTGCAGCAGCCCCTGCACTAGGGAGGTCTGTGAATCCCCCAGCTCTTCAGGTACACGGCCATCTCAGCAGACGGGGCACTGTACATCCCAGGTCTCCATAGGAAGTTCCTTCTGCACCTTCTCTGTGGGAATTAGCTGGGCTAGCTGGGACCACACACATTTTCTTTGAATCTAGTTTTCTTGACTCTGAGCTGTCCTGTCCTAGACATCTGCAACAGTTAGGACTTAAAGTGAACAGAGAGAAATGCCTGTGATGGAGATAGGTTACATATGTGTGACAGAACTCTTGGGATAGCGGGACTAACTTCGCAGTACAGGACTGTAACCCAGCACTTGGGAGGGACAAGGACAATATAAACAGTTCAAAGTCACCTTTGCCTATGTCCTAAGTTCAAGGCAGACAAGGCTACAGGAGACCCTGTCTCATGATAGATAAATAAGCAACTGTAATGAGTTATGTCTTGTGGCCTATTTTTCACAAAGACCTTACAGGTTCTGTGTCTCCCCCCACCCCACCCCTTACCCCCTGCAGGCCGTTGGAACGATCTAGTGAAGATGTGGACATAATTTTCACTCGACTGAAAGAAGTTAAAGCTTTTGAGAAATTCCACCCAAACCTCCTTCATCAGATTTGTTTATGCGGCTACTATGAGAGCCTGGAGAAAGGAATAACACGTAAGCCCCGTGACTCCTGTGGCATGTGCTTATGTGTGGCTTGTGCTCATGTGTGGCTACCATTTGGGGACAGATACCCCCACCCCCAGGGCAGCAGCTCGCTTTCTAGATGGATTTGGAAGGATAGACAGGCATGCTCATTTAGCTGTATCCTTTGGAAGGACAGACAGACAGACACATTCATTTAGCTGTATCCTTAGAGATTCAAATAATCTTCTTTATTCCAGGAAGGATGTGACCCTGGGTGTGAGCAAAGCTTTCTTATCCAATGCTGTTAGCTGTGTTTTGAACAGACCACAGTAATGTTATTTATCCAGATGTTAATCAGGGGCAGAGAGAATAAAACAATAGGGTGAATGCTGCACTTTTGAAGTATTTTTCTTTTCAAGCAGCGTCCCAGGCTGGAGAGATGGCTCAGAGGTTAAGAGCACTGGATGCTCTTCCAGAGGTCCTGAGTTCAATTCCCAACAACCACAACCATCCGTTATGAGATCTGGTGCTCTCTTCTGGCTTTCAGGGATACATGCAGACAGAAAACTGTGTACATAATAAATAAATCTTAAAAAAAAAAAGGAAAGCAGCGTCCTATTTCTAGGTGTGATTTATGTTGTGCTAACAGAATGCTTCCATCTGACTGCTTTGAATAACCAATGATTCATTCAAGGAAAAAAAAAATCTCCTCTTCTGTGAAAGCCCTGAGGTGAGATGATTCATGGCTGGTAGAGAAGGACCTCTGGTCCCCAGCCTCCCCATGCTCCTCAGGGGGTGGCTTGTTTCTCTCAGCAAGTGGAGGCATTCTGTGTCCACAGCACAAATCCTCACTGCAGGACTGTTTCTCCTGAGTCCCCCAGCAGACTTCCTGTGCCGTGCCTTTGGCCAGAGTTGTACCCCATGGCTAAAGTCTAGAACAATCACTAGCAGAGCTGATGAGTTGTCCTGGATTGATTAGAACAAGTTTCACCATGCCGGTTGGGTTAGGGTAGGAGCTCTTGGACCAGGCCTGTGGAAGAAGGTGTGAACTTGGGTAAAATCTGGCTGGGTTGAGTAAGAGTGCATGATGGGTGGGAGAGCAGGAGCAGTATCAATGCAGAAAATGTAGGAAATTAACAACAAAAGTCTCCTGTCATCCCCAGACCTAGAGCTGACTGATAACATTCAGCATGTGTCCTTTGAAGTGTTTTCCCAGGACTACACAAAATTGATCACCTTTCTGATTTTAAAAAATTCTCCACACAGGGACAGGAGAGGTGGCTCAGTGGTTAAGAGCACTTGCTCCTCTTTAGAAGGGTTGGTTCCCGTCACCCACTTGGGGCAGCTCACAACCCATACAATTCCAGCTCCTGGGGATCTGACATTCTCTTCTGACCTCTGCGGGCATGTGTGTGCACACAGGCACACAGGCACACAGGCACACACACACACACACACACACACACACACACACACACACCCATAGGCACACATACACAATGAAGTAAATCTTTAAACATCTTTGCATATGTAATTTTCAAGCCAACATATGTATTTTTCTTACTGATGTCAGAAACTTCATTCTTTGGGGGGGGTGTTTTTGTTTCTTAAAGTCATTTTGAGACAAATCTTGTTGGCATGTAATGGGAATTGCATTACCTCTGTAACACCAAGTGTGTTGCAGAGGCTGAGAGCAGCTGGACACTGTCATTGTCATGTACCTATCCACAACACAGCCCACTCAGAGGGCTCAGAGTGTAACTATAACTGTGGCTCCCAGAAGCTTCCTCTTAGGTCCTTCATATCAGCCCTGCCAGGCCTAGGCTGGCCCCTGAACTGGGCGTTGATTTTCAGTAAGCCACTTGCTTGACCTCTGATCATAAACATGAAAAACAAACAAACAGGCAAAAATCAGTTTGTTTCATGGGGTTCCTCGATTGCAATATTTAAGAGAAGAGTTGGATTGAACGAGATTTTGAAGGGAGAATTTCAGAGTGAGTTTTTTTAATACAAGATTGATTTCATTTTGGGGTGTGTGTGTTTGTGTGTGAGTGTGTGTACTACATATGTGCCATAGCCCACTGAGGTCCAAGAAGAATGTTGCATCACCTGGTGTGGTGATATTTTATTTATGTTCTGATAAAACCACTGGAGATCAAAATGCAAAACTAGACACAGCCATAGAACCAGGCAGTGATGATATACACCTTTAATCCCAGCAGCCATACTAGCTAGCCACAGAGGCCAGGCAGTGGTGGTGACACACACCTTTAATTCCAGGACTCAGGAGACAAGGAGATGGCGCTCTATGAGTTCAAGGCCATCCAGGTCTATACAAGAATGAATCAGTCTAAAAGAATAACAAAGCTCATGCCTTTAATCCTAGTACTAGGGAGGTATAAAAGGA
This sequence comes from Cricetulus griseus, assembly GCF_003668045.3. Classification (NCBI taxonomy): domain Eukaryota; kingdom Metazoa; phylum Chordata; class Mammalia; order Rodentia; family Cricetidae; genus Cricetulus; species Cricetulus griseus. The sequence goes on along the minus strand of NC_048599.1, from coordinate 103,155,315 downwards.
AGACGCAAAGGACCTCATGGGAGATTAATTTCCAGATTGGGAGAGCATTTGCCTCTGAGGATTTGTGGAGACAGGAGCACCCATTTTGGTTCGAGGTAGAGTAAGAGCTAGTGGCTGGCTGCTTTGCTTTTCTGATCTTCAGCTTGAATCCCAATATCTGTCTCTGGATTTTTATTATTCATATTACAGCCTGGAGCTGGAGTTCCAGGTGGTTGTCCGATGAGGGTGATGGGAACTGAACTCTGATCCCCTGGAAGCATAGTAAGTGCTCTTAGTGGTTGAGCCATCTTTCCAGCCCTGCAGATGACTTCTCAAAGTCTACTCTTAACATAATATGGGACATAATATCTAAATGGTTTCTCTCAGAGATTACAAACTCAGAGACAATTTAGGTTCAGTAATGTCTGGTGAGGATCATAGTCAAATGCGTAAGGGCAGTGGCTTCAGAAAATAAACAAACAAAAAAACAATGACTCAGTCCTTACAATTTTTATAAATAAAGCAAACCAACCATTGGTTAGTTTAAAAGGGAGTATGTTACTCTAGAAAACATATTACATGCATTCATTTATTTATTAACTTAATTACTTGTTGATGGAGCCTTGCTATGTTCTTGAGCAGGCCACAAACTCAGGGTCCTCTAGCTTAGCCTTCTGAGTGCTGGCACTGTGGGTGTGGCCACCACAGTGTTTTTGCCTTTACTGCAGATCCATGAAATTGGGTGGCACAGTGTGACAAGTCAAATAATCCTTTCCCCCATGTAGAGTCATGGTTTTCCAAGAATCACAATGCAGTGAAGTATATTTAAGTCACACAGAATGTTAGTGAATTATTATAGTCAATGTTTTGTATAGCCTTGGCTGTCCTAGAACTCACTCTGTAGACCAGGCTGGCCTCACAGAGATCCGCTTTCCTCTCCTCCCGAGTACCAGGATTAAAGGCTTTCGTCACTAAGTTGGGCCAATGGATCTCCTCCATTCAGGATAATCAGTTATTTCAGCTCATCATCTGGGAGTGTTCTGTAGATGAGGTGTCTGCTTCGGAGGATGTGGAAACTATATGATAAACTTTGTGGATGGATGGCATGAAGAAAGCCATGTTGAATTCTTGTGGAAATAGATGAAGGAAGGGTGAGAATAAGCAATGCTCTAATAGCAGTGACGATCTGTCAGGTTGTACAGACAAAACACCCCTATGCCTGGTGTGTTTACATCACTGTTTCTTTTCCAGTATTTCGCCAAGGTGATATTGGAACCAACTGGTATGCTGTCCTAGCTGGGTCTTTGGATGTTAAAGTGTCTGAGACCAGCAGTCACCAGGTAATCTACCTTGTCATTAAAAACAGTGATAGATGCATTATTACTGTTGTTTTTAGTTTTCTTGATATTTATGTTTTGAGGATTTCATTTATGACTACTGTATTTATACCACTTCCAGTCCCCTATTTCCCATTCCAACTCCCCGTGTCCCTCCTCTACTTCTTCTCAAATTCATGGCCTTGTCTACAATCTTATTTTTTTAGACACCTTTTCAGATCTACTTCCCCATGTTAAGTGTTTGCTGAATTCCTCTGTTTAGATGTGTCATAGAAAGACATACATTGAAAGTCTTGTGTGATTTGAGCAACCCTCTTGTGTGTAGAGGGTTGGAACATTTGGTTCAGGAATGCACTGGCTGTCCACCTTCCGGGAAATGCACACAGTTCCATTGCAGTGTGATAGACAGTTTCCTCATTGCTGTAGGAGGTGAGCATCAGGAAGGAGGAATGCTCCCCTGCCTCCCTTGTGTTGTGACTTTTCTTCATATCACTGTCCCTCGTCAGCATCCTAGGAGCTCCAGAGATGCAGGGAAAAGTGGGTGATGCAGGCACCCTTCAAGACTCTCTTTCCTAGTTTAGGGTGATGGCTCAGTCAGGAAAATGTCTGCTCTACAGACACAAGGACCTGGGTGCAGAGGCCCAGCAACCATTTAAAAGTCTTGTATATCCGGGTGGTAGTGGTGCAAGCCTTTAATCCCAGCACTTGAGAAGCAGAAGCAGGAGGACCTCTGAGTTCGAGGCCAGCCTGGTCTAAAGAGTGAGTTCCAGGATAGCCACAGATGTTTCAAAGAGAAACCCTGTCTTGAAAAACAAACAAAAAGCAAAAAAGAAAGGAAGGGAGGGAGGAAGGAAGGAAGGAAGGGAGGAAGGAAGAGAAAGAAAACCTGGTATAACCACATATATCCGTAGCCACAGTTCTCAGAGGGAGACAGGGACAGAGACAAGTCACTGGAGCATATTGGCATATTGGCCAGTAAAATTGATGACTTCCGGATTCAATGAGAGATTCTGGGTCAAAGAATAAGGTGGAGTGCAATTGAAGAAGACACCCAACATTGAATACCTCTGGCCTACACGCGCGCTTACACACACACACACACACACACACACACACACACACACACACACACACAGGCACACATATACACACACTAAATGTATAAGAGATAGTTTCTGTGCCTTTCTGGCGGCACACTTCAAAGGGGAAAAGTTATTCTAAATTTGAGATTTACATTTTCTAAGGACTTGTGGGCAATCTTCCTCTTTTTTTTTTAAAAAGAAAAGATTTATTTATTTTGGTGTGTGTGTGTGTGTGTGTGTGTGTGTGTGTGTGTGTGTGTGTGTGTGTTGCCTGCATGTAAGCCTGTGTACCACGCGAATGCCTGGTGATGGAAGAGGTCAAAAGAGGGCATCAGTGCCTCTGAGCTGGAGTTATGGATGGTTGTGAGACACCATGTGGGTGCTGGGAATCAGACACAAGTCCTCTGTAAGAACAAGAGCCCTTAAACACTGAGCCATCTCTCCAGCCCCACAGTTGCCCTCTTAAAACTGCAGTGGCATCCGAAAAGATTGATGGTGGAAGGGAACGTGGAGCACAGTTGGTTTCCTGTATTAGGTCCACTGTTGTTCATGGTTATTCTCCCCTCTGGTGCACAAGTCTCCCTTGTCCCACAGGCATTTTCCATGTGTGGCTGTGCAGAGAATCCACCTGCAGCCCATGGCTTCCAGTTGTGTTGGCTCATCCCCTATTCTCTCTCAGGATGGAGTGTCCTTGGATTTCAGGGAGGGCTTTGGCTTTTATCAGCTGCCTCAGTTTCCCAGTGTGTCTGAAAACAGCTGCGTTCTTTGCCTAGTCATCCCTGGTAGACAGTATTCTAAGCACTTAATAAGCCTTGCTTTACTCTTGGAATCCCCATATAATAACCCAGGAACTAGGCCATATTCCTGTTTCCTCTTCACAGATGAGGAAACTAGCTCCCAAGTGGTTAAACAGCTTACTCTAAGTGATGTATTATATGTAGAAATTAAAGGAGCTAGGATTCACACACAGGTGGTTCTGAAGCTGGTCCCATGCTCTCAATCACTGCTCTGTGTGGTTTGGCCAAAAAGAAACATGAATGGATATAGTTCAGTTGGTAGAGAGCTTACCTAGCTTGCAGGAAGCCCAAGGTTTGATTCCCAGCACCATATGAACAGAATGTGGTGTACATAATTTTAGGTGGAGTCAGGGGGATTAGGACTCAAGGTCATGTTGATGTACATGGAAAGTTTGGGCCAGCCTGAGCTACAGGAAACTCTAAGAAGGAGAAGAAAGCAAAATGATGAAATATTACTCCCTTTACACGCATGCACAAGCACACACACAAATTTGTACTTATGTACACACATGTGCACATGTACACACACACACACACACACACACACACACACACACACACACACTGTTATCATCCTGCCACACTGTAGCTGCTGTCCTGACGGGCACCCGTGGGTGTCTCTGCTTAGAGCTTCTTGGTGCTTGCCCTGTCTAGGGGTTTTCTGCCTAGATGTGCCACAGGGAGGACCTTGAGGAGGGTCATTCGCTGATCCCTCTTGCTCTTTGAGTTGGCCCTGAGTAAGTCTTGATGGAGAAAGGAGAGAAGCTGAAAAGAGAAAGGGAAGGAAAGAAGAAGGTGAGGATTAAGGAGGAGAGAGAAGAGGGAAGACAGAGCAGCTGTGCCCAAGGCAGTGACTGCAACAGCAGCAGCAGCAGCAGCAGCAGCAGCAGCAGCAGCAGCAGCAGCAGCAATGGGCTGGCACACTTTGGCTTGAGATTTTGATGGGGTCAAAATAAGATGAGGTCAGGGTCTTCAGGAACATTGCCCTGCACCCATGGGAGAGCCCCAAGAGGTCCTAGCAGGGAAGAGCCAGGAAACACTTTGCCATTAGCTGTGAGGGTTTACACTTTAATTTAATATAATTTAATTGTAGGTTTTTAATCTGTAATTTTGACCTTACCCCAATGCAGAAAACTTTCCTAGGCTGGGCATGGCCTCCCACTCTCCTGAACTGTGAGGAATCGTTGGCTTTGTACTGACGCTTGCTTACTGAATCTACATACTCCATCCTATAAAGCTGGACCAGTTTTCTGAATTTATTCACATCATTGGGGTACAAAGAAGAAAAGGGACACCGAGATTCTACCTTTTCTAGGATGTAGCCAGAGACAGACAGGGGACCAGGCTCCCAGGCAGCTCAGGGTCCCAGCTGTGAGATAGGCAGAGGCTAAAGAGAGTGGAAAAGCTGGCTGGCCCTCCTGAAAAGAGAAGGGGAAAGCCCCATCTACCTGGGCTGGCTGTGTGGTGGGCACTGGTCCTCTGCCTAGTAGCAGTGGGGGCCAACCAGCCTGATTGCTTAGCTTGGTGGAATAGTGCCCTATGTAAGAGAAAAAGAAGTAAATGGATTTAAGAGGGAGAGTGGGGGAAAGAGGAAGGGGGGAGGGAGACAATGAGGCAGAGAGAGTGATTGATTTTGAGGAACTGGCTCCCAGATTCATGGAGCCTGGCAAACTCCTAGGGCAGCTGTTGGCAGGGAATGGGGTAAGAGTTGATGCTACCTTCTTGAGCAGGGAGGCCCACCTACTTTGGGAAGGGTAATTTACTTTCTTTGAAGTTTGTTTATGGGTAGCAAGATGACTCAACGGGTAAAACTGTTCCTTGTGCAAGCCTGGAGGACCCAGTTTGATCCCCGGGACCTATGCAAAAGGGGAAGAAGGAATGGACTCCACAGAGTTGTCTTCTGACAGCCACATGTGTCCTGTATCCTCAAATAATACATAAAAATGAATAAACTTAATTCGTATCCAAAAAGCCTTTACAACAACATCTAGTGTTTGGCCGAGAAAATGACCCGGTTTGCCTAGAAAATCTATTACACCACTCTGTCCCTTACACCTTACTGGCTTCATCTTTAGCATTTAGGTGCTGGCATACCCATAGACTAGGATACGAGGCTCCAAGACAGTGTTTCCAACTCTCCTGGGGCCACAGAGGTGCATATCAACTTTGGATTCAGGTCTGAAGTCCTACAATGTTTACATTCTTCCTGCTGCCCACACAGGAGTGCAAAGTGATGAAAGAGAAAGAGAAATGGTGACAAGAGATTGAAAAGGAATTGAGAGAGGACAGAGCAGAGCTGTGCTCAGGGTCAAGTCATCCCGAGAGGGCAGGACAGCCTTTCTCTGCTAGCCTGTGTCTCCATTTTCTTTCTCTAAGACCCTCTCTCTGTTGCTTGTCAGTCTTCTCACTAAATCAGAAGGAACACAGAAACAAGTTCCCTACTTGCACCTGAGATTCAGTCTCTGTGTGGGGGCATTTGCTACTTTCTGGGACAGAACGGTAAACAAAGAGCAAGAATGGCTTCTGGCTCAGGGGCGCCGCCTACAGGCAGCTTCGAACTGAGCATCCTACAGGCGTCTCAATGGCCATTCCCTCCCTGCACACACCTCCCGCTCTCTTGAGAGCTCTGATGCAACTCATTTTATCCCACTTATGTGCTGATGCCTGTAAGATGTGGCAGCCAGTTCCCTGTGCCTTTGGGGCTTACGTCCTGGACTATAATAGGTGCCTGAAGAGAGAAGAAATAGAAGTGAGGTCAGCTAGGGTCACAGTCGTTGGGAGAAGCTGCTTTCCCTTGGGGTCCTCTAGCCATTCACCAGCTTACCACCTTAAGAGCACAGTGTCTTCCCCACTGTGTGCTTGGTGTAGATGGCTTTTCTTGAACTCTCTGGGCCCTAGGATGTAGGTTTTACTCGATTTTCATTGGTTCTGTCCTCCACACAAGGGGTAGGTACCTCCATTGTTTACATAGCCTGTCCCCAACACTGCTTGTGCCCACCATGTGTGCTGTGTCATGCTTGTCCACAGAGAAAACATGGTCTCCTGAGGATGACAGGGGGAAGATGGAAAGCTCGACGCCACCAGGATTCTTGTCATCCTGTGCCCTTTGTCATCATCAGCGTTAGTCAACATGTGCGGCCTTTTCAGGTGTCCAGAGGTTTCTCACCAGTAACCAGGAGATCCAGGGGCGGTGTGCGTTCACTATTGCTCACTGGATCACTGATGCCTGAGATCACAGTAAAGAAATCCACTGATCCCACATTGTAGAAAGTGTGAAAACTTCTCAGGGAATGAGTGATCTGTGAGCTTCAGGCCCTTTGCTGTAATGGAAAGGATGAAGACAGACCACTGGGGTTCAGGCCGTGGGATGGCTTACCCCTCAGCACAGGCTTGGTCCCACTGATCAGCTTAGCAGACACCCGGGTGAGGGTGGAGGAAAAGGTGGGGAGGAGAGATAAGAACTGCTGCCAAGCACCTCACTCTGTCTCCAAATGGCACCAAATCCTGTTGAGAGTCACACAGCTCAATTCTGAACAAATTACATTCTTCTTTTCCCTGCTGGACCCAAGAGCCACAACCTGTTTCTGCAATCTTGATTTCTGGGCAGTGAAGTTCCTCCCCCAGCCCAAGGGTTCCAGAGCAGCCTGGATGGAGAGAGAAAGCCTTGGGATGGGATGGCAGGGACATGACCCAGCGACCTTCCCCGAGGTCTTGCTCCCATTTCCACATTGCTACCCTGAAAGCATGTTTGCCCTAAGAATTATGGGAAATAGGAGCCACTTGTGTTCGTCCTGTGCTGAAGAGCCTTCAGAGACCTGCAAACCCTCACTCCTATCCTTGTATACACCATATTCATTCCTTTACATCATCAAAGAAAACCCAGGCTCACTGCAATGTGCATGTCAGAGGCATGTCTCCTGGCTTCTCAGCCTTCCTGCCTTGGCCATTACTTTTGCTGTCTTATGAGACTTTGGCCAGCCAACAAGGGGGCATGCCTACAGACAGCATCCAAGTCCAATGGAGTCCCAACATGGCTCACATGTACATGAAGATTTTTGCCTGGCAATGAGGATCTTGTTGAGTAGTAGTCTCTCCAGTTCCCCAGTGATGCCTCCTTGTGCCTCCAGGGACATCCTACCCAGGACACGCTGGCCTTCAGAGATCATCACCAAAATCAAGCCCCGAACCTCTTGTGTTTTCAGGGCTGCTCACTTGGGCTGGGTAGTCTCACTATATGGATGAGTGAACTATAGGAATGTGTTTTTCATTAATATGTTAATGGATTAATGGTCCCTGTGCTTTCTAGGAGTGAACAGTATTTAACATGTTATAAAAACAAAATAAACATAGTAAACCTTAAGAAGGCATATAAATAAACCTCACTATGTCAGACAATAGCATCCAACCTGTGGTGTGTGTGAATGCATGCATGCATTCATGTGTGTGTGTGTGTGTATGTGTGTGTAATGGCTTCTCTTTCCCTGCAGATTTATGGTATAACTAATAAACTAATCGAGGAACATCCAAAGTATAACAAATTTCCAATCACACCAATTCCTAAAGACTGCTGACAGAATTTCATGTATCAAAAATAGAGAATGGTGGTTTATGACTTTATTAATGGACATTTTCCTCACTGTTGTCTTTATTTGATACAAACCAGCAAACTTGAGGTCTTCTTGTGGCCCCTGTCTGGGTATGAGTATACACAGTTAGATACCTGTAAACGGAGGCCAGTAGGTTCTGCCTTAATGAGCCATTGTATATAAAGCACTTATTATGGAGCTTTGGATAGAGTTGGGTGGGTCCCTGTGCTTTCTGGTGACTGATAAAGTCGCTTGCCAAGAATGGACAGCTGTGTGCTGCCATGCCTGCAATGCTACCATTGGTCACCAGAGGGCAGTGTTAGAACATGAAAAGCAGGAAATGCAGCTCCTTATTTGAAACTGCAGGAGTTTAATTTTTAGTCATTTCACTGGAGCAGAGAATCAGGGCTGCACTTGGCCTTGGTCTTCACTTCATCCCACCCCCTCATCTGTCATTGGCCATTATCTGGCAAATTTTACTCTGGTTTTAGAAAAAAAGACCTCTTCTTCTTGTTCTCTCTAAGGTCAAATAGTCGTCCCTGCCTTTGCCTTTACAAAGAAGAGGATTTCACGAATTGCATTTTTGCTTATCAAATTTAAAGCACTTCCACCCTCCCTCCCTCCCTCCCTCCCTCCCTTCCTCTCTCCTCCCCCCTCCCTCTCTCCCCCCCCTTTCCCCCCCTGATTCATCACTCATCCACTCAGTCCTTTCACGTTGTTTTTGTTTTCGGTGCCATCAGCATTTCTGGGAGACATTTGTCAGGCACATTTCCGAACAGGTTTATGAGGCCCAGAAAATGTGAAGGGTGTCAAGCTGGCAGCGGTCAGTCATCATCGCTGACTCCTGTCTGTGCTCTGGCTGTGGCTGTGCCATTTGTTAGGAAGAGATTTTTTAATCGACTTAGCATTCTGCACAACTCACCCTACCTAGTTTTGTTGCTATGTATTCTGTTTGGGTGACACAATACTGATCAGATAGGCTCTCTCCGCTCAGTGTATGTGGCCTCCTGATTGGTTAGAAATGCCCACACCAGTCCATCCTCTACAAGCCATCCTTGGCCAGCTTGTCTGACGTCCCTCTGCCTGAGAAGCTGACTCCCAGGGGCACATTCTAAAGGAACCAGCCTCCCTGTTGCTGTTTGCCAGAGAACACATTGGACTTAGAAGTAGTTTGCCTTCCTGCTTGGCAGTAAATCCTTTTGACACACGTTGGGTTGGATGCCTTGATAGACTCTGAAATTGGGTTCCATTTAATTTTATTACTTAAAAATACACTTAGAGGACTCAATAAATTCCAGGAGCAAATTCAAGCTCATGAACTCAATACAAGAGCTTTGAAACTTCATGGCAAGTATCTCCTATAGGTCTGAAAGTGAACACTGTAAAAATATTCATTGTGTATGAATCTACACACTTAGAGATAACCCAACACAAATGAGGGTATTAATTCCTGACTCACTAAATACAGAAATGAATGAAGTCTAAGTAATCTAAGTAACTAAAAGACCCGATAACTCTTTTGGGGGAAGGGATGTTGGTTATTTTTTGTTTGTTTTGTTTTGTTCTTGTTTTTTTTCATCCAGGTCTCACTATACAACCTTGGCTAGTCTGGAATGTGCTATATAGAAGACCAGACTGACTTCAAACTCTCTGAGATCTACCTGCCTCTGCCTCCCAGGTGCTTGGTTGAGAAGCATGAACCACTACACCCGGCCTAAGCTCTGATAACTCTTCAAAATCACAGAACAATTGAAAAACAAAACCTTCATGTGTTTACCACCGACAAGGCTCACATTTATTGTACTGATGAAGTTACTCTGACTCCCCCAGGATATCTGTGTAAGCTGGATTTCAACGGATGCTTATAAACAGTCTGCCAGGCCCAAGTTTCCTAGCATGGCCTTGATCTTAACTGCTTGTGACATGTAAGCCTGGCTTTTGTAGCGCCACCCCTGTTTTCACACTGTATGCATGAAATGGCTCTGGTGAGAATGCCTGCTTAAGAGGGAGTTTTCCATGTGCACAAAGCAGATAAATTAGGGGTGATTAGATGCAGTACAAAAGGATTCTTTGATTTACGGCAGGGATTGTCAGAAGGGTTCCTTTGAATGCAAGCTCCCCTAGAGAGCTCTAGTGTTTTGCAGATCATTCAAACCACTTGACATCCAGACTTGGGGGACAGAGAAACTTGGAATTTAAGTGTTGAAAGCCGTCATTAGATGAAGCTTAATACAACACGGCTATAGAGATTCTCTGTTGTTTAAATAATAGCAAAAATATAATTTGCTTTTTAGGAGTGTAGAAAACCTATACATGTGTAGCAATGTGACTGAGTTAGGAATTACAGTTTCTTTTGTATTGTTTATTTCTATTTAATTCTGGCAAGATGGCTCAGCCGGAAAAGGTGATAGCTGCCAAGCTTAACTACTTGAGTTCGAGTCCTGAAGCCCACATGATAGAGAGAACCAACTCCCACAAGTTGTCACTCTGACTTGCACCTGCATGCTATGTGTGTTATGGTAGCTGTCCCCCAAACAAATAAATGTTTAAAAAATTATTCTGCTATTAATCTGATTAAAGAAATGGTGACCATGTCACTGAGGACTTAGGAACCTTTTGCCCAAATCTGTGGAGGATGTGTAGTCTAGGCCTACCAAGGCTCAGGTCTCTTCTACATCAGCTTTGTATGACTCCTTGTGCCTCCGTGTGGACCTCCTTTGCCTGGTGTTTGGTGCCTGTCACCATGAGCTTGCTGACATCCTTTGGTTTAGTACCAGCATCTGAGATAGCTGCTGCAGATTTGTGTGGTAAAGGTCCAGGCAGGTTTAGTGACTGGTACACCCAGACTGAGGTACACATGTGGGGAGGGAGTGTGCTAAATAATTTTATGTTGACTTGACACAGGCTACACTCACCAGAGATCTTGCCCCAAACAGGCCATTATAGGAAGACCTGAGACCAGAAACTAGTCAGTGCATTTACTTAGCTATGGACAGCCTGTTCCTCCTGATCCTTGTAAAAACATACTGATATGTCAATCTGTAGCCCATGGTCTCTCTTGTAGTCACTTTGTGGGGAGAGTTCCAAGTTTGCCTGTGTGGAGGTCCATTGCTCTCCACGTGTGCTCCTATGCACTCCCATGCACTTGTGTTCGCACGTGTGCACACACAACACAGCTCAATGTATGTACAAATTTGTTTGAAATATGGCATGAAGTTGTTTTCAGACTGTGCACAGAAGTGGCTTTGTGTTTAGACTGAGGTCTTCTCTCTGTCTCTCTCTATCGCTGTCTATCTATCTATCTATCTATCTATCTATCTATCTATCTATCTATCTTCCCATATCTGACCCCAAACATGTCAATAGGAACATGCATGGGTGACTAAGAATTTATTTTAACTCATGCATTGTTCAAATAACATGATCTCAGTTTTGAAGGTCAAAAGAGACATCACAGTCAAAACCATGTCCAGTCATAGCACTACATTCCACCCACATGTATGCAGATCTCTAGTCCTAGGGGGATCCTACACCATCTTCTGGCCTCCAAGGACACTACACACTTGTGGTGCACAAACATACATGGAGACAAAACACTCATATACACGAAGTAAGAGAATTGAAAAAAATTTTTTTGAAGTAGATCAGTAGGTTTCTTCTGTGGGAAGCTGGGCTCACTCTGGAGAAGGGCAAGAAAGCTGCTGGAATCTGCCACTGTCCTACCTCTTTGTAGAAGGATGTGTCTTAAAGGTGCCTTCCCAGCACTGTTCTCCAGGCGGGTGATGATGCTCCAGGTAGCACCTTGCATGTGCGTTTGGACCTGTAGTTTGGGAACTGGGTAGGTCTAACAAGTTTTTCTCTGTTCCGCCAGTCAGCTCCCAAATAATGTCATGCAGAGACTTATTAATTATGAAAGCTCAGCCTTAGCTTAGGCTTGTTCCACTAGCTCTTACAACTTAAATTAACCCATTTTTTTTATTAATCTACCTTTTGTCTTGTGGCTTTTTACCTTTCTTTTATTTTGTATGTCTGACTCCCTCCGTGCTTCTCCTCTCATGCCTAGATTCATGTCAAGTTTTCTCTCTCTTCCCAGAAGTCCTGCCTATCTCTCCTGCCTACCTATTGGGCATTTAGCTCTTTATTAAACCAATCATAGCAATATATCTTCACACAGTGTACAAAAACCCAAAAAAAGTGGGTAACCTGGTAGGGCTCTAGCAGCCTCAGCTAAACCCACCTCATCTCATGAAGTCACTTACATTCTTGAATCTTTACTTCTCATTTGAAAGGTTCTCAAAGCTAATGCAGAACAGGGCATTTATTCAGTGTTTCCATGCTCTCCAGTTGGTGCGACTGCTGTCTTCATTTTCTACAGCACTGAAAACATTTTTGCTCAGGTGAACTCAGTGAACAAGCTGCTGACAAGCAGAAGTCACAAACTCTCTCCTGAATGGTCCCTGAGAGATAACCATGGATATATGAATAGACCTGTAGCCTCCGTGTCGGCTTTAAAGAACTCTCATGTTGCATGTAGAAACAGCCATGCTTGGCAACCAGGAGAGGCATCCACAGGGGTTCAGACTTCGAATTCTGACTTGTGGGACTTAGTGAGATCAGGGTGTGGACACGGGATCTTCTACAGTCCCCCACATTTGTCTGGCCTTCCAATTTGTGTTCACAGAACATATCAGTCCCAGTGCTTGGAGAACATTTGGATGTGGTTTTATTTGATAATTTCTTCCTGAGCCCATAGGATGCCCAGATTCTAAGGTCAACAAGGCAAGGCACCAAGGACTGCAAAGATGTCGGTTAGCCTCTAGAAAGCACAGTGGTTACTGATCCCTTCAATCTCCCTGTGCTCAGTTATCTCAATGTCTACCCAACACTTCCCATGTCCATTCCAACTGCTAAGTAAATCTGTCCTAAAAATTATTCAGAACCTGATAAAATTGGAGTTTGGAGCTTCAAACAATGTGGAGAGGTTGCCTAGCCCAGACTTCAAGATGAGAACGTGTGTGTGTGTGTGTGTGTGTGTGTGTGTGTGTGTGTGTGTGTGTGTGTAGTTTAATTGACATGCTGCATCCAATCCAGGTCCTCATGAATCCTAGGCAAGTGCTCTACCACTGGGTGCTGGCATTTGTCACTCCCTGCCAGTCTTGTGGATCAAGCACAAAGGAGGAGATTTAAGAAGGGCTGATCACAGCCGGGTGGTGGTGGTGGTGCACACACTCCTTTAATCCCAACACTTGGGAGGCAGAGGCAGAGGCAGGCAGATATCTGTGAGTTTGAGAGTTCTAGAACAGGTTCCAAAGCAATACAGAGAAACCCTGTCTTGAAACAAAAAAACAAAACAAAACAAAACAAAAACCCATAAGGGCTGATCACACAGTCACTTCTGGTAATTGTGTAGATCTTTGGAATTGGACTGTGGCTGGGCACCTGCTACAGTGGACATCACTGTTCAGTGGAATATTCCAAGCAGTTCAGGTAGCAATACCACCACAACTGAGTTTTGGAATATGACTAGGCCTGGGTAAATCGAAAGCTCCAGGAGAATGCAAGCATTCTGTCTTGTGTCTTTCTTGTGAGAACCATTCTCTCCCAAGGAGATAGGTCATGTTGAGTTCCACGGCCCATATCCGTGCCTGCTTTAGTGACAGGCTGCATGTATCAGGAAGGGATGTGGTGGCATCTTGTTCCACCAGTGGGGTGGTGGCCACACCTGAGGGTATGGCTTTAGTGTGTGGGGACATGACCCCTTATAAGGAAGAGGAGGGGCTGGCTCGCTCTCTTGGGTTGTACTTGGAGCACCCAGAAGGTCAGAGGCTGAATCTCCAGGAGCAGAAGACTGTGATGGTTATTTGCCATCATTGTGTGAGTGTTCCCCTAATAAACACCCGCTAATTCTTTTTCTGCGTAATTTCGGACTTCCTTGAACTTGCCTTCAGAGGGAGATCTCCGATTAATCTGTAAGCACCAGCTTGTTCCTGTGTAACTGAAGTCTTCACAGCCTTCTTCCTCAGGCCTCATGATGGGTCCCTCTCAAGTCTTAAAAAGTCTTAACAACCCTCAAGTCTTAAAAAGTTTGATGTGGTGGCGCACACCTTTAATCCCAGCACTCAGAAGGCAGAGGCAGGCAGATCTTTGTGAGTTCAAGGCCAGCCTGGTCTACAGAGAGAGTTCCAGGGCTACATAGAGAAATCCTGTCTTAAAAAGCAAAATAATCAAATAAACAAATGAGTCTCAACACTGTAAAGTATGTATTAGGCAAAAAATTGGCCCTGAAGAAGAATATGGTAGTCTGGTGGGAGCCTCCAGAGACCCTCTGTTTTAGGAAATTTGTAGGAGCCTGTGAGTTGCCACCAATCCATCTCATGTTCCTACTAGACTTTGAAAGTTATTCACCAACTTCCCAACTATTGATATTTCAGTTCCGGGAATGCTTTTTGAAATGGATTTGTTTGCAGATATTCTTCTGGAGAATATTCCAGTGGCTGTTCTTAAATTTTCCCCAGATCGTTTTCCCTTTTCTAAAATATTATTGATTTTTATTTTCCTGAACATAATTTTAGAGGGTAATGTCTTTGCAGACCCAATTTACTGTGGTCCAAGAGGCTGGATTCTTGTGCACATTTGTCTTAGTAATGTGATTACAGAATCACTAACTGGATCTTGCTAATATTTGCTATGATTGCGTCCTAGATGCAAGAAAAGAAGAGTGTACCTTCTAACTTGGAAGGTCTCCCTTGTGTGTCTCCTTAGCTTACAATGCCTGCAGAATTAATCTCCAGATGGTTTTGAGTGACTATTTGCATTGTTTGAAAGTGGTTAGGACTGAATATAAATGTCCTTGCCAATGCTGCATGCAGAGAGGAATTAGTTTTTACAATTTTTTAGGTTGATTTTTTCTATTTTTTTATTTAAATTCTTTAATTACCACTCATATTTACATATCAATCCCCCCATTCCCTCGCCCTCCCATTCTCCTATGTTTCCCACCAACACCCCCCCCCAGCCCATCCCTCAACTCCTCCCCAGGGACAGTGAGGCCCTCCACCAGGGACCTTCAAAGAACCCTCTTGAGCGCGAACTCAGGACAGTTTATAGATAACTACACAGTGCTTTCTCTGGTGCTGTTTTTCCTCTGTGAAGACTGCAGGGGGCAGCATGGTACAAAAAGCTTTGCTTTTCTAGTCAGACTGTCTAGATCTGACTCCATGGCTTGCTGCCTGAGCAGAGACCTCTGGGAGTTCACCACTGGGACCCCGGGTTCCTAGGTACAGCAGCAGTCCTGTTCCGACTTCCGGAACATTATGGCCGTTCCTTCTCACGGAAAGGACCTAGTCCCCTTTCCGTAAACTTTTGTTCTTAAAGCAACTAGCAGTTTTATAAAAAGATCAGATTATTGTCATTAACAGTATTTACGCTATCCACAATCTAGAACATCCTTGTGGTCCCAGTATGAGAATGGATGAGCAAATGGTAGCATGGCCGTGGAATGCAAAACTACTCACCCACAAGAGGAAAAACATCTACCGATCTGTGTGAGAACGTGGGCTGCTCGGAGATGTTGCATTGAGCAAAAGAAGCCAGACACAGATTAGTGCCTACTCCTGTCTCTTTCTATGTAAAGTTCCCACAAGGCAAAATATCCTTCTGAGGATGGAAATCAGGGCCGTGACTTCTCTGATGGGAAGGTCTTGACTGTATCGGGGATACAGAGAACCTTTAGGAGTGAAAGAAAGGTTGTATTCTTGACTGGGTATCATTTCTATCTGTGTATATATTTGCCGAAATATGTTGAACCACACAATGAAACTGGATACTTAGTTTATACAAATTGTACCTCATTTTAAAGAAAGAGCAAGTCTCTCATCTATTTCATCTTTAATTTTCTAATGACTTTTTTTTGGGGGGGGCATTTCTCAGGATGCGGTGACCATCTGTACCCTGGGGATCGGGACAGCCTTTGGAGAGTCCATACTGGACAACACGCCCCGCCATGCGACCATTGTTACCAGAGAGAGCAGTGAGCTCCTCCGCATTGAGCAGGAAGACTTCAAGGCACTATGGGAGGTGAGCCCCAAGGTTTCCTGTCAATTAATGCAGTTTCCAGTGAGAGAGGAGGGAGAGAGAGAGAGAGAGTGAGCGAGTGAGCACTGCCGCGTGGATAATGGCGAAACAGTCAAGCCTTAATGTGTGCTGTTCTGAGCTGGTGGATGGAATTTAATTTTCAAAACTTGTTTTTGAAATGAGTGAGTGAAAAAGCCATTTTGACACAAGACATCCTTTTTTTTGTTGCTAATTTAGTGCTTGCTCGATTTTCTGTGGTTTGACATACCTTATAATTATTTCTTGAATGACCATAGAGTGTTTTATGAATTTTCCTCTTTCCTATTCCACGGATGTATTCTTAACCAGGGAACAAAATACTTTGACATTTTCTTTTGCATTTTAAAAATCATTATTGACACATTCCCGGAGAAAGTGGAATGAATGGGGTTAACATCTGGTTCATTTAAATGCTTTTAAAAATGATGTGCTCTATAATAAGGTATGGAAAATGGGGGGCCGTAAAGATGTCTGGTTACTTGCCAACTTCAAAATGCATAGGTGGCACAGCAGTGGATGGATGCTGCTGGTCCTGTTGGCTTTTGCATTTACCGATGCTTCCCAGTCCCTCAGGGCACAGTGCTCATTTACAGGAAGTGTTAGGAATACATCATCGTATATGCAGTCATGGCAGATAGCGCGCTCATAAAGGCCTGGCCGAGCCTCGCATCCTTTATGCTCTCATTCCTTTTCAGCTCTTTTAGCTTTGGATTTTAACCTGTGGTGGCTCCTTGTCTTTGTCCCTGGCTCAGTATGTCCAAGAGTCAACCCATCGAGCTGGCAGGCTGCGCCACTTGTCCCAGTGTGGCTAAGATTTCAAACTTGATCTAAAAAAGAATTTTGTGTAATCAAGTAGTTTCCCCCAGAGCCAAACAAATGACTGATGCATTGGGGGAGCTAGCCTGCAGGTGGATGAGCGGATGATGCTCAGCCTTGAAAGTCGTGCAAAGCTTTGGAAGGCCTTGCTGGGGAAGCCTGTTACTTTTATTCTTGGCGGCCGTGAATAAATTGTGGGGTTGCTTGTTTGAAATGTTTCTCTTAGAAAATATTAAAGAGCTCCAACTGCTCTGTAAAGTTCAGAGACAAAGCTCAGGTTTTTAGGAAAGAAAAGTGAAAGTTAGTTTATGTGAGGTGTGTGTGGGCGAAGGTATTCTGTCAATCTGAAGGGGCCAGGTTTGAGACAAACAAGCAAGTCCTTTTTTTGTAATGGGAATTTGGGAAACTGATTTAAGACCGGAAGCCATTCCTAAAGGTACCACGTGCCACGGTAGACACTGTTTTCGGCCAGTCATATATTAGCCTGATAGGGGAGCTTTGGAGAAATACAGAAAACCACTTATTTCAGTTAGGAGCAGCAGTGTTGTGAAGGAAGTTCTTGAGAACTTCAAGACTGTTCTTCAGACAAAATAATAATACAATGAACCTTTGCTACCGGCTATGAAGCCCAGCAGTTAGCACACAGCTGAATTCACTTCATCTGGCTTTTCTTCTGAGTCTCTTTAATGTTGCCATCATGACGTTTCATCCTGAGTCTTCAATGTGTATCTCAAGGAAATTAGTGTCCTGCTACAACCCACAATGCCATTGTGTGCATATAGAGTGAATAGTAGTATCCTGATGTCATCTAATAACCAGTGCATACTTCATGTCTCCCCAGTTGTTCCAAAAATATGTTTTATAGATGTGTGTGTGTGTGTTTTTTAACCAGGATCAGGTGAAAATAAAAACAAGACGCATTATATTTGACTGCAATATTAAAACCTGCTCTGCTTAGCTTTCTCTAGGTCTCTCTGTAAGTCTCTTCTCCTCTTTTCTTCCCCCACTTTGTTTCCACTTCCTCTTGTCATTGACTTCTTTAACAGGTCTGGTCAATTTTATCTCACCCCAAGTTTGGCTGGCAGTCTCTCAAGTTATCTTTGTTGATGCCTCTACCCAGATTTTCTGTAAATAGATGCTAGGGCTAAAAGCTAATTCAGTTGGGTCAAATGTTTTGTTTGTTTCTCCGAAAATGCGGAAGGGTTGCTGATGAATACAGCAGGAGGGTCATAATGGCTGTCACCTGTTGGTGATATTTCTGGCTCTGGGGTGGCTTACATCTATATACCTCAAGGCCAATTGCCTCTGTTGGTATTCCTCCTAGGGAGGAGAATTGTTAAAGGAGGGAACTAACCCTGAGGGCTGTCATGGCTGCCCCAAAGCTTTCCTTGTGTCTTCCAGCTCTGTGCACCACCCATCACTGTAGGTTGAGAGCCTGCCCTCTGATCTCTCTAATCAGTGATTTACCTGTGATGGGAACAAGATCCAGAAAGCCCTTCACAAAGAAAAGGAGGGGGTTTTAAAAAAGTAATTTATTTATTTTTATTTTATGAAAATTGATTGGTGTTTTGCCTACATGTATGTCTGTATGAGGGTGTCAGATCCTTTGGAATTGGAGTTACAGATAGTTGTGAACTACCATGTGGGTCCTGAGACTTGAACCCTTGTCCTCTGGAAGAACAGATAATGTTCTTAACCACTGAGCCATCCCTCCAGTCCCCAGGAGGGGATGTTTTTATCCTGACTTCTTTTACAGGTCAGGGACCTGAAACTTGTCCCCGGTGGACACAGTTGGATGCTTCTTTCCGGTTGCCTGTTCATGTGGCTAAGTTTGGGGTGCAAGTGAGGTGTTCAATCAGTGCTTAAACCATTTGAAGTGAAAATTCAACGTGCCTCTTGTGTAGTAGCCTGTTAATGAAGGCTTTATTAAGGGCATCCATGTGCATGCACAGTACATATAATCATGGCAAATCATACACATCTGAAGTTGCTTCTCGGGAAAGCTTAATGGATGCTTGCTTTGAGGCTTATTTATTCAACAAATGCTAAGTAGCTCCCACACGTCAGGCATCGGTGAGCAAGACTGGCAGGATTCTGTCCTCAGAGCTGGGACTGCCACTTGGCCATTTGGAGGAGATGGCAAATACGTCAACCATGTAATTTTAGATTAGGACACGTCGTTATCATTACATTTTGCTCCTATTCTCTGAATATTGGACTATACCAGTGGCATATATAGCACTCACTACAAGCAGAACATTTGATAACCAAACACCATTTTCTTAATTATGTCAAATAACATGTCTTATAATTCAGCCATCCAGCCTTCCATTGTACTGCTAGATGGCTCTGTTAGTAAAATTAATATCCAGCATCATGCTGAAACCCAAGTTGGACCTGTTAGAAAACATGTGAGGAGCGTGTCTAAGGATGCAGGCCATGGTATTGCTGACCTGTGAACCTCAGAGAAGGCATCCTCCAGGTCCAGAGCACAGAGCTGAGGTGAGGTCAAACATTCCAGATCTTAAAAGTGAGAGAATCTAGGGGCTGTGGAGATAGCTCAGTGGTTAAGAGCACTGGCTGCTCTTACAGAGAACCTGGGTTCCATTTCCAGTATACCCACATAGCAGCTCACAACTGTCTGTAACTCCAGTTCCAAGGCATCTGATACCATTGTATATAAAATAAAAGTGAAGCAAATTTTTAAAAGGAAAAAAAAAGTGAGAGAACCTCAGTCTGGCTCTAAATATTCATGTTCATCCCTCTTATCTGGTCATGAGTGTGTGTGTGTGGTGTCACAGGAGTGGTCTGTTTTGTGGCGAGATGCCTTATATTTAGCTTGGGGTCCTTATATTAGTTGTTCACTCCACTCAGAGAGGTTGTAGGGACTGAAATTGTAGTTCTTAGTCATCAGCAGCTGGCACAGACCAAGAGTGGCTGTGTGAGCAGTTGTGTGAATACTCTGGTATCCCATTCCTGGGGTTTGAGCAGAGTTGGGGAAGCCCCTCCCCTTCCCAAGTGGAAGGTGGGTTTCCCAGGCTTTGCAGATAGGCACTCTCCATGCTCCTGGGAGATTTTGGATTCCTGTTTATCCAGTGCAAGGACTCCTGGCTTTTTGTGGTCTTCTATGTTCTGAATCAAATAGGCAGCTCTGGGATATTTTAAAAATTGTGACCAGAAACATCTAACCAAGGTAACAGCTCGGAAGCTTCCTGTTACTCATTCTTACATCTTCCTAAGGAAAACTGATTCCTTCTGCTTTCTTCTGATGTTTTAGTTTCCAGTTTATGGTTTGATTTGAGGATGCTGGGTTGGTCCACTGGAAAGTCATTCATGCTTTCTTAGCTGAAAGGAATTATGGGAAATTTATTCCAATAATGCTCCTTCTTCTCATGCCTCTTTGACACATTAGCCAGGGTCTAAAACACCTGAGTTTCCAGTAATATCTCAGAAGGGAAAGGCAGGCAAAGAGGGATTGGGGGGTGGGATTTAGAGTTGTTGGAGTCAGTGAAATTTCTGAATTTCATCTAGGAGAAAATTAATCTGAAAGTCTTGGGCAGCCGTTTTTAGTTCTTGATACAACTATAATTTATAATTTAAACTCCTTGACACCAGTGTCATTTTTAGGCTCTGTAAAGAAGCTAAATGGCAAAGCAGTTAAGTGGAGGTCTGGGAATTTAAACCCATTATTAATAGTTGATCCAAGATTATAGATATTTATGATGGATGGTGGCTCTTGGAATAAATATAAAAAACTGATTTATTATCCAGTTCTATGAATCTCTTAGCTCATAAAGCCTGAGAGTTTCTGATGAGAACAGTGGTTCTCAACCTTCCTCATGCTGTGATCCTTAAATACAGTTCCTCATGTTTTGCTGACCACCCACCATAACAATATTTCATTGCTTCTTCATAACTATTTTACTATTGTTATGGATTGTAATGTAAATATCTGTGCTTTCTGATCATCTTAGGTGACCCCTGTGAAAAGGTTGTTTGACCCTAAAGGGGTCACGACTCACAGGTTGAGAACTGCTGGTTTAGAAGTGCAATGGTGGTGGGGTGTTATCATTTTCCTCTTTATATTTAATAATGTATTTCCATGAGAATGCTCTGGAGTTTGTTTTGAGATCTTTAAAAAGCAATGAGTGAGTACAATGTATTTAGAGAATTGGATGAGAGAGGCTGTCTTGGTCAAATTCAGGAAAGACATTAGTGGATGCTCTAGATCTAGCCATCTACTGCTGTTACCAGCCTTTCAGTTGCATAAACAGCTTTCTGGACCTTTTTTTTCTACTGTGAGTCATATTTGAACATTTTCAAATAGTATACATTTATGGATACATTTTTGAAAATTTAAAGATGTTAATGAAATTATAGCATTTAAAAAATAAAAGTGACTGGGCGTTGGTGGCTCACACCTTTAATCCCAGCACTTGGGAGGCAGAGGCAGGAGGATCTCTGTGAGTTCGAGGCCAGCCTGTCTCCAGAGCGAGTGTCAGGATAGGCTCCAAAGCTACACACAGAAACCCTGTCTCGAAAAACCAAATAAAATAAAACAATAGTGGTATTTTAAAATTATAAGTTTAGCCCTCTTATTCAAAATGGCTACTTAGCTGTGATTGTTATCTGCACAATTGTTGGTATACTGTCATGATTTTATTCAGCCAGAGGATCATTTCCGGGATGCAGTGATTGGCAGGGTTTATCCCCCAAATATTCCTGTAGCTTCAGGAATAACCCAAAATCAATTTCATGCCTTGTGAGATTTACAATTTAAATGGTAAAAATAATAAGTAGATCTGAGTGTGGTGGCACACATCTTTAATCCCAGCACTCAGGAGGCAGAGGCAGGCGGATCACTGAGTTCAAGGCCAGCCTGGTCTACAGAGTGAGTTCCAGGACAGCCAGGGCTACTCAGAGAAACCTTGTCTTGAAAAAAACAAACATTAAATAAATAAAAATAAACAATAAAAGACATGTTTCTGTCTTAGAAGAATCAATCTGTAACAGGTAATATTTCTCAGAGCCATGAATGCTATTGAAGAAAGGTATCTCTATTCCAATTTTCAGAGTGGTATTTTGTCTGGAAGATTCTACCAGATATATTGGCGATTATGAAGAGCTTTTTAGCTATGTCTCTTGACTGCCTCCTTTGCATTTATAGGGGACAGAGTGATTTTCCATTACTAATCTTTGGAGCCACTGTGAGAATAGGAATCGTTGACATGACAGCAGCTTGGTCTTTGCCGACACATGTTAAAAGTCATATTGTAACACTACCTTCAGGAGGCATCTGCCCCCTCCTGAATCTGCTCCATGCCCCTAGCTGTCTGCAACTGTCATGAAAATGAAAGCCAGATACCAAAAACACAGTCTCTGAGAGCACAGATGTCAGGAGTCAACCGGGCAGGTGTCGTGGATGCATTCAGCATGTTCACATCAAGTTGTTTTACTTTTGCATTAGTGATTAGTCAGTGGACCAGCATTTCAGATGCTTGTCAAGGGCCCAGGAGGCAGCCTGTCCTCAGATCCATACCTTCATCGTAGGTAGCACTGGAACCTGGAAGCAGAGGACCCTGCTTCTCTTGGGGCAGAGGCCTGTGCTGACTCTTAGTAACTTTGGATTTTCTACTGTAGGGTTACTTCCCAGGCCAGAAATTTGCATCAAAGGCCCAAGAAAAATACATCCAAAAATAAACATGAAAGCCAAGACTTCATGCCAGGAACTCCAGCCACACACATCCTGTTGGCTGGTTCCCTTGTCTCTCTCCTCACAGCTCTGATTCTTTTAAACCAAACGGAAGCCTGCTCCAGGGACTTGGACCTGATGCTAGCACAGAGGTCTCACTCTGCAGTCCTCAAGTGTCTCCATGGAGTGACAGAAGTGATTCTAATTAGAAAGGAAAGGAGTGAAGTTATTAGGAGTGAACTGAAGTTTTGAGAGAGAGAGAGAGAGAGAGAGAGAGAGAGACAGAGAGAGACAGAGAGAGACAGACAGAGAGAGAGAGAGAGAGAGAGAGAGAGAGAGAGAGAGAGAGAGAGAGAGAAGTCATTTGCTACCTGCGACCAGCCAAGCTTTCCTGGAGAGCCTTTAGCACTGCTTCCTCCCTGTGGACTCGGAGGCTATTGGTGGGATTTGAATAGGGACCTGCTGGTCTGCTGGTGATGAAGGTTCACTGTGATGTTCAGATAAAGGCTGGCTGCTCATTGGAGGTCTGAGAACTTGGACGCATGCTCTACAAGGTCAGAAGGGTGTTTGATTCTTTAGTGAAGGGTGGGAGACTGGGGAAATAGTATACGGGCACAGCTTTTATTTGGCTGGAGGAATTTTATTTCGTCTTTGTGGTGTCTGTGTTAGGGGATGGGGTGAGTGGTGGCTCATCTTTTTTCTGATGGTCACATGATTTTTAATACATTTCTTGAGGCTACAGTTCATAAGTAGGCAGAATTATATTGTGCATATCAATATATATATATATATACATATATATATATATATATATAATATATATATATATATATATATATATATATTTATCCTGTGATGTATTTGAATGGCATGCATTAAAAACAATGCCTGGGTAGGAAAACAGATTGTGGCTGGCGGTATTTCATTCTCTGGATGCCCAGTAGGTATTCTGCCGGTAGCTCTCATATTATTTGAAATCCTTAGTGTTTATGGGAATTCTGTTCCATTATTGATGACGGGAAGCCCTACCAGCTTCCACATTGTGACCCCACTGTTTCTCAGAAGTTTCTCAGGGGATCTGAACAGATCAAGGCTTGGCTGGCAGGCGCCAGGCATACCCAGATGCCGCTCTGCAGGCCAGTTGGCAGGGTGCTGTAACCAACTGGCAGTCACCCCTCCCAGCCTAGGCTCATTCAGATGTTCATCTTGACAATGGGCAGCTCTACCTGGGTCTTTCAGGGTTATGCTAAACACTTCTCCACCTGGGTCTTTTAGGGTTATGCTAACCAGTTTGAAATGCTCAGTGGCCCTGATCTGTGTCCATGTTGTTGATAGCCCTCCTAGGCTGTGTCCTGAGAGAGCTTCCCAGTGGCCTTCCACACTCTCTCATCCAAACCCCTGGACAGTGCACCCTTCTAAATAGATACTCAACTCCCCTCTAAGAAGGGACTAGAACACTCGAAAAATCTTACTTGGTTCCCACCATGTGGAGTTGCAGAATCTGCTCCAGCTGTCTGTCTGCGGTTTATAAAGTGTTGTAAAGACAGATAAGCATGGCATCAATACAAGATGAACTGAAGGAGACAAACCAAAAGGTACTCTGGGGAAGTGTGCAGAGGGAGAGTGGAGGGAGAGTGGCTTCTGCCCAGTGTCTCATTTCAGACTGAGAAGGCTCTGCTCGTGAATTCTTGTGTGGCTAAGTGGGCAGTTTCTCAGTCTCCCTCAAGCACTGGGACTAGTTAACCAAATGACAGCGTTGGAGTCTGTCTTGTCCCCAGGGAGAGGGCAGGTTCCTTCCTCTGAGGTTGTGTCTCTGAGCTTTGGGTTCTCCTTCTCTGTGGGGCCACCAGGCTTCTCGGGACCTCATGGAAGGGTCATGTGCTGTGTTTCCAAACACTAGCTTTTGTTTTCTGTTTGAATTCAGTCATCATCTGGATAAATCCACTCTGAGGTTTAATGGTCCCCCAGGCAAAAGCAGTTCCAGCTAGAAAAGGTTAAGAACTTGAGTCTTCCAGAATTAACTTGTGGTGAGAACTAGAGGGTTTGTTGAGCCCATTATGTGCAGAAAGCCCTTGGTCATGTGGTGATCTTGCTTCCCATGGGTCCACATTCCACAGCAGGCTTGGGGTACCTGGTCAGGGAATATCTGACATCCTGGAAGACTGCAGGAAATGGAATCTCAGTGCTGGCCTCTGAGTTCAGGAAGTCTTGGCCCAGGTTGACCTCCCTGACCTCAGTGTTTAGAGCAGTCTAGCCCAAACCAGAAGTGTATGACAGGCCTTCTGAGACCCGTTATGTGATCTAGTGGTCTGGCCTGAAATGCTCAACTGTTCTTGACTTAACCCAGCACTGCTGGGTGAGTTTCTACAGTGGTCTTCGGGTCCCTCATTGTGAAATAGAAATCTCTCCTCTTCCATGCTGGGGCACTCTGGGAGTCAATGTGTGTTATCTGTTCAGAACGTTTGCAAATGAAAGAAGGCAGTGCCACAAATGATACAGATGGAGAGGATAAAATATAAGGTAATGGTATGTAGTGTATCAAAATATATTATTTGGGAGGGAAGAAGAATTCCTGGTATCTTTCTGGTTCCACATCAGAATCATTAGCGAAGCTTAAAAAAAAAAAAATCCCATGCCCGTGGCTGCCTTAGACTAAAGAAATCTGAAACTCTAGAAAAGGTGGGCCCATCCCTGTGGCCTCTTAAAGTGCCCTCAGTGGGTCTCCAGGCAGCCTTGCCTTTGCACAGAGGGATTTGCCAGTCCATTGTGCTCATTTCGGAGTGCACCTGGCTGGTGTCCTCACCCAGGGCTCCACGCCACAAATGTCCTCTATTAGTGTATCAGATGTCCTATCGTCATTTTCCTTCTTCCACACAGACATTCTACTTTCAAACTTAAGCCACACTTAAGTGACAGTGGTGGTCAGTACTTGAGTGAGAATGTGGGGGCTATTCATGAAATATAGTTGCCTACTGTACAGTTATTGAAAAATCACCCCGAGTTTACCCTATTCCATGAGCTCACACTCTCGTGGCTGTCAGCACGACAATGCCTATGCAGGTTCACATCGAGCTCCTGGGGAACGCCACAGTACCCCATAAGAGAGGAAAGGAAGGAGGCAAACAGTGTCTAATGGGATTTATGTGTCTTCTGAGACTACTGGGAGCCTTCGACTGTCTTTGGTCTATAGTTTGAGAATTACGTCTTTAGGAAACATTTCTGGAAAGACAATAATGATTTGAAAAGTGTGCCCACTTCAAATTCTTGATAAATATGCACTCTTCTACTGAGCTCTATTCTGGCCTAATTGCATTTATTTTCAATGGCTTTCATTCTGTCACCAAAAATATTTTAGCATAGCTGTTACATCTACCTTGGCCAGTATGACTGTAATATATAATGCATATATATGCATGTGTATGTAAGTGTGTGTGTGTGTGTGTGTGTGTGTGTGTGTGTGTATGGATTATTATTGAAAAAAAAAAAAAAAACCTTTCTTTGGCTGTTAGAAAGGCCAGACTTTACTGGCTATGTTGTGTCTTTTTCCTCATGTTCATATATAAAGTAAAACTTACTTAGCAGTTCATATAGATTCTTTACTTGATCGAGACATTTGTACTTGTTAATAAATTGATACACTTTTTATTTGAAAATATATTTGACCTTCACTCTTCATAATATTTTATGGAAATTCATTTAAAAATCCACTAAATTCACTATAAACCTAGCTCTTCTGTTGTTTTTTAAATTTTGTTTTGAAACTTACCATCTTCCTTCTGTTGGAAGAAGGTTTGGAAAGTCATGTGATGTCCGTATAGTTAGTGGCGGTACTGGAATGAAGTTTAAAAACCTTCCATTGTCTCAAAGCTCTCAAATGAATTTACTGTCAAATGTTCTAAGTTTTTTTTTTTTTTTTCTCCCTTGAGTTTTAGAAAGTAATGTAAGATGGAAGAGCTGCTTTAGGCAAAGGTCCCAGGGATTGGAGTACCATCAGAGCTCACTGTCTCAGAGTTAATAAGGCCACAGGATGAAGGCATGGGGCAGTATGGGGGGTGGGAGTGACCCAACAGTCCAGTTTTCCAGGCGCCTCAAGCTTCAGTCACATCCTTAGTGTGGTTTCCACAGTGGAGTACTCTAAGGATCAGACTTTCTCAAGAATCCCAAACAAAATCCAACTTTTTCTGCATCACCAAGTAGAGGTAAAGGGCAGAGGGTCGCAGCTGGAGCAGAAAGAGGGTATTACCACATAGGAGTATAACAACTCCAGGGGCTTCAGGAAACTTCTACTTTGCCTCTTCATCTGGGGTCAACTTACTGTAGGCAGAAGACACCTCAAAATATATCTTTTCATCCTGCTGTGGTCACCATATTGTTGCTGGATTTAGGGGTTACAGCCTATGCCTCAACAAGCCAATTAAAAGAAAGAGCCCAGGAAATAGTAAAAAGTAGAAAAAGGAGATTTGGAAAATGTGGCCACATTGGGAAGAGGGACAGAGAGAGGCAATGGCACCTTCCCCGCACTCCGCTGCCCACCAAAGTGCATCTTTGTGTTTTAAATTTCAATTTCAAAAAAATTAATCTTCAGAAAAAAGAAGAAAATAATCTTTCCGGGGGGAAAGATATCCCCTCCTTGCTGCTCCTGTTCCTCCCCCTGTCCCTTTTCCTCCTTCCCCTCCCGGCTTCTTTTTGGTACACCAGGACTTCTGGCATGCCAGGAAGGTGCTGATCCACCAAGCCACACTCTCAGCCCTCCAGTTGCTTCCTCTAACCTCTATCTGGACCCTTTTCTAGGGTCTACATCAACATTTTCTTAAGCTCTCATTTCTGGACTTTTGTGTGATGGCCTCTGGGCATCCTTCCTCTAGTGCCTGGGTTTCTGTAGATGTCAGTGATTGATGGCAGAAGGCTGACGATCTGGGTTCTGGCTCATCCCCGTGTGTGTCATACTCTGCTTCCCAAACATTTTAGTAGTAAAACGTTTCACATACATAATGGATAACACTCTTGACAAGATGGTGATTAGTAAACGATAAGTAATAAGTTAAAATCCTTGGGCAAAGGCCTGATGATAATAGCTGCCAATCAGGGTACGGTGGTCTCAGTAGTCGATGCCTTGCTCTGCTAACACATTTGAAGAGAAAATTTTAGCATAGCTGGGAATTATTCTCACTTGTTTGTTGCTTTATTTAGACTTTCTTCTCCTTTATCTGAGTCCCTTCTCCAGACTTTTTCAGAGATACCAGATTTATCTTCACCTCTTCAAACGTTCAGAAAAAAGAGAGAAAGAGGAAGGGAGGGGGGGAGGAGAGAGACCAGCCCACAGTCGGTCAGTCACTCAGTCAGTCTGTCCGAGTTCCTCTGGTCCTGCATCTGTGGGTTCAACACACATCATAACACAGTCTGAGGGCCTGAAATGATACAGTCTAGGGATCTGGATCAAGTTCATTTTCTCTGCCAGTTAAAGAATTAAAAAGCAGGAAAAACTGAAGTAGGTAGCAGCAGAAAAACCTCTGGTGCCATAGAGAGCATCAGCAGTTGAAGGAAGGCATTTATTGGGATGAAGAAAACATGCAGACAGCAGACACAGAGCAAAAGACCCTCCGCAAGGCAGGATTGGGGAGTGGAGGTGGGAGCAGGAAGCCAAGTGCCCAGCTCTTCTTGAGGGCAGGACAGGAGTGGGGGTTGGGGTGAAGCCTCTGAAGAATTTCCCTATCCTACTTTAGGGTTGGTCAGTTTGAAGACAGAAAGGATGGTTGATTGGTCTGTGCTGTATGTCCTGTTCTGGCCTTGAACTTGCTGAGCCAATCCATCAGCAGGGGCCAGCTGGTGGGAGACAAAGATCAGGCTTTTGTCTCAAGTCAGAAGGTTGAGAAGAAGTTGGCCACCTTATTATCTAGTCCTGGTCCCTCTCCCTATTTGTCTGCCTACCAGGGAGTCCATCTAACTCCTAGGCTATCCGTATGTTGAAATAGTTAAATAGAATGTGTCTGAACATGTACAGACTTTCCTGTCATTATTTTTGTAAACAGTACAGTGTAATAACTAGTTAGGAATAATTTATATTGTGTTAGCTATTACAAGTAATGTAGACTTGATTGGCATGGGGGATTAGGCCTGTAATCCAAGAATTTAGGAGGTGAATTTAGTAATTTGGTAATTTTTAGTTTAAAGTTAGCTTGGTCTATACAGTAAGACCCTGTCTAAAAAAAAAAAAAAAGAAAAAGAAAACCCAAAATACAAATAAAAGTATTTGGGAGGCTGTGCATAGGATTTCCCAAATACATTTAATCCAAGAGACTTGAGCTTCTGCGAATTTTAACGTTTGAGAGGGGTCTTGGCGCCAGCTCTTCCCAGGCAGCAAGGGTGACTGGGATGCTGACTACATGAAAGCTTGAGGCAGACTTGCTGACAGTTGGCCCTTCATATTTCAGGTTGGCTCCCCCCTTCTCATCCTAACTAGTCCCTTTGTGATCTGTTGTTTGCTGTCCTTCACACTACCCTGTCACCTTCCTTCCCCCTCCTCAAGTGCTGGTACATAGGAGGCAGCAAAGACTGTGGACTGGGATCTGATGCTGGTGACATTCCTGACTTTGCTTCTCAGTGTATCTCTCTAAAACCCTTCCCATTTGAATTATAGGAGGAAGGAAGTGTCTCATGAAATCAACCCCTTAGCCCAGAGGAAGCAGCCAGCTCTGGTGTGGTGGGGATGGGCACACAGACAGCAGGGTTTCCTAAACCCAAAGGGCCTGCTGCTAGGAAGCCATGTTGATACTACTGACCCTGAGACTGCAAGTTCCTAAATTTTGCCTTATGTCCCTTTCCAATGGTCTTGCTTCTGTTGACCAATGTGCAGATTTTATCTGTCTAATTCCTATTAGCAAGTGTTAGCTGAACATGAGCTGAAGGCCAGGAACTGAGTAGAGCACTAGGATGCAGTAGTGAACAGCTGGTGGCCTTCAAGGTGCTCACTGCTAATAAAGACGCTTAGTGGAAATAAGTGTTAACGTATAAGAGATAGATCATGGCTATAGGAAAGGTACTTGTAGGCTGGAGGGGGGAGGGAGAAGAATGAGCATCCTTTAGGGGAATCAGCAGTGGGTGTGGCTGCTGCAGATCTGACTGGCAGATTGTTACTGCTGTGCACAGACAGTTAACAAGAGTATTCCTGGGAACATATCTTCATGCTGCTGAGAGCAAGGTGGCCCTGGACTACATGGGCAAGCTGCTGTTGTTTTCAACCTCTTCCTGGAGAGAGGTACCTCAGAGATAGCCCTTTATGAGGACTGGAATGTTTTTGTTGTTGTTTTCATTAATTTTTGTTTGTTTTGTTTTGTTTCTCCAAGACAGGGTTTCTGCCAGGCTGTTGGGGAACTCACTCTGTAGACCAGGCTAGCCTCGTATTCAGAGATCCTCCTGCCTCTGCCTCCCGACTGCTGGGATTAAAGGCATGCACCACTGCACCTCCTCCTCTTCCTCCTTCTCCTCCTCCTCCTCCTCTTCTTTTTTTTTTTGGGGGGGGGTTCAAGACAGGGTTTCTCTGTGGCTTTGGAGGCTGTCCTGGAACATGCTCTTGTAGACCAGGCTGGTCTCGAACTCAGACAGCTGCCTGCCTCTGCCTCCCGAGTGCTGGGGTCAAAGGTGTGTACCACCAACACCCAGCTGTTTTTGGAGATTTATTATGCTGCCTGACTGCCTGAGTGGGCAGGCACTCCGGGAAGTGCAAAGAACACCTGTCCCCCCCTCCCCCCCCTCAGCAGCCGGCTGGGGGCTGGGGGAAGTGAGTAAGTAGGTAGTGATGGGAGAGAAAGAAGGGTGAAAGTAGGCCAAGAACGAGTGGTTTGTGGGCTGTGAAGTGAGGCAGAACTGGAGACATGCGAAGGCAGTTGCTGTTCTTGCTGCTGGAGAACAGGTGAATTACACTGCCCATCTAGAGAGCTGGAGAGATGGCTCAGAGATTAAGAGCACTGGCTGCTCCTCCAGAGGTCCTGAGTTCAATTCCCAGCATCCACATGGCAGCTCACAACTGTCTGTAACCCCAATTCCAGGAGACCTACCTGACATCCACGCAAAACACCAATGCACAAAAAATGAAAAGAAATTTAGAAACCCTGTCTGGAAAAATAAATAAATAAATAATTTGAGAGAGAGAGAGAGAGAGAGAGAGAGAGAGAGAGAGAGAGAGAGAGAGAGAGAGAGAGGCGCCAGTAACAAATGCAAGTGCTACTGGGCCTTTGCCTTCTTCCTTTGAGAAAACCGACCACTACATGAGTCACTGACTCCCGGAGCCACATCCTGGCCCAAGAAGAAGAGCAGTGCCTGCAGAATGGGGACAGATGACTGGACATGTCCTGCCGTGTTCACCTCTCATCAAGGGCCTAACTGCTAATCTCTCTAGTTGTGGTGGCGGTTCAACCAGGAGACTTGACGACTCCACGCTGAACAGCAGTTTTACTGTGCTGCATCTAACTTTGGCCAGAGCTTTATTGGAAGCTTTGGGTTGGACAAACATTTGGAGATGCCCAGAGACCCTTCCTGCAGCCACACAGAATGGGCAGGAAGAAGACACGCAGAGACCCCGCCCAATGTGTGGCCCTGGCAGCATGAGCCTCTGTGATGGGCAACTCTGGGTGGAGAGATGGGAGGGAGAAGTGGAGCAGCTTGAGAACTAAGAAGAGAAGTGGATCTGAAGACAAGAAGGTGGAGGGAAACAGGCTGACGTGAGCCGCCCGCAAAGCCACTTCCACCATGGTGAAGTACTAGCCCGTGCTGCCACCGAAGGCCGTGTTTGGGTCTGTGGCCATGCAGCAGCAGGAGTCTGTGCTGATGTTCATGGCCCATGCCACCACCAAAGGCCATGTGGATGTCCCTGGTCTGGACTGCCTCCTGGTATCGTGTTGTTATCCAAGGGCTACACAGAGTTGGCCCTGCCCCTCACTAACCGGCACTTGGGTCCTGCACCTTCCTTGGGCAGCACAGTAGGGATGGCCCTGATGGTGTAGACGCCAGTGAGCAGGTGCTGAGGGCATGAGAACAGGAGACCTGTCTCTGCCTCTTGCTGCCTAAGACATTGGGTGAACTGGCCAGGGAAGTGGAGAGCGTGCCCTGATGGTGAGGATGAGGGGGACCTGGCAGACTGACGAACCCAGCTACCGCCCAGGTCCTGAGCCAGGGCTATGAGTTGACTCATCTATGAGTTGTGTCCCATCTATGATCTTCTAGAGCAGCTGAAGGGGCTGGTTCTTCAGATCCAAAGCTGCAGGATGATCTCCATGTCACAGAGGAACTACAGGATATCCGGGAGGGGTCCCAGGGAAGGCCCAGTATTGACAGTATAGCAGAAGCCAGAGGCCTTGAACCAGACCAATGACTCTTTGC
Organism: Cricetulus griseus; assembly: GCF_003668045.3. Taxonomy (NCBI): domain Eukaryota; kingdom Metazoa; phylum Chordata; class Mammalia; order Rodentia; family Cricetidae; genus Cricetulus; species Cricetulus griseus. The sequence goes on along the minus strand of NC_048599.1, from coordinate 103,123,539 downwards.
AACGAACACTTGCAAGTAAGATAGAAGACCAGATGGTATATTGTGTGGCTCACTGTGTCACACTACAGGTTCCATGACGAGATTTTTTTTTCTTCTTGCAAATGTTATTTTATTTTGGGGAGGAGGTTTCAAGGACAGAGGGTGGAAACGAAGGGACAGGGAGGTGAATGGGATGGGGTACATGATGTGAAATCCACAAAGAATCAATAAAGTTAAAAAAGATTTATTTGTTGCTTATCTTTTTGCCTCTTTGTATGTATACCACATGTGTGCCTATGTCCAACGAGGTCAGAAGAAGGTGTCAGCTACTCTGGAACTGAGTGGTGAGCCACTGTGTGGGAGCTGGGAACTAAACTCAGGTCCTCTGCAAGAACAAGTGCTCTTAACCACTGAGCCATCTCTCCAGCCCCTGACAGGGTGAGTTTTGAAATCCTCCCATCTCCAGTGATCCATCTCACATCTTTCAGAGGTCACATGTCTGCTGCTTCTCCCAGTGCAACACACCTCTCAGAAGTGTAACCCGAGAGTACTAAAGCTCAGACTCAGGCAGCTGCCCCTGCTCCTACTGCACCTACTCGAATCCCTTGTCATCTTCTAACCCAAGAAACAGTTCCAGTGCTATCTTCTCTGGCAGTCTCCTCGGGTCCAGGGCAAGATTGATGGCACAGGGAGGAATGGTGTCTCCTTGCGCATGGACTGCCTCTTGGAACTTTAATTGCCAATGAAATACAAGATGGGAGTGAAGTGTCCTCCTGTAGAGAATTTAGCTATATGATCAAAAAGAGTCCTACATAAGACAGGTAGCTATGGAAGCCAAGGTGTGCTCAGGGGATGGGGACCAGGAAGGCCGATGCTCAAATTGTTCAAATTCAAGGAAAACAAAGGTCCTTCTAAACCAGCAAGAATCAAACTAAGGTCCTGAGCCCAGAAAGCCTGGAGCCAGAGGTCAAATGTGGCTACAAAACTGACCTAGAGGGCACTACAGCCTTGTCTGGAACCAGTTGAACCCAGGGCTTGCACATGTTACACGGGCAGCCTCCCACTGAGTAATCCCCTTTGGCTTTTGTGTTTTAATTTTTAAAGCTCTGAGATGTAGTTTCTTAAGATACCTGTTGCGGTCTTGAACTCACTCTGTAGCCCAGACAGGCCTTGAACTTATGAGCCCCTGGCATCTGGGATCACAAGGCTGGTCTTTACCAGTTGATGCTTTTTGCTTGCTGTGGGGTTCCACTGATACTGGATGGACTGGAGTTGTCTGTCAGCTTTGGGCTGGAAGTCATAGAAGATCCAAACTCTCCATATCACTTCCCACCTTGTGTTCTCCCAGTACTTGGAGTTGTAGAAGGAAGGTGAGGCCCTGTAGAGAATCCCACTGAGGGATGATCAGCCTCAGGCCAAATATGACTCCAGAACATCATGGTCATTTGGATATTATGGTGGGTCTGTCTGAGTAACAGAGAATGAACAGTAACAGATGGATTTGACGCACTACCAATTGACCACTGGACACATTCTTAATTGTTTAGATGTATCAATTCTTTAATAGTACGTTATTATCAATTTAGTCTTGAGAATAGGCTTGAAAGGTGAAAAGATTTCAGCTATAGAAACCTCTGGAATGAAAAATCTTTCAGTTGGTTTAGGAAACACTCAAGATTAGATTCAAATGTTCACTTCTAGCCCACAGGAAATGCAAACAACTCATTTCATCCTTGACAGACAGGTCAAAACGGGCCCTTTTAATTGTGGGATTTGTGATCCAGAGGGGGTGGGGATGAGTTCAGGGCCCAGATGTTTGGCCTTTGACTTTGCTCTATGTGTACACATTTTTCTGGTAAGTCCTGAAGCCTTTTTTCTAGTCTGATAGGCATCTGTTGCTGCCTTCCTAAGACCAGAATCTATTTTCTGCAGAATCAAAAGGATATAGAGTGGATTAGAGAGCCTGGAAGAATACAGAAACCAGTAGAAATTTAGCATATTCATATAAAATTTGTGATTAGCACAGTGGAAATGGAAAAATAATTGCCACCAGGTTTTAAAGTCTTAACATGGCTATCTCAAAACTTAAAAGAAAACAAAACCACAACAAACAAAACATTTTTCTTTTTTTACTTGTATCGGTTCTTCATGAATTTCACATCAGGTCTTCAGATCCCACTCATCTCCCCACCTCCTCGAATCTGCCCCTCTGACCCCGAAACCTCCCTGCCCCAATAAAACCAAATTTAAAAGAAAAACCAAAAACCAAACCAAGCAAAGAACCAAAACAAAAATAAAAACAAAAACAAAAACGAAAAAAAAAGAAGAATCTTGTTGTGGAAGCTGTAGTGTGGCCCAGTGAGTCACCCAGTTACCCTTTAGTCTGCCAAACATTTTTTTTTAAAGACAGGATCATTTTATGTAGCTCAGGCTAGCCAGGAACTCACAGTCCTTCCTGCATCAGTCTCCTGAGTTCTGGATTACAGATGTGAACCTCCATGCTGGCTGCTCAAAATGACTTTTGAAGTGGAAAGGAAATTATTAGAAAAAAAAAGCCAACTTCCAGAGATCAATGTAAATACTTGGAAGCTAATGTCCACATTGGAAAAAAAATAAAGTATGTTTTAATGTATGGACCAAGTATCCCAATGAATGGATAAGCTTCTGGGAGCATTTCCCACCCAATTCCAGAAGGACCCACAAAAAGAAGGGTTTTCAGGATGTGAGGTTTTGTATCCTCACATCTATGTCTTCCACCAAGCTTTCCAGTTAGTCATGCCAATCAGGCTGACTAGGCAACTTGAGACAGTGACGCTTGGAGAAATCAGTCTTGGGGCTCAGAAGATGTGAAATGGGACAGAGCATTTGCTGCACAAGCATGACTCCCTAGTACCCAAGTAAGAATGGGTGTGGCTACAAGTGTGCCTCTAGCCAGGCTGTGAGTGTGCCTACAGCTAGGCTGCAAGTGTGCCTATAGCCACACTGCAAGTGCATCTGCAGCCAGGCCAAAAGTGCCTATAGCTGCAGCACCATGGGAGACAGAGACAGGAGGATTTCTTGGCCTTTTTGTCTGCCAGTCTAGCTCCAGGTTCAGGAATATCCCATCTCAAAAAAATAAGGCAGAGGGTGATTATGGAAGACACCTAACATTGATCTTTGTGCTCTGCACACGTGCATATAGGTATATGTACCTGCATGCAGATGCTCATATACAACACAAACACACAGACACATGCCCCCCAAAAAAGGAAAAGAAGAAAGAAAAAAGGAAATTAGCTACAACACACATATCATTCAAAGCAAGAACTTTTGTTTTTATTGTTTATTTGTTTATCATATCTCTACGTGTGTGTGTGTGTGTGTGTGTGTGTGTGTGTGTGTGTGTGTGTGTACCTGTGCATAGAGGTGCATATGCACATTTGTAGGCCAGAGGTCTATGTTGGTATCTCTTCAGTTGTTCTCCACCTTATTTTGTGAGACAGAGTCTCTCACTGAATCTGGAGCTTATAGATTTGGTTCACTGGCTGGCCGGCCAGCCCAGAGACCATCCCTACTGAGTGCCCAGTGCTGGGATTACAGTGTCCACCGCAGCACTGGGCTTTTTCTGTGAGTACTGGGACTTGAGCTCAGCTCTTCATGTACATGTGGTAAGGACTTCACCACTGAGTCTTCTTCCCAGACCGAGAATTTTTGTTTTTATATTAAAAACGTATTAAGATCAATCAGTGTGTGTCTCTGATAATTTTTTTTGTTTGCTTTTTGTTTTTTTGAGACAGGGTTTCTCTGTAGCTTTGGAGCCTTTCTAGCGCTTGCTCTGTAGACCAGGCTGGCTTCGAACTCACAGAGATCCACCTGCCTCTGCTTCCCTAGTGCTGGGATTAAAGGCATGTGCCACCACTGCCTGGCTCTGATAAAAATTTTTTTTTGTAAAAAATAAAAATGTATAACAAGGCATGCAAGAAAACCAACGCCTTTCATGACCCCCACCGCAGTACCAATTTCCTTCAGCAGAGCAGGACAGTTACTGGCTGACTAGTCTTTAAATAACCATTGGGCAGGACTTCCAAAATGTGTGTGACACTTCTCAACTTCTTTGGAAGAAAACAACCTAATCTAAAATCTAAAACAAAGTAAAACTTGGTGACATTTTACGATCCTAATTTTCATATAAATTGACCCTAACATAGTTGCAAGGATGTAATTTAGTCACTCTGTTTTACTTTTTACTAAATCCTTTTACTACAACCTACATATCCTATCAACATCAAATCTGAGAACATTATTGCAAAATGTGACTACATTATAAACAGAACACTTGAACCAAGTGTGCAGCAGTCATTACTGAATAATTAATTTTAACTTGTGGTTTTCAAGAATTGGCATTCAGAAGTATTAAAAGAAGTCAATATAAAAGGGCTTCCTTTGGTTTTCATAGAATTGCTCATTGGAGCTGTGGGGTGGCACACTGACATCATGTAACGCACCACAAGAAATGCTTTTTGCATTCATTTTCTGTGATATTATGCCTGTAAATATCTCGTCCAGATTGTCTATATTTCCAGGGTTGATATATATGTCCCAGTCAAAGGCAGGGAGCCCTTATGTCGCAGATGACCTTGCAACCATGGCCCTTTGGAGAATAAATATTTATGGTGACAGTGGAGCTGTCATTAGTTGAGTTCATAAAATTGAATCAGGGTTTTCGAGTCTGGCGTACTCTTCTTGCTTAATTTCATTGTGCTCACTATGGTTCTCATGTTGTAAATCAGGGAGAATAAATGCCCACAGAAGGAAAAGGAGCAGGAATAATAGTGTGAAGGACCGCCTTTGTTTATTGAACCATTCTTCACTGGGTGCCTTTTTAAAGGCTACGATTCCCTAGCTCTTACTGTTATAACCGTTATATTTTTATTTTTAGGAAACAGATGTAAAACAGATTTGAATTAAGGGCTAACAAAATGCTTAGTAAGGAAAGGAGTAAGGCAGGTGAGGTGGGTGTTAAAAGGATCCTGTTTTTTTTTTTCTTTTAATATACAAAGGTAGAATGCATACACATGATTCAAATCATACAGACAAGGCCAGTTGCATAATATATTGCAGCTAGTGCAAAATAAACATATGGGGGTTCTTTGTTCTCCCCAGAGTGAAGAAAATGTCATTAATAAGCTTTTTCTTTTACTCTGTATTCTGTACCTCAACCCATCATTTTGTTCTTATCTGCTATTTCATATTATTCTAAGTGAAGAAAAGTAAAAGTAAAAAAAGGAAGTATTAGCATAAATTTACCATCTCTCATTCTGTGATGCAATGCCAGTTTAAAATGCAAATGGAAGAACATTCCACTTGTAAGCAGAACCCCTGAAATTACCATTTATATTTCTTAGCTTGTACATGCATATGTATTTTGTTCTTATCAGGAGAGTGGGAACCATACATCAGACGGATGCAAGCTGTTTGTATTTCATGTCTCAAGGCATGTGTATTCGGCTAACACTTTATCCAGCTTACTGATGAGTGAGGAAGGACTGGTAGAAAAAGAATTCTCTGTTGCTCCCCTTCCCCTTATCTTTATGTCATTATCTTAAGTGCAATGGTTGCTAGCAGATGGAAGTAAGGAATAGAAGGGAAAATGCAATGGAGTTCCTTTGCCAACACTATTGCCATCCTTCTGAGTTCAAAGCCAGTTCAGGATAGAGTAGAAAATGGAGCCTGTTGGGACCTGGCACATCCTGGATTTGCTCATCAAAGTGATCATATGCTTGCCTTGTCCTTGCTCTGAGCCATGCTTCATGAGTTCATCAGAATTCTGGTTTTGTGAGATACTGCAAACACTACGTGCAAGGGATGAAAGTAATGAAGCATGGGCATATGCTTGTGTGTATTTCTTTGTTCACTTATCCACAGTATCATTGAATTTCACTTATTTGTATAGGTTCAAAATGAGAATTATGAAGGATTTCAAGATGGTGGCATCAGAGTAGCGGTCCACATGCCTGGAGTTCTCTTGTGCAGGCATCCATGCACCATGCAGGTTTTATATGCTCAGTCAGTCCTAGGTGCAGAAATGCTTGAGATGAAAGTAGATTTCTATCTTTTCTTATTCACGTTTCCTGTTCCTCTCTCCAGAGGAAAGTATTGAAATAACCTTCACACGAACACTTCTGATACTTGTAAGATAGAGATATGAACACTAAAGATACATAATGGTGAATTAAATACAAACACAAATTCTTTGCAGCTTTTCCGAGTGAGAGGATGCCGTCTATTTTCCAACTCTTGAATCTAGACTGGTCCAGGACACATTTTTTTTTTTAATTTATTTTACGTACCAACCACAGTTTCCCCTCCCTCCTCTCATTCTGTCCCCCTCCTCCCATCCCTTCTAACCCCTCATCCACTCCTCCTCCATCTCCATTCAGAAAGGGGCAGGCCTCCCATGGGAGTCAACACAGCATGGCACATAAAGTTGAGACAGGAATGATTTTTCACTAAAACATTTGTTGGAATTACTTTGCCTTCAGTCTTGGCCTCCAGAGATCCTGCTGTCCTAGTATGTGTATCTTCATAACTTCATACCAGTTATAGCAGTCAAGACCCTCGTGAAGTAGGTGGCTTGGGCCCTAGCCAATGATCCAGCTCACTACAGCCACCAAAGGAAGGCATTATCAACAGATGACCTTCCTGGGAAGCCCGCAGAGTTGTGAGACATACATAACCATTGTTTTAAGACACTAAATTTTGGGGTGAGTTGCTATGGTGATCAATAGTACCTTCATTAAAAAAAACATTGAAGTGGATGTTCACATGAGTGGGATTCTATTATTCATGTTGTCTGTGTCTTGATTTTTTTATGTAGTGCTTACCAGAACAAACTCTTTATAAATCCATGTAGATTTTTAGCTGTATTATGCTATATTTCCAATGAATAGACTACTATAATTTATTTAACCTATTCTATTGCAGTGATTCTCAACCTGTGGACCATGGCCCTCTTGGGGTTTCATATCAGTATCCTGCAATCAGATATTTACATTATGATTTATCACAGTAGAAAATTATACTTATGAAGTAACAACAAGATAATTTTATGGTTGGAGGAATTATATTAAAGGATTGCAGCATTAGGAAGGTTGAGAACCAGTGCACTATTGACAGTTATGTTGTGTTTTGTTCATATAGCCACTGCTCCAAAGGACATTTTCCAACATGTTTCTCAATGTACATTACTTTTTTAGTACATTCATACTTGTGGAATCCATTGTATAAAATTTAAATTGTGATATGTGTTTAATAATAATAGTAATAATAATAAACATTTTCTACAAAGTCTCCACCAATTTATACTCCTTCCAACAATTTGTGAATGAATTAACTTGTTTTGTCAACTCTTCAACATGAATAATTTAAAACTTTGAAAAACATTAACAAAACAAAACATAACTCTGAAAAAGGGTTTCTTGTTATATTGCTTTGTGTTTCTTGAGTCTCTAATCTTAGCTAAGTCCTTAATAAAATTGAACTCCTAATTAGTTTAAGAAGTTAAACATTAAAAAAATTCCTTCAGTGGCTGTTATTCAGTTTCCATCTGTGGATGACAAACTTACACCATTTGTCAGATAGTCTAACGGATTATAGCCACTGTTTATAAATTCATGGGGATCCTTTGAAATTTGAGAAACAGACCCCCTTGTCCATACACATTGAAATGTCTCCCCTAAGTTTCCCTTGACGATATAATTTGTGACTGGATGGAGGAACTGGCTTGTTTCATGGTGTTCTTTAAGGCATTTCATTCACTAATTTCTTTTTCTAATCTCTGTCTCATGAACTATGTTCCAGTTCGACCTCCCAAAGGACAGATTTTGAAACTTTTGAAAAGTCATTTTGTTGTCTACCACTTCTCCTGGAAATTAACTTATCCATTTAATGTTATTTTTAATCCTTTTGCTATTGAGGAGTTGCTACTTCAGGAAGCTGATCCCAAATTAGTTGGTTGCTGGATCCCAATTTGTTGGCTGCAAAATGCAGTTCCCAGCAATAATTCAGCCTTATCTATTTGGGAGATGCCAAAGGGAAAAAAAGGCATTTTAAAATTATACCATGTGCTGTTTTTCTTGGCTAGATGAATGGTGTAACAACACGGGACATGGTCACTCATTCTCTGCTGATTGGGTAGGATCTTGGGGAACATCTTACAGGGTAGAAACTAAAGAACTCCAGACACTAAGACCAAATACATTCGTCTCTGCACCTGACCATTGCTGGGTGGTCCATGTATCACCTAGAAGGTTAGGATATAGTCACGTGTAGAACCTCTGAGTAGGTACAATTTGAAGAGGAGCTAAGAACGGGTGTCACATAGGAAGGAACGGATGACAACTCCTCTTACATAATAACTTGCTTTGGAGTTTATTTGTAATTGTGGTGGGACACGGTGCTGGTAAAGAACAGAACAGAACTAGGGAACTCTACTGGGAAAGTTCTAGAAGGTTTGCAACACAAAGTCATGTTCTAGTAGGTAAATATGATTTATTGTTTACATGAAAGAATGGAAAGAAATACCAGAGAGAAGAGAAAGAGAAAAAGAAGGAGAGCCCCACACAACTTTTAAAGTCTTTGGGGGCTCTATAACATTACTATTACTATTTTGTAAAAGATTGTTATTTTATGTGTTTAAATGTTTTGTCTACACCCATGCACGGTGTGTGTGCATCACATGTGTATCTGGTCTCAGCAGGGGTCAGAAGATGGTGTCAGGTATCCTGGACCTTGAGTTACAGGTGCTTGTGAGCCATGACATGGGTGCTGGGAACCAAACCTGAATCCCCTGCAAGAGTAACAGGGGCTCTTAACTTCCAGATCCATCTCTCCAGCCTCAAAAGATTGGTTATTATCACTCAACAGGAAACAGTCTTCCTTTAAACATTAAAACACTTTCAGAAGACATATTCATAAATTACTTTAAATTTTGCCTCATGGGAAATGGCCTCAGCCTGGAACAGACTTCTATAGTTTTCCTTTCTTTCTTTCTCTTGGCCATTGTCTTTCACTCTGTCTGCCTCTTGGTCCCTCCCATAGCGCTTCTCCATTAAAGGCTGGATGGCTACATGGCTCAGCTTTCTAGCATGTTGTCTGAGCAAAATAAGTAAACACTAAGGAGTTGTGTCTGGTCATAGTGGTGACATCTTCCAGCTGGGATGTGCAAGGCAAATGTCACTCTTATCTTGGTGTCTGGAAGACTTATGTGCAGCTCTTATTTATGTTTGTATCAAGTTAGACATGTGTAAGTGGTTTCTGGATGAGTGGTAGGTTGTTAAAGTGATGGAAGTCTTTAGGAGACACTATTTCTAAATTGTCCAATGCTCTGCACACACGTCCTATAATATGTGAGCTCTTTCATGAATACAGAGGTCAATTTCTAGGATGGCTTAGCTGGTAGATGGGCTTGGGCCACAATATGACCCCACTGCTTCCTGCCTCTGTGATAGTAGGCCTGAAGAATGCCTCTGTGTTTCTTCAACATAAAATTAGAAAACGAAGGATAGCTTGTAGGGCTGTGAAGTATCTAGCACATAGATCCTCAGTTAGTGAAAGAATTTTGTAAATGATAGGAATTTTAGATATACAGAAGTTGGTGGTGCAATTCTTTTGGAGATAGTGTTTCATGTTGCTTATGCTGGACTTGAACTTGGCTATGTAGTGAGGCTGGCCTTGAACTCTTGATCTTGCTGCCTCCTCACTTCTCAAGTGCTGAGATTACAGACTTCTGCCACTGTGCCTGGCTATAAGCTGACATGAATTTGAATGTTTTCTAAATATAAATCATGAGAATTCATGCTCAATATTTGTGATAAGAAAATCTCGTATCTTATTGATACATAAAAAATATGATTATTAACTGCCAAAACACAGTTTTCAAAAAAAAAGAAAATCTCTTAATCATTCTTACTTCCAGTTCAGAAGTCAGATTCCCAGTGGCAGTGCCAGAGGGAGGGTGTGAGAGAGTAAAGATTAGTTAGTATTTCATTTCTCACAGGTTCCCAGATGGATTGTGAGTCTGAGGCTACAAAGGAGAGAATGATCATGACTTTCCAAGCTCTGCCCCCCACCCCACTCCCATCTGAACAACCTTCCAGATCCGGAAAGTGTAGCTGAGGTAACTTCTCACCATTTGAATTGCAAATATATTTTTACTCCATGAAAGATGTCATATCTTGATATAGAGTGAGGCTGCTTTTTGAAAATGTGAATTCATTAAAAATGGCAGCCTTGGCAATGAAGATCTTCATAGTTGCTTCCTTTTGAGTGCCAAAAATCGTCTCGTGTATAGGCATGTGTGCTTGCGTCGATACATGCAAGAGACACCCACATTGCCTACACTCATCTGTGCAACTGAGTCTCACTTCCCAAGGAAATGGCTAGATAGCAGATAGGGTGCTGTCGGGATAACCGCTGTGGGTTGAGACCACCAGGTGTTAGCGGGTGGGTCAGTGCAAGCTTCTTATCTGGACCACAGGACACCTTCCTTTCTCATGACATGACTAAATGTGCTCTGTTTGGGTGTTCCCTGACACACAGGAATAATAATAACACCACTTGGGTAAGAAGAGTATTGTCCCGGGGCGTGGCATCCTTGTGACTTCCTCCTTCAAATGGAGTGCTTCCTGCTTTACTGCTGAGGAATGAGTCATGGGAAAAACCTTGAGGATGTGACACAGGGGCCCAGTCAGCCTGTAATTATCTGGATGGCATTGGTGATAAATTTGCTTTTGGCACTCTGCCCATCCAGGTAAAGCTAGAATAGACAAGCAGGACCAGAAACAGCTCATGGCTGGTGCTTTGTACCCATGTCACTTCGTGCTTTTAACAGCTCAGAGAGAACATCAGTGTGGTCATGTTTCCCAGGACTCTCATTGCGAAGCTGAATATCCTATGCTGATTTCTGTTCCTTGTGAGTTTTGGTGACTGGAAAGCCCTTTTAGAGTTTATTCTGACTGAGAGATTGATGCGTATTTTGTACATGCTGAGAGACACTTATGTATGATGTAATGACACGTCCAAGTATGTGTCCAACAGTACAGCCATTCCAGAAAATTGCCTGGGGTGCGTAAGGGAGATGGCTCATATCGAGTATTAAGTCATGACCTTATAGAACACCAGCATTAGCATTTATATGTGCCAAGTGCCATTTGGGTGTGTGTGTGTGTATGTGCACACAGTTTTGTTGATTCCTAGTGATGACCTTGTGAAGTAATAATAAATAGTAATACAGGTATTTGTATCATGCTCAATAAGGACCTGCCATTCTGCTCAACAGACATCTTATACCCACTGTCTCTTTTAATCCTCTTTGATAGTAGACGTTATAATTCTATTTTATAAGTAAAAAAATAAAGACATGGGATGAGAGAGATGGCTTAGCAGTTAAGAGAATCCAGGCTCAGTTCCCTTTCCAGGTCTACCCCATTTTTCTTTATTTGCAAAGATATCCCCACCCCGGGCCCCTGCCATTTCCAGCCATTTAAAGTAGACACATTTGCTTACAACATGAATGATTTTAAGAGCATAAAAAAGTTAAGTGTGAACAATGAGATTAAATCCTGCAGAGTGAGACAGAGCCTGGAACTTGTCAAGTAGGCTAGGCAGGCTGGTCGGTGAGCCCAGGGACCTGCCTGTCTCTTGCTGTCTAGCTCTGTGATTACAGGTGTATGCTACAATGCCAGTTTTGTTTTTAACATGGATTCTGGTGGTCAAACCAAGGCCCTTGCACTTACAAGGCAAACACTTGATCTATTTTGCCAGGAGCTTTAGCCCTGAGTTAAATTCAGCAGACATGCAGTGCCCCCTGGGCTGATCATATTCCACCGTGATCCTGAAGTGAAAAATCAAGATATTTAAGAAAAAAATATCCATTTACACAGAAAAGCAGCTATATTTTTGTTTTAGTCCTTTCCCACAGCATATCAGTTCATACAAGAAATGTTCTTTAAGGCTGTGCGTGATGGCACACAGGCCTTGAATCCTAGCACTCATGAGTCAGAGGCAGGTGAATATCTATGATTTCACGACCAGCCTAGTGTATATAGCAAGTTCCAGGCCAGCCAGGGCAGCATAGTGAGACTCTATCTGAGAAAAAGGAAAGAAAAGAACTGTCCTGCTGAAGGCTTTCATTCTGAGTTGCTGTAAGATGAAAACACTTTATTTCTCTGTCTAGTCATGATGAGAAAGAATACCTCCTCCAAAGTGTTTCACAGCTAGGCCTGAGCCACAGGCCTGTGGGGCTGAGACAGGAGGGTCACAAGTTCAAGGCCTGCCTACACAACTTTGTGAGATAATATCAAAAACAAAATGTAAAAAGAGGGCTGGGAGTTTGTGCCATGGTAAAAACTTGCCAAGCATGCTCAAAACCCTGGGTTCTGTCCCTACCATGCCCATAAAGTGTCTTCCTAAACTAAACATTGAGAGGCATGTCTATAATTCAAGCATTTCTAAGACTGAGGCAGTAGGCTAGAGAGCGCAGGCTATACAGTGAGTTCAAAGCTAACCTGTTTTAATCAAGATTCTGTCTCAACAAAACAAAGCAAATCTGTCCTCCCTTTCTGCCTTTGAACACTTTCCAAGATCAAGTCATCAAAATGAAGGCACCATCTAAAATGTCCCAGGAAATGGGGTGAAGGGTGACTCAACATTTCCCTTGTTTATCTACAAACTTTTATTCTGAAGTGAGTGACTTAAAGAATAAAGTAGGTGAAGTAATGACCCAGCCCTTAGCTACTCAGTTTATGGCCAAAGGCAAAGAACCTAGAGAACCTCATGCTGCTATACAGTTGATGTCTTAAGTAAACTGAGTGGTATTTGAGATGGAATAGCTCAGTGATAGAGTTCTTACCTAGTGTATGGGAGCCCTGAGTTCAATTCCTGTTAAAACAAAAACAATAAATAAGAAAATAAATTAATACATAGATTAAAAAACAGCATTCTAAGTATGTTGGTGATGATGAGGCCAATGTTTAACTTTTCTTTTTGCCATATTGTATGTATATATTTTATACATATCATCTTAGCATCTGTTGATTTGGATGTTATCCCAGAACAGTCTCTATGTATTTAAAATACAATCTGAAGGCATTGTCTTCCACAAATACTTTCTCTTCCCTAGGCATTTAGTCCACAGAAATGCAAACTTATCTAAAGAATGGCTATATATGTACAGTACACCAAATAGAATGGTGGGAGAGGAGGAGAGATTTATGAATCACATATTGAAGAGAATCAAGAGCCATTCCTTTGTATCTTCTTCCTCTTCCTCTTTTAAAAAGAAACACAGATTCATTTTTTCAGATGTGGAGGATAAAATGAGGTTGTCTTCTGCCCTCCCTGAGGTCTCCATGTACAGATCACAGAACAACTCTTCCTGCTTAGATGGTCCTTGATGCTCTTAGGGGCTCATTTACATTTTTACTTTCTAATGAAAGAAGTACATTGAGGATGCTGCGGATGGCGAATTAGAAGAACATGCATAGTTTTCTTATGAAGCTAGATAATGCTCTGCCACCATCCTGAGCTTCGGGGAGAAAATTTCATTTATTAATTCATAGACTAGTTATTGACTATGTAGTAGGTGTATACCATTGTACAAATGAGATAAAATATAATATGGGCAAAGGGTCCAAGAAAGTGACTAACTTACATGACAAGTCACATACATATGAAAGACTCACTTTAACATTAAAGGGGAAATTAGTGGATCAAGAAATGATGAACTATTCAGTGTCTTATTTGCCACCTCCCTAAGTGCTGAAAGCTTATTTTCTCTAGTACTCTGCCTTATGTTCATCTCTAACTGAGTCCTTTTATAAAACCTTCCTTCCGCCACCGAAACTTTGAATGTGAGGAGAATTACGGTCAGCTCATCCTTGGGTCTAAGTTGGTCACTATGTACTCAGCTTCCGTTAGGATCTGTGTCTGCTTTCTTTGCCTTCATAGATGGATCTGCTCCGTGAGTGCTGGCTCTGGGCTTCTCAGCAGTCTTGCAGGTACTTATCTACCTTTAAAGAGAGATTATCCTTCAGGGCAGAAAGCTGTTCTCCGATCATGCAGTTCTAGAGGGCAGAGGAACAAGTGGATGCCCCTGTAATAATTGGTCAGGCCAGCTAAACCCCCCAGTTATCAGCAGACTATGCGTTTACTCCAGCAGCCTCTTGACACCTCTCCTCATGACCCCTCTCCTGCTCTCCCAGGGACAAACCATCTGTTTTTTTGGTCCCCTGTGCCTCAGTTTTGGGCACTTTGACCATCTCCCTTCTAGAACTGTCTTCAGCATTGGATTTAACCACTCAGAGTAAAGGGCAAATCTTAGAACAGGACCGAATGAAAAAGCCGTGACTAGTGACTATCACATGATAAAACACAGTTAATGTTTATGAAGTAAGTTATTGTGAATCCTTTGATATAAATTTTAACCAAGATGAATAGTGCCATTCTTTTATAAGGAAAAAAATTCTACTGGAAAAGCACAAGTGAGGTGGTAGCTTCCTCCTCCTCCTCCTCCTCCTCCTCCTCCTCCTCCTCCTCCTCCTCCTCTTCTTCCTCCTTCCCCTCCCCCTTCCTTCCCCTCCTTATCATCTTCTTCCTCTTGTTCTTTTTTTTTTCTTACAGAAACTGTCTGGAGAAGTCTTAGCCTTATGGGGTCTTAGGGACAATTCAGCACATTCCCTTTACAAATGAAAGTCTAGAAGTTCTTTTTTCTTTTGAACATTATTTTTTGATTGATTCTTTGGGAATTTCACATCACACACCCCAATCCCACTCATTTCCCAGTCCCTCCATATCCGCCCTCAACCATGTAGCATTCCCCCCTCAAAAAAAAAAAAAAAAAACTAAAAAGAAACAGCGAAAATATTAAAACAAACAAATAACACCCCATAAAGACCCTATAAAACAAACAATAACAAAAAAACAAAACAAAAGCAAACAAAAAATACTTCGATTCTGTCTTTCCTGTTGGGCCCTTTGCAGCAGCCCAGGTCCAGCTGTCACTATGGCCCCAGGTGGTTCCAGGTAGCAGAGTAGGCCACTCAGATCAGTATGGCCCTTAGACACCAACATGGCCCCAGGTGGCAGACCAGACCCCAGCATCCACAGGGCCCTCAGTGGTAACAGGAGTCATGGCATCAACACAGACCCTGGCTGTGTCAGGGGCACAGACCCAGACATGACCCTCAGCTACAGCTCGGGCCCCGATGTCACCATGACTCTGGATGGCATCACAGACTGCTCAGGTTGACATGGCACCTGCAGTGGTACAGTCCTCAGACAGGCCCCAGGTGGCATCCACAGGGCCCTCAGTGGGAACAGAATCCACAGACATCAATACAGACCCAGGCCGTGGCAGGGCCACGGTGTCTCTAAGTTCTTACAAAAGATCGTACAAAGGCCTCTCCAAGGCCATTTGTCCTTAGATCCACGGCTCCCAGGATGACAAGCCATGGTTTCTCTATCGATAGCTCTAAGTAGTACCCTGACAGAGTTGTGAAGGAAGATGTGATAAGATAAAGCTTTCAGTGGTTCACCTCGGATTCCAAAAAAGAAGTGGATCCTTCCTCAGAAAAATGTGCATATATGTAAGAGCGTAAATGGGAGTCTAGGCCTGAGCTGGTGACAGTCATTGATTCCAAAAGCTAATGACCATGATTTAGCCTCATGATCTCCATTTTTAAGAAGTCCTGATAGAGATGGCATTTGACAAGAATCGGCTCTGTTTTCTGCTGGGTCCTGCCATGTTCTAATTACTCTTGAGTGATTACATGATTGCAGAATGGTTATTGCCATTTCCCTAAATGCCCACTTAGAATTTAATTATTAAAGAGGAAACAGGTCCCACAGCAGACATCCAGTCCACATGTTGGCTGAATGCACACACACACACACACACACACACACACACACACACACACACACACACACTCATGCCTGAATGTGGACATTGTATAGTATGAAGATAATTTACAGACTTGGAAAGTTTGAGTTTCCTGCAACTACATGATCCTCCACTAACATATTATTTTTACTGTCCCTTATTTTCTATCATATTTTCTTCTCTGTCTCTCTCTCTGTCTCTCTCTCATTTGTTTGAGAGAGTGTTTCTCTGTGTAACAGCCCTGGCTGTCCTGGAACTCACTTTGTAGGCCAGGCTGGCCTTGAACACACAGAAGATCATATTTCCATTTACAGGTACCTACCACATTTTTCTCTGGAGGCTAGAATATGTTATCTAGCAGATGTGTGTAGATATTCTGAGATATGATGGGAAAGGGCTCCCAGAGAAATACAAGCATTGACTTTTTTCTCAAAAAATTATAAAGTGATGTGATGATATTTATATGCAGAAAATGGTGGGTCTGTATTGGGTGCCATTCAAGCTTCAAGCAATGGGAAAGAAATCACCTTCAGTCAGGCTTAGCCTCATGAAGGAGGTGATGTTCATTTTAGCTTTGAAGAGGTCAGAATTTAGAAGGCTGAAAAGGACCAGAAGAAGGAGTTCATTGTTTTGTTTTCTATTCCAGTTACTCTCTATTACATAACAAGGCATCTCCCTTGAACAACACTTCTTTGTTTTGCTAATGAACCTGAAATCTGAATAGAGCTCTGGAATATGAGGGGACCCAGCTTGTCTCTGCTCTACCTGCTGTCCTCAGGGACATCTCAGACAAGGATATAATCAACTGAAGGCTGGATTCTAGCATGTCTGTCAGTCTACATTGATAATTGGTGGAACTGTTGACCAGAGTACTATGGACAGCCTTTCCAGGTGACTCTGTGCCTTCTTTCAAGCATAGAGGCTGCATAACAAGCTAGTATCCCAAGAGAATCAGGCAGAAGCTCTTTACATTTTCTGACCTGCCTTGGAAATCACCATCTGCCGCTTTCATCATAGTCCAAATCCAAAGGGAGAAGGCTGCACTTTTTTTTTTTTTTTTTAAATGTAGCCTGATGGTGGTAGCACATCCCTTTAATCCAAAGCACGTGGGAGGCAGAGTCAGGCAGATCTCTGTGAGTTTGAAACCAGCCTGGTCTACAGAGTGAGTTCCAGGACAGCCAACATTACACAGAGAAACCCTGTCTCAAAACAAAGAAACAAAATGCATTGTGGGAGGAGCAGGAGGGGTGGGAGGAATGAGATCATTTTGTAGGAACTAGTCTGGCACACGGGCGGCAATGGTGGGAATGGGATCACAGAGGTGGCCAAGTTAACATGCTCAAGTATCAGGCTGAGTGGAGCAGAGTCTGTCAGAAGAGGGTAGGGGTCTCAGTAAGCATGGTGCTCGCTGACTAGAAGGATCTGGTGCAGGGCCAGAGGGGTTGGTGGGAGATCGTGAAGGAGTGCCATTTGCTGGGAGTTTCTTACAGAAGTCTGGATATGGATAGGGAGAGAACAGATGGAAGACATAATAGGAGAAAAGACATTGCTAGGGAATACATGATGCTGAGAAGAATTGGGCTTGAGGAGCAGGGGACAGTGAGATAGCCGTGATGACACTGGAGTTAAATATAAGTATAGGCCTTATTCTTAGACTGGTAGAAGTTTCCCAACAGAATTTCCAAGGGCAAGTCCAGCATGCACACTTGGGTAATTAATGCTACCTGTGGTCCCACAGGGAGTTCTGTGCACATAAGAGACACTCTTGATGGAAATGGGTTTATAAAATTAAGATATTTTACTAAGTGCTGCTGATTGTATGGTTGCTTCGTTTATCTTCAGTGTATCCCTTTGTACATTAGCACAGATGTTATAAAATCGAGACTCAGTTTTTAAAACTTAATAAAAATATATTTAAATATATATTTTAATATGTAATATATACATATACACATATATTTGTACACACACACACATACAAACACACACACACACACACACACAGACACACACACACACACACACACACACACAGACAGCTCTTTTGTCAGTAAAACCTGACCTGAAAAGATTTTTGAACAGACTTGGGCTGTTTATGGTTTTTATCCCACTAATATGCAGCTATTTTATGCATTTGATTTTGACAGTCTGGGCCAAATACCCATTGTACAGATGAGAATACTGACTATCATAAAACTAAATCATTTATCTAATAGATAAAGTATAAAGGCCATTGTTTTTGTGAGCAGAATCTAATCTAATACATGAAGGAAATGTTTGCAGAAACAAGTCTTTCCTTGACATAGGGTTTGAGTTATTCTCTCTCTCTCTCTCTCTCTCTCTCTCTCTCTCTCTCTCTGTGTGTGTGTGTGTGTGTGTGTGTGTGTGTGTGTGTGTGTGTGTGTGTGTACATGCACATGCATACACACACAGCAGAGGACAACTTTTTTTTTTCTTTGAGACAGGGTCTCCACTGGCCTGGAGCTCACCAAGTGGGTAGGCTCCAAGGGATCCTATCCCCTCCTCCCCAGGTCTGGTATTAGAAACAGCACCCCACTTATTTTTTTTCTTATGGGTCCTGGGGCTGTAACTCAGATCTCTGTGCTTACAAGGCAAGAACTTTCCCAAATGAGCTGTCCCCCAGCCCACGAGATGGGCTAGTCTCATCTCTGATATCTGCTGCTGTTAGGGATATTAAGTTGTATTTTTTTTTTTGCAACAGTACTGATGTAGTATTTGTGTTATTTGCCTTATGTATACTTAATCTTTGAGGCTGAATGCCTTTGATGAATGTGTACTCCAATGTAGGCCAAATGTAGCAGGCTGACTAAGAATACAATACTGGGCAAGTCTGTGTGCCGTCAGCACCACAACCAGGGAGGCTGGGAGCTGTACAATCCCCCAAGGGCAGAAAGGCCTCAACCTGGGAGTGTCATCTCAGTGTCCTCAGCTGAATCCATGAGACCTTGATCTCTGAGGTCTTAATGGCCTGTAGGTGCCCACTCGGCGGGAATGAGCCTAGTTATGAAGCACTCAGGGAACAGACACACAGGCTCCCAGCTCGGGCCTTTTCTGGAAACGCAAGCTTGGCTTTTTGTGGAGATGCTTCCCACCTTTGGTACTACATGTCCTTCATTTCCCATGTCCCGCCGTGAATCAGCTGTGTGGTCTCAAGTGTGAGAGTCAATGAGCTTTATCACCAAGGTTAGCCTTTGATGATCTCTGGTGGTCAGAGATCTGCAGAAAACTGTATAAATGCATTAAACAGTATAAGCCCTCCAAACCAAGATCCAAATGAACAAAAGAAACCACAATTAGAAAACTCAGCCACAGTGTGTCCCTGGGACTTCTGGCTGGCATGCAATGCTTGTTCCCTGCATTTTATTTCATAGATGGAGATCTGAGGGCTTTTGTATTTTTACATTTATTTTTTAGCTTCTTTCAATAGCATGCATATTTTAAGCCACCCAAAGATGAAAGTATACATCTAATATGATCTTTGGGGTAGAAAATATTTAGTTGTTAATCTTTACTTTCAGTGTGCAATGCCAAACAAACGTGGAGGTTTGTTAAGATAAATCTTTCTGCCAAAAGCTGTCTGAGCTCCACCGCCACGTGTAAGCTTTTCGCCAGCCGCCCACCCGAGTTAGGCCCAAATAAATACACAGAAACTTGTATTAGGTACAATGTTGCTTGGCCAATGGCTAGGATTCTCATCTGTTAGCTCAGTCTCGATTATCATACATCTATGTATTTTATAAGACTTATTTTATCAGACACCTTATTGGCGTCCCTTCTTGTCGGTGGATCACATTGTGCCACTGGAGCAGGAGCAGAGGGGAAAACAGAGCCCTTCCTGTTTCTCCTTCGCTTAAATATGAGTTTCCTTGCTATGTCACTTCCTACTTGGATCATCACTTCTCTACTACATTTCCCAGAATCCTCTTTGACTCCTAGTCCTGTCTAACTTCCTGTCTCATTGGCCAAACAGTATTTTATTTAACAATCAATAAGATAAACATACACAGTACATTCCAATAGCATGCATATTTTAAGCCACCCAAAGATGAAAGTATACATCTAATATGATCTTTGGGGTAGAAAATATTTGGTTGTTAATCTTTACTTTCAGTGTGCAATGCCAAACAAACGTGGAGGCTAAGCATGTTCAGACCCTGCTGCTAGCTTTTAATAAATTGGCATCTTTGAGAATTTGCTAAGTACTAATATAGCCTTTCTCTTTCCCCTCCCTTCCCTCTCCCCTCCTCCACTTCCTCTTTTTTCCTCCCCTCCCTTGGTGTCAGAAAAACACTATTTGCTCATTTTTTATTTGCTTATTTATTCACTCATTTATTCATACATTTATTTGAGATAAGGTCTTATGCGTCTTTGACATGCTGTGTAATCAAGGAAAACCTTTGAACTTCTGGTCTTTCTGTGTCTCTACCCTTCCCAAGTGCTGGGATGTACTGTGACAGCGGGTGTATGCAGTCAGTGCTGAGATTGTAGGCATGCACCCTGACAGCGCGTGTATGTAGTCAGTGCTGAGATTGTAGGTATGCACCATGAAAGCAGGTGTATGCAGTCAGTGCTGAGATTGTAGGCATACCCCATGATAGCGAGTGTATGCAGTCAGTGATGAGATTGTAGGCATGCATCCTGACAGCGGGTGTATGCAGTCAGTGCTGAGATTGTAGGTGTACACCCTGACAGCGAGTGTATGCAGTCAGTGTTGAGATTGTAGGCATGCACCCTGACAGCGGGTGTATGCAGTCAGTGCTGAGATTGTAGGCATGCACCCTGACAGTGGCTGTACGTGGTGCTGTGGGTTGAACCCAGGACTTCATCTTGCCAGTCGAGGACTCTACCAGCTAACCCATATACTCAGTCTTATAACTTGTCTTCTTACTGGGACGAAGGAAAGAAAATTGCAACGAGCTTACAAATTGTTTAATGCAAATACAAATCCCAATGATTTTGGCACAAAGCATTGTGGGGATTGTCACTGGTAATAGTGGTAAATGGCTCATGCAGTAGGGACCCTGTGATTACTGGCCAGGATGGAGCTGCCTTGACAGTACGTGCTAATAGGAAGGTCAAGAGCCTTTTGGATCTATAGGATTCTAGTTGAGCAGTGAGTATTTTGCAATAATCCATGGGTAAATACATTACAGGGCTAGTCATCCTCTCTTATACCTGGAAGGAACCACGGTTGGGACACTTAATAAGATGGCTGACAGCTTAGGGGATGGCCCTGCATGTGCTGTTTTGAATAATGTCAGCCAGTTTCAAGTGGGCAGGGTTAAAATGCAAACCAAGCCCAGGTTAGTTCTTCTTTTTATAATTAATGAGTGATGTTTGCCAACCGGTGAGAAGGTGACAGAGTGTGGAATGCAGATTGCCTAGAGCTGTTTGGACTAAGACATCCTGACATAGCATAGCTGGGACAGCAGCTGGCTCCTCAGTGGTAATGGGATGAATTTGGCAGACAGGGAGGGAAGATGAAATGTTTCTGACACATTGTTTACTTACAAGTAAACCAAAAATTGGTAAGCTGTCTATGAGACCACAGTTTTCATAAATAAATGTGACTATGCAGCACTGACTGCATTCACAGTGTTATTCCCACATGGCCAATGCCCGACTCTACAACTTTTCATCACCCACCCCCAGGGAAACCCCAAACCCCTTAAGTTCTAGTCCCATCGTGTCCCTCCTATAGTCCTTAGTAACTGCTCTTAAGATAGCAAGAAGCGTGGAGGGAGAGATGGAGGACATGGAATCCAAAATCAGCAGGTAGGGAGTTCTTGCAAATCTGTACTCTTCTTTGCAACAATATACTAATGTCCCTTTTATAACAGCATGATCTCTCTCTCTTTCTCTCTCTTTTTTCCTCTCTCCTCACCCTCTCCCTCTCTCCCTCCCTCTTTCCCTCTCTGCCTCCCTCCCTCCCTTTCTCCCTCTTTCTTCTTGTGTGTGTGTGTGAGAGAGAGAGAGAGACAGAGACAGAGAGAGAGAGAGCGAGATGGTTGTTTGATTTAGCATTCTTAATTACTTTGGGTAAATTACCCATGGAAGCTCACATAATTCATTTGTTTGTTAAAGTATTATCTCTGCTCTGTATTGAAGATCAAACTCAGGGCCTCACACATGCTAGACAATTACTCTACCTCAACTATAGCCTTGAAGACTTTTGGAAACAACCATTGGATGGTTCAGTTAAAACACAACACACACATCCCTCCATTTCAAGTCTAATCAGTGACATGGTCCCTTCACTGAGTGGTGGAGCCAGGCCCACAACCAGCCTCACAGCAGTTTTGTGCTTCCAATAAGGTCCTGCTAGTCTGTGAGCAGTGACTTCTGCTCCATGCCCCAGCTCCAGGTAACCATGGACTCATTTTCTTCCTTTGTAAATGTTTTTTTTTTTTTCTGAACATTGTATGTAGCTCAAATCATACAATATCTGGTTTATAAGTCTGGTACCTTTTGCATTCATTCGAGATGTGGCTTGTTAAGAGTATGCTTTTTTGTTGTTGTTGTTTTTTGTAACTGAGTAGTATTCTACTGACTGGCTGACTGGCTGTACACCACCTTATCTCTCTATTCACTTATAAGTATCTTTAAAGAAAATTCTTATCTGTGAATTCTAGAGGAATGGATTATTAGAGGATCTTTATGATCTTGGATCTTTATGATCCAAGAACCTGTCTAAAATAAGTCCCAGGAGCAAATCCAATTTTTTTCAGTAAATAGTTGTTGATTCAGGGCAGAGCTAGGGGGACCTGGGCCTGTGCTCTTGGAATGTCTACTCTAACGTGGAAGAAAAACCCCCTTTCATGAATGTATAATCTTTTGCTGGGTCAGCAGACACATGGGACACAGATGGGACTGGTGTCTGACCACAAGCAGCTTGCTATGTCCCCTCCCTTGACCATGCCACTCCAAGTAGACTCTGTGCTCCTCCAAAGTGCTCCAATTCTACTTCTGCACATCATGGAAGTGGAGACACACTGTGTCTCACCAGTCTCTTGAGTTCCCCAAATGGCTTGCTCTTGCCTTCACTCAGAGTTGGCATTGTGTGGCTTCTCCAGAGTGAAACAGGACAACAGGAAAGTCAATGGCCTCAGCTCCACGCTGCTCTCAGTACACAATCTCCACACAACTCCTTACCACTGTCATTAGCATCCTAATTGCGTTCCCAGGGTTACTCTGAGGCCAGACTATTTAGGGAAACAGCTTGAAAATGATCTCACGTGGGTAGGTGACTAGGCCCAGATGCCAGGAGTGGTGACAGAATGGCTTCCCCAGCCTGGGCTCAGGCCCCTCCCTGTTCAGTCTTGACACCACCCTGCTTCATGCTGTCACCTCCTCCTAGACTCCTGCCCTGGGCCATCTTGCCTGACCAGAAAGCCAAGTGTGGAGGGGAGAGCACAGATCCTGTGCACCCTGGGCTGAAGGTGGAATAGAGAGACCCAGGAGGCTGAGCCAGAGGAGGTACTTCATGTGGAGAAGAAAGCAGGTGGCTCTTGGGGGCTTTCTTGGTTGCATGGCTGCTGGCTGGGGTCAGGTGAGAATCCTGTTATATCAATAGGACAAGATCCTAAAAGGAGAGCAGATGTGAACACATCTGGTCTTTGAGATTATTTGAAGCTTTAACAGTAAACTACCACTATGCTTAAGGTTATACTATTCTCTATCAAAATACAGATGTGTAATCTTCTTTAGTAGGCCATGTGTTAGCTTTGTCAGTTTTGGATTTATTTTCATGGCTATTGACTGGATGGGTCCATCATGCACTTTTATTGCACGGATGACAGCCATCATACTGCTATGGTGATTTATTTCACCATGGGTTCATGGCCCCAGCCCCTTACAAAGGAATCTCCATTCACAGCTAAGGTGAGCTGTGACCTTTGGAATCCTCTTCTTTCCTCCTTCCTTCCTTTTTCCTTCCTTCTTTTTTTCTTTCTCTGTTTTTTCCTTTCTCTGCCTCCCTTCCTTCCCTCTCTCTCTTTCTCGCTTCCTTCTTTCTCTTTCTTTCTTTTCTTTTTCTTTCATTCTTCCTTCATTTATTCATTTCTCTCTTTCTTCCTTTCTCTTTTTTCTTCCTTCATCTCTTCATTTCTCTCTCTTTCTTCCTTCCTTTCTTTTCTTTTTTTTTTTGTTTGTTTATGGAGACAGGATTTCTATGTAGCTTTGGAGGCTATCCTGGAACTAGCTCTTGTAGACCAGGCTGGTCTCGAACTCACAGAGATCCACCTGCCTCTGCCTCCGAGTGCTGTGATTAAAGGCATGCGCCACCACCGCCCAGCTTCTTTTTTCTTTTTCAAAACAGGGTCTCACCATGGAGCTCAGACTGTCCTAGAACTCATTAGGCAGACCAGGCTGAGACCTTTTTCTTAATGGTATACAGAAACTGAACTGTTCATTGGAAAGAAATTGTCCTGTGTTTGGGTTGATTCTATGATTGAAGAGTCTCTTTGTTGTTTAAAATGAGCTATGCTTGAGTCAGCTCAGATACAGTCAACTAATTTGAAGTCTGGAATGGAACTGCTCTCCGAGCTGGTGTTACTGTGGAAATGGTGAGAACCATTCTTACTCTTGTGAATCAAAAGTCATGATAGATACTCTCCCCTTTCGTGTGTCACCTTTTATCCACACGAGGTTCCTTCTGTTGAGTTGGTAATTTCATTTTTAGTGTAGAAATCAAGTTTAATTAAAACTTACTTGCCATTTAAAATGATAATTTGTTTGATTTAGCATTCTTAATTACTTTGGGTAAATTACCCATGGAAGCTCACATAATTCATTTGTTTGTTAAAGTATTACTGTGTCGTTTGCATATTCTGAACAACACCACTGTAATGGAACTCTGGGGTGGAGTTGGGGCAGATGCTAAGGGGTCCACCCTGTTCTGTTTGTTCAGCTGCAAGATCACCATTCAGCAGAGTTTTTGCAGAAGATCAAAGTCTTTAAAGCTTCAGTGTTGGAAAATCATCAGTGATGCCATGTCTCGGGAGAGGGTGGCCGTGTTATCACGGAAGCAGCATTTGAGCTCAGCCAGGTCTCACCCTCAGGAACCCTGTAGCTTCTTATAGTTGCATGGGCTCCTTAAAGCCCAAGATGGCAGCCTGCAAACTGGAGGCTATGTGAATTTAAATCCTGTCCAACACACTATTGGGGCTTACAAATAGTTGGAAAGATTGTCCAAAGTAACGAAAACAAATGTGATTTTGATAAATGGCAGCCATTTTATTATTCCAAGTGCAGGGCAACTATTAACCAGTCCTAACAAATAACGGTCTGCCAGGGAGGGCTTCAGGAACTTTTGTAAAGAAGAAGACAAGGCTGATACCATATTTCATGTCTATTATTCTAGGTTTTGTGTGTGAATTCTAGCTTGTGCTCTCAGGGATGCTAGTTTGAGTGTTTTTCAGGCACACTCCTTTCCTTAAAAGAGAGCAGGGCAGGGCTAGGCCGGGCAGTGGTGGCACAGGCCTTTGATCCCAGCACTTGGGAGGCAGAGATAGGGAGATCTCTGTGAGTTCGAGACCAGCCTGGTCTACAAGAGCTAGTTCCAGGACAGCCTCCAAAGCCACAGAGAAACCCTGTCTCAAAAAAAAAAAACAAGAGAGAGAGAGAGAGAGAGAGAGAGAGAGAGAGAGAGAGAGAGAGAAGAAAAGAAAGAAAGAAAGAAAGAAAGAAAGAAAGAAAGAAAGAAAGAAAGAAAACAAAATTTAAAAAGAGAGCAGGGCAGCTTCACTCATGCTCTAGACAAGTGTTCCGCATAGCCTCACATAGTCTCTGGTTTACTGATTTTTAAGTAATTGCCACTGGTTTTCCCTTAAACATTAGGAGTTGGTTCGTACCTTCTTACTATAAATAATAATGATGATTATAATAATAATTGAAAATATCGCACCAGATTAGACGTCTCCAGCATCCTTTCTGCCTGCAGTGAAACTGGGAAAAACATTCCAAGAAGGCCACATTTGTATTAGTTACACCCCAAATCATCTCTGAGTGGTGTGACAGAGACGGATCTCTCACAGGGAGAGCGCTTCTTTTAGCCTAAGGGACCATTCATAGGGAAAGTTTGCACGCACTTTAGGGAACACAGTAGCAAGGTGAAAGAATGACAGGGTTGCTTTTTAACGACAATCTGAGGATCTACGCTAACGGCAGGAAACTGTTCCCCTCAGCCCTTATTAAGGCTGTCACACAGATGTAGCCTATGTACATAAAGGCATGTCCTTTGGTCCCTTGTCAGTCCCCGTGGAAAATGTGTCCCAAGGTTCAGAAGACCTTATTTGATCACAAACTTAATACTGTGGGCAAGTTGTCTGGCTTAACTACTCTTTGCTTGCCTGTGAAGTTGTCGGCAGATGGATTCCATGTATCAAAGGTCATTCTAACTACAGTTTTGTGGTCTAAATGCACAATCTCTATGACCTGTGAACTGCATGGTTTATGGGGTTGAGAAGACCAGTTACTGGAGTCATATGCAACCAGAAGGTATAAATTCTGACTAGCCAGACAGTCTGCTTGGGAGTCAAGCCCCTTACTTCCTCAGTGCTCAGCTCTGTAAGCCGGTGGACCTGTCAGTAGGATGGGCCTGTCTGTGATCAGCCCATTTCTGTGTTGGCCCGGGTGAAGGACCTTAGAGCTGAAAGCACCTGGAATGTGATCTTGATTCTGGATGTAAAACTCTACCTTTGCTTAAAGAGCACAGAGAAAGCGTTCTTTTAATCTTATTGGACCCAGAAGAGAAAAAGACTAAATGCTGTGACTTCTAAATATTGTAAATATTTTCATTACCAAGAGGCTTCTCTTTATTTTTAGTTATAAAGTAAAAGCATTCATAAACATTGAAAGTTCAAACAATATGCCCAAACTATATTATAAAAAATGTTCTCCCATTCCCACGACCCTGAGCTGTCCACCATTAGTTCTTTGTTTGTACATCTCCAGACACTTTTCCATGCATATGTCAAATCAGTTTTTACAAAAAGGTATCTGTTCATCTTAAGACTGAATACTACTGTTTTCTCTTTTCTTAAGTGTCCTTTGTGGTTATTCTGCCACTATTATATGTAAACCACCAGAAGGTATGTGCTCATTAAGAACAGCACCTGGGCTGGGTGGTGGTGGTGCATGCCTTTAGTCACAGCACTCAGGAGGCAGAGGCAGGTGGATCTTTGAGTTAGAGGCCAGCCTGATGTACAAAGTGAGTTCCAGGACAGCCAGGGCTACACAGAGAAACCCTGTCTCGAAAAACCAAAACCAAGCAAACAAACAAATATCCAAACCAAATAAACAAAAACAAAACGACGCCGGGATGCTGGTGTAGCCACATACACAGAATGTATAAAAGCATTAACTCTGTTACAGATTCACTTTGTAACACACTTTGCCTTTCTGTTTTTGGACTGTCTCTGAGCACTAATCGGTTTGTAGACATCTCAGTGTTACCTGTCCAGAACTTTGTCATAGCCTCGGTCCCAGAACAAAAATAACCTTATTTTTTGTTTTTTAAGACAGGGTTTCTCTGTGTAGCCTTGGTTGCCCTGAAATTCACTCTGTAGACCAGGCTGGCCACGAACTCACAGAGATTCACCTGGCTTTCCCTCCCCAGTGCTGGGATTTAAGTTGTGTGCCACCACCAGCCAAAAATAACTTTATTTTTTAAAGGTAGCCTCTGCTATGTGCTATGATGAATAAATGTATATTGTCAGTAGGCTAATATATAGATATTTCTCAGACTGCATCGTCCCATTTCAACAGGAAGTAACTTGGAAAATGCTACGCCCCCTTTCCCCATTGTTGTCACTTAGGATAGTGTATATACCTAGTTAGGAATAGCTTCCTATTGTTTATGACTTTAGGGTTTAGTTAAAATAGATAGTTATCTTCTTATATTTTACCTTTATACTGTTAAGTTTTAATCCTCTTTTAGACTAAAAGGGGAATTGTAGGGGAAGCTGTAGCCACGCCTTCTTAGGGGCTGGCTACAAGAGTACCTGAGGGCTTGTGAGGGCGTGGTCAGAGTGAGTAGGGGGACTGCGTTTTCGGTTTCGGTCTCTCTTTGCTTCTTGCTGTACAGACTACCACCGGCTGGCTGGTCCGCTCTGTAAGTAAGGCTTTTCCCTATTAAATACCCTTATATTTCTACCTGACTCCGTATTGGTAATTACCTACTATAATATAGATGTATTTTTAACTTAATGCTTACTGTGTGCCAGGCATAGTTTGGAAACACAGTTCAATTTAACTTTATATAACCCCTTTTAACAGATAAATAGGAAATAAATATTATCCCATGAGATAATATGACTTTTTCATTCAAATAGTCATATCATCTATATGTAGTGAGACTCTCACTGCTCTCTGCCTTTATACCTTTTATTTTATTTTTCTTGCATTATTACACTAGCTAAGGTAACCCCTATTAGAGGTGTACATCCTTTTCTTGTCATTGATTTTAGGGGAATTTCTACACTTCACCATTACTTATTAAATATAGTCTGAGGAAATCTATTTTTTAATTTGTCAAGTTTTATTATGAAGTCATTGAAATTATAAAATAATTTGATTTTTGTAATTTTATTTCATTATTATTGATTACATGGTGTAGTCTTACATTTTTGAGGTAAAGTTAATACTTATGTGGTGAAATGTTGTTTTCCTTTTATTTTATACATACTTAGACTTACTAATATTTTCTAAGGATAGTTATATATCTATTTAACTGACACCTCCAATGTTCATTCCATAAAATATCTCTTTCAATTTTCTGTGTTAGGCTTACTCTGGCCTCAAAATGAGCCAAGGGAGTTGTACTTTGTGCCTTTTTCTGACAAAATTGTGCAAGATTTAAGAATTATTTTTACCTTTAAATGTTTGATTGAATTCACCATGAAACCCTTTGTCCTGGGGGTTTCCTTATGGGAAAGATTTTGAGGACATATTCAGTTGATTAACAGACATGGAGCTATTTAGTATTTTCAATTGCTTCGTGTATCAATTTTAGTAAATTGTATCTTTGAAGTAATTTGCCTATTTTATCTCAAGTTTTAGGTGTTATTGGCATAAAGTTACTTGTTCAGTTATTACTTAAATGCACTGGGGTTTCTTTTTTGCAGATTTTTTTTATTTGAATTAGAAACAAGATGACAATCCCAGTTCCCTCTCTCTCCCCTCCTCTCTACCCCCCCCCCAACTAAAACCCTACCTATCACATATCCTTTCTGCTCCCCCTGGATGGTGAGGCCTTCCATAGGGTGTCACCAGAGTCTATCATTTCCTTTGGGATAGGGCCTAGGCCCACCCCCATGTGTCTTGGCTCAGTGAGTATTCCTCTATGTGGAATGGGCTCCCAAAGTCCACACCTATGCTAGGGATAGGTACTGAACTGCTACAGATTTCCGAGGTTTCCTCACTGAAACCCATGTTCCTGGGGTCTGGATCAGTGCAATGCTGGTATCCCAGCTCTCAGTCTAGGGAGCAAGAGTTCCCCAATGTTCAGGTCAGCTGTTCCTGTGGGTTTCACCAGCCTGGTCTGGACCCTTTTGCTCTTCACTCATCCTTCTCTGCATCGGGATGCCAGTTCAGTTCAAGGTTTGGCTGTGGGTGTCTGCTTCTACTTCTACCAGATGCTGGATGAGGGCTATCAGGTGGCATATAAGTCAGTCGTCAATCTCATTATCAGGGGAGGGCATTTAAGGTAGCCTCTCCTCTGTTGCTTAGATTGTTAGCTGGTGACATCTTTGCAGATCTCCAGACATTTCCCTAGTGCCTGATTTCTCTGTAAACCTAAAATGTCTCCCTCTATTATGGTACCTCCATTCTTGTTTTCTTCTATTCTTCCCCTGACTCAACCTTGCTGCTCCCTCATGTCATCCACATCCCTCCTCTTCTTCCCTTCTCATTCTCCTAGCTCCCTCCCCCCTCTTCCCGTGCTCTCAATTTGCTCAGGGGATCTTGACCCTTTCCCATTCTCCAGGGGACCATGTATGTCTCTTTTAGGGTCCTCCTTGTTTACTAGCTTCTCTGGCAGTGTGGATTGTAGGTTGGTAATCCTTTACTCTATGTCTAAAATCTACATATGAGTGAGTGCATATCATGTTTGTCTTTTTGTGATTGAGTTACCTCGCTCAGAATGGTTTCTTCTAGTTCTATCCATTTTCCTGCAAATTTCAAGATTGCATTGTTTTTTTCTGCTGAGTAGTACTCCATTGTGTAAATGTACCACATTTTCTCTATCCATTCTTCGGTTGAGGGGCATCTAGGCTGCTTCCAGTTTCTGACTATTACAAATAATGCTGCTATGAACATGGTTGAACAGATGTCCTTGTTGTATGAATGTGCTTCTTTTGGGTATATGCCTAAGAGTGGAATTGCTGGATCTTGTGGTAGACTCCCATTTTCTTGAGGAGTCGCCATACTGATTTCCAAAGTGGCTGTACAAGTTGGCACTCCCACCAGCAGTGGAGGAGCGTTCCCCTTTCTCTACATCCTCTCTAGCATAAACTGTCATTGGTGTTTTTGATTTTAGCCATTCTAACAGGAGTAAGATGGTATCTCAGAGTTGTTTTGATTTGCATTTCCCTGATGGCTAAGGATTTTGAACACTTTCTTATGTGTCTTTCAGCCATTTTAGATTCCTCTATTGAGAACTGTCTATTTAGTTCTGTACCCCACTTTTTAATTGGATTGTTTGTTGTTTTGGAGACTAGCTTCTTGAGTTCTTTGTGTATTTTGGAGATCAGCCCTCTGTCAGAAGTGGGGTTGGTGAATATCTTTCCCAGTCTGTGGGCTGCCGTTTTGTCTTGTGGACTGTGTCCTTTGCCTTACAGAAGCTTCTCAGTTTCAGGAGGTCCCATTTATCAATTGTAGATCTCAGTGTCTGTGCTACTGGTGTAATGTTCAGGAAGAGATGTCCTGTACCAATTAATTCAAGGGTATTTCCCACTTTGTCTTCTAATAGGTTCAGTGTGGCTGGGTTTGTATTGAGGTCTTTGATCCATTTTGACTTAAGTTTTGTGCAGGGCGATAGACTTGGATGTATCTGCAGTCTTCTACGTGTCCACATCCAGTTATGCCAGCATCATTTGTCGAAGATGTTCTTTATCCCATCATATAAATTTGGATTGTTTGTCAAAAATCAGGTGTTCGAAGTTGTGTGGGTTAATATCAGGGTTTTCAACTCTATTCCATTGGTCTGTCTATTTTTGTGCCAATACCAAGCTGTTTTCAGGACTATATCTCTGTAATAGAGCTTGAAGTCAGGGATGGTGATGCCTCCAAAAGTTCCTTTATTGTACAGGGTTGTTTTGGCTATCCTGGGTCTTTTGTTTCTCCATATAAAGTTGAGAATTGTTCTTTCTTTCTTTCTTGTTTTCTTTCTTTCTTTCTTGTTTTTTTCTTTCTTGTTTTCTTTCTTTCTTTCTTTCTTTCTTTCTTTCTTTCTTTCTTTCTTTCTGTTTTTCGAGACAGGGTTTCTCTGTGTACCTTTGTAGCCTATCCTGGCACTCACTCTGGAGACCAGGCTGGCCTCAAACTCACAGAGATCCGCCTGCCTCTGCCTCCCGAGTGCTGGGATTAAAGGTGTGCACCACCAACACCCAGCGAGAATTGTTCTTTCAAGGGCTGTGAAGAATTGTGTTGGGATTTTGATGGGGATTGCATTGAATCTGTAGATTGCTTTTGGCAAGATTGCCATTTTTACTATGTTGATCCTACCTATCCAAGCGCATGGGAGATCTTTCCATTTTCTGGTACCTTTAATTTCTTTCTTTAGGGACTCAAAATTCTTACGGTACAGGTCTTTCATTTTTTTGGTTAGTGTTAACCTAAGGCATTTTATGTTGTTTGTGACAATTGTAAAGGGTGATATTTCTCTGATTTCTTTCTCCACCAATGTGTCATTGGTATATAGTAGGGCTACAGATTTTTTTAAATTAATCTTGTATCCTGCCACTTTGCTGAAGGTGTTTATAAGCTGTAGGAGTTCCCTGGTAGAGTTTTTCAGTTTACTTCTGTAGACTATCATATCAACTGCAAATAGTAAGAGTTTGACTTCTTCCTTTCTGATTTTTATTCCCTTCATCTCCTTTTGGTGTCTTATTGCTCTAGCTAAGACTTCAAGGACAATATTGAAGAGGTATGGAGAGAGTGGACAGCCGTGTCTTGTCCCTGATTTTAGAGGAATTGCATTGAGTTTTTCTCCATTTAATTTGATGTCAGCTTGCTGTATATTGCTTTTATTATGTTGAGGTATGTTCCTGTTATCCCTGATTTCTCCAAGACCTTTATCATGAAGGGATGTTGGATTTTGTCAAAGGCCTTTTCGGTATCTAGTGAGATGATTATGTGTTTTTTTTTTCCTCATTGTGTTTATATGGTGGATTACATTGATGGATTTTTGTATGTTGAGTCATCCTTGCATCCCTGGGATGAAGCCTACTTGATCATGGTGGATGATTTCTCTGATGTGTTCTTGGATTCGATTTGCCAGTATTTTGTTGAGTATTTTTGCATCAATGTTCATGAGGGATATTGGTCTGTAGTTCTCTTTCTTAGTTGTGTCTTAGTTGTGTGGCTTGGGTACCAAGGTTATTGAAGCCTCATAAAAAGAGTTTGGCAATGACCCTCTGCTTCTATTGTATGGAATACTTTGAGGAGAATTAGTATTAGCTGTTCCTTGAATTTTTGGTAGAATTCTGCACTGAAGCCATCCGGCCCTGGGCTTTTTTTTTTTTTTTTTTTTTTGGTTGGGAGACTTCTGATGACTGCTTCTATTTCATTAGGGGTTATAGGTCTACTTAAGTTGCTTATCTTTCTTGATTTAGTTTTGGTAAGTGAAATCTGTCCAGAAATTGTCCATTGCCTTTAGATTTTTGAATTTTGAGGAATATAGGTTTT
The DNA here is from genome assembly GCF_003668045.3 of Cricetulus griseus. Classification (NCBI taxonomy): domain Eukaryota; kingdom Metazoa; phylum Chordata; class Mammalia; order Rodentia; family Cricetidae; genus Cricetulus; species Cricetulus griseus. The sequence goes on along the minus strand of NC_048599.1, from coordinate 103,090,715 downwards.
CGAAGTACGACCTGATGATTCTCTGGATTTCCTCTGTGTCTGTTGTTATGTCCCCCTTTTCATTCCTGCTTTTATTGATTTGCATGTTCACTCTCTGCTGTTTGGTAAGTATGGATAAATGTTTGTCTATCTTTTTTGTCTATCCAAGAACTAACTCTTCGTTATATTGATCTTTGTATTGTTCTCCTAGTTTCCGTTTTATTGATTTCAGCCCTCAATTTGATTATTTCCTGGCGTCTGCTCCTCTGGGGTGTATTGGCTTCTTTGTGTTCTAAAGCTTTCAGTTGTGCTGTTAGTTCTCTAGTGTGATTATTCTCCTGTTTCTTCATGTGGGCACTTGTGCTATGAACTTTCCTCTTAGCACTGCTTTCAAAGTGTCCCATAGGTTTGCGTATGTTGTGTCTGCATTCTCATTGAATTCTAGGAAATCTTTAATTTCTTTTTTATTTCTTCCTCGACCCAGGAATTATGCAATTGGGTGTTACTTAATTTCCATGAGTTTGTAGGTTTTCTGTAATTCGTGTTGTTGTTGAATTCTGACTTTAAAGCATGGTGGTCTGAAAAGATTCAGGGTGTTATTTCAATTTTTTGTGCCCGTTGAGGTTTGCTATTTTGCCAAGTATGTTATTGATTTTAGAGAAGGTTCCATGTGGTGCTGAGAAGAAGGTAAATTGTTTTGTATTTGGATGGAATGTTCTTTAGATATCTGTTAAGTCCAATTGTACCCTAACTTCTATTAGTTCCTTTGTTTTTTTGTTAAGTTTCTGTCTGGTGTTCCTATCCAGTGGTGAAAGTGGGGTGTTGAAGTCTCCCACTATAAGTGTGTGAGGTTTTATGTGTGATTTGAGTATTAGTAATGTTTCTTTTACAAACGTGGATGTCTTTGTATTTGGGACATAAACGTTCAGAATTGAGACTTCATCCTGATGGATTTCTCCTGTGATGAGTAGGAAGTGACCTCCTTCATCTCTTTTGATTGATTTTAGTTTAAAGTCCAATTTGTTGGATATTAGGATTGCTACCCCTGCTTGTTTCTTGGGGTCCATTTGATTGGAAAATCTTTCCCCAACCTTAGTCTGTCTTTGAAGTTGAGGTGTGTTTCTTGTATGCAGCAGAAGGATGTATTCTGTCTTCTCATCCATTCTGCTAATCTGTCTTTATAGGTGAGTTAAGACCATTAATGTTGATGGATATTAATGACCATTGATTCTTTGTTCTTGTTTGTTTTTGATTTGGTGATGGTAATGAAATTATGTCTGGGATTCTATCCCTTTTTCCTTTTGGCTGTTGGTAAAGTGGGATTATCTATTGCCTAAATTTTTCTGGTTGTGGTTAACTTCCTTGGGTTGCAGTTTTCCTTTCAGAACTTTTTGTAGGGCTGGATTGGTGGATATGTATTGTTTGAATCTGGTTTTGTCATGGAATATCTTGTTTTCTCCATTTATATTGATTGAAAGCTTTGCTGGGTATAGTAGTCTGGGCTGGCATCCATGGTCTGTTAGCGTAGGTAGAATATCCAGGACCTTCTGGCTTTCAGAGTTTCCATGGAAAAGTCAGGTGTAATTCTGATAGGTTTGCCTTTATATGTTACTTGACCTTTTTCCTTTGCTGCTCTTAATATTTTCTCTTTATTCTGTATGTTTGGTGTTTTGATTGTTATGTGGCAAGGAGACCTTTGTTTTTGGTTCAGTCTATTTGGTGTTCTGTAGACTTCTTGTATTTTCATTGGCAAGTCTTTCTTTAGGTTGGGAAAGTTTTCTTCTATGATTTTGTTGAATATGTTTTCTGTGCCTTTGAGTTGGATTTCTTCACCTCCTTCTATACCTGTTATTCTTAGGTTTGGTCTTTTCACGGTATCCTATATTTCCTGGATATTTTGTGTTAGGGATTTGTTGGACTTAATAGTTTCCTTGGTTGATGAGTCTATTTCTCCTAGTGTATCTTCAGCTCCTGAGATTCTCTATTCCATCTCTTCTGTATTCTTTTGGTTATGCTTAAATCTGTATTTCCTGATCATTTACCCAGCTTTTCTATTTCCAGCATTCTCTCAGATTGTGCTTTCTTTATTGTCTCTATTTTAGTTTTTAGGTCTTGAACTGTTTCCTTGAGAGATTTATTGATATCTTGTATTTTTTCATTTGTTTTTTCTTCCATTTCTTAAAGGAATTTTCTCATATCCTCTTTGAGGTCCTCTATCATTTTCATGAAGATGTTTCTAAGGTCATTCTCTTCTGCTTCATCTGCATTGTGATGTTCAGGTCTTGCTGGTGTACGGTTCCTAGTCTCTGTTGGTGTCATATTAGGTTTTCTGTTGTTGAATATGTTTTTACATTGTCCTCTTCTCATCCTTTCTTCTGGTGGGTGTCGCAGGAGTCTCTCCCTCTCCTGGTGGGTATGGGACCAAGGTTCCCTTCTGGTAGATGCGAACAGTTCCAATACTCTGATGTCTGTCCTCTTCTTGTGGATGGAGATCAGACTGTTACTGGGAGCCTAGGCAGTGTCTGGGTGTGTTGGATCCCACTGCCGAGTTCAGATCCAGTGAGCAGACCCCTGGCATCAGATGTCTCAAAGCAGGGCCACAGAACCGGAACTGGAAACAGCCCCCTGGGGCGGTGGATGGAGGCCGGACCGCAACTAGGGCCTCAGCAATTTCTGGATGCACTGGGGTTTCTAAAGACAATTCTCACTTTTTATTCTGGCAATTTATGCTTCCCTCTTTTTAGTTTTTCTTGATGGATGTAGTTAGAAATTTATTGATTTCTTGCAAAGAACCAATATTCGATTTCATTAATTTTTTTCAATTTTTCTGTTTCATTGATTTTTGCTCTTATGGAAAAATTCACTCCTTCAATTTGCACTGGATTTGTAAACAATTGCTCTGTTTTCAATCATAAAGATAGAAACTGGAGTCCTGGTCTCCAGACGTTTCTCCTTTTCTACCAGAAGCACTTCAAGCTGCAGGCCACCCTGAGCCATGTTTTAACAATGCCCCCCCCCCCTTCCTGGAGTGTACCATGGCATGATCTCATTGCCACTCAGAGCAGCCTGTATTTCCTCTGTGGTTCCTTTCTTTGGTTATGAGTTCTTTCTTTTTCTTGAGTTCTTTAGAAATGTGTTATTTCCAAATATTTTGAGTTTTCTATGTATCTTACTGCTATTGATTTAATTAAATTATACTTTGTAGTATTTCAGTCATTTAATATTTACTGAGGCTTGTTTGTAGCACATTTTGCTTCTGTCTGGTCATTGCACCATGTATACAGGAGAAGAGCATGTTGGGTGAGGCATCCTGAGGATGTCAGTCAGCTCAGTGTAGTTAGTAGTGGTGTTCAGGTCTTTTATGTCTCCACTGATTTTTTTGCTCTCGTGGTTCTGGGACCCTAGCATGAGGTCCACTGGTATTTTCCAATGAATCCTGTCAGTTATTGAAAAAAAGAGTATTAAAATCTCCAACTAACATTGTGAATTTGCCCATTTAATAATAAATTCTGTTGCAGTTTGCTTTGTAGCATTCTATTTTAGGCACATATGGATTTTATTTTTAGTTCTTTCAGATGAGCCACTTCTTTTGTTATGATCAAGTGCTCTCTGTTGATTATACTCTGCTTTGAAATGCAATTCGTATGATGCTAGTATAGCCACAGCTGCTTTCTTGTGAAGGTACGTGTGTGTCTGTGTGTGTGTGTGTGTGTGTGTATTCCTGTGTGGATGCAAGTGTGCATGTGCCACAACACACATATGGGGGTCAGAAGACAGCTTCCGTTTTGTTTGAGAGAGGGTCTCTGTGTTGTTTCTCCAATGCATATGCCAGCCTAGGTGGTCTGCCTGCTTTAAAGGCGTCTCCTGCCTTCACCTCCCACCTTTCTTGTAGGTACACTGGGGTTGCAGATCCTGGGGATTTGAACTCAGGTCCTCACACTCACTCATATGATGAGCTCTTTTATCCACTGGGTCATCTTCCCAGCCCCACAGCAACTTTCTTATGATTTCTCTTTGGTTTGTATTTTATCAAGCTTTTATTATTAAACTTTCGATTGTTTGTATTTAACAGGTATTGAGATCACAGGATGGGGTCCCTCCCATTTTGAGAACTTCTGGTTTTTTTTTTTTTTTTTTTTGGTGTGTGTGTGTGGGGGTAAGGGTCTGTTTTAGGTGCATTGTATATGTGAGGAGCCATCTGTTTTTTTTTTTTTTTAATAAGTTCTCCCTAGCACTGGAATTATAAGTAACACTAACCATTTTAAAATGGCTTTATTTATTCTTTTTTTTTCCCCCCCGAGACAGGGTCTCTCTGTGTAGCTTTGGAGCCTATCCTGGCACTCGCTCTGGAGACCAGGCTGGCCTCGAACATCCGCCCACCTCTGCCTCCCGAGTGCTGGGATTATTCTTTGAGAATTTTATGAAATATATTTTAATCATCTTCATTCTTCTCCACAATCCCCTCCTAGATCCTTCTCCACCTCCCTACCTATCCTCTCTCACAAAACAAAACAAACCCACGGAGTTCAGTCTATGTTTGCTGACCACTCCTGGGCGTGGGACCTACTCTGGAGAATGGTTGATATGCCAAGTACCACTCCACTAAAGGAAACTGACGTTCCCTCATCCAGTGGCCATCAAATTCCAGTAGCTCCTTGGTTAGGAATGGGACTTCATAGCTATCTTCCCCATTCTGTGCTGGGATCCCGTCTGGCTTGAGCCTGTGAGGGTTGTGTGCACGCTATTGCAGTCTCTTGAGTTCTCTTGGGCATATCCATGTCGTGTCTGTAAACACCGGTTCTTTGAATTCATCCACCACCCCTGGCTCTTAGAATTTTCCCTTCCTGTCTTCCATATAGATTTCTGAACCTTGATGGGAGGCTTTCCCATTTAGGTTTCCCCCTTTTGTCCCATGTGCTTTTCATTTGTTTTCTCGCCATGCCTTGTTTTGGAATAATTGATGTTTTTTAGAATTCTACATTGGTTCAGCTCCCCAGGAAGCAGATGGAGGTGTGTGTCTGAGAGATCTATTTGTTACCACAGAAGATGAAGAGGAGATAGAGCAGAAAGAAGTCTGTCATTGTGAACGAAGGGCAAGAAGGAAGAAAAATGGAGTAGGAGGAGGTCTGGGACAGCGCAGCGGGGTTGAGAATACCTCTGCCACCTGGTGGAGGGTTCTGGTGTAGAGGTGGTTGCTGGGCAAGCTTGCCTGCTCCTGTCATGAGCTCCTTCGCTGGCCAGCTTTGAAGGGTGGAGGTTCCATCCATTCACAATCAGGTCCTAAAGGCCCCACAGCTGGAGGTTGTTGGCTAACTGTATTCCTTACAGCTGATTGGCAGTAGGTTTATAGGTGAGAAGAGTGCCACCATGACTGCCACAAATTCCACTTTCATTCTTTAAAATGTATCTTACATGTATGGTTATTTTGCCTGCGTACCACTTACACACCTGGTACCTGTGGAGGTCAGAAGAGGGCATCAGAGTCCCAAGAACTGGAGTTACAGATGCGTGTGAGCCACCGTGGGGTGCTGGAAACCAAATGCAGGTCCTCTGGAAGAGCAGCCAGTGCCCTTAACCTCCAAGCCACCTCTCCCGTTTCTGTGACAGCTGCTTTTCATGCTACAGCTTCTCAATTTAGTATTTGCATTGCCTCAGGTCTGTTGTTCAGGGGTCACCTTTTTTGTTTGAGGCTGCTTATATTTGATGTTTCTTTGTCTAATGATTTTGAAATGTTTAGCATGGATATTGTGAATGATGCATCATGGAGATTTGGAACTTCATCACAAGCTTTAAATGACTATCAATTTTCTGGGTTTCTTTTCTTTTTCTTTTTCTTTTCTTTTTTTCTTTCCTGTGACAGAGTAACAGGAAAATTTCTTTTTGCCTTGGCTAAGTGGTTTGGAGTCTGCTCAGCACGGGACTGGTACTGGGATTAGTCAGAAAGAAGTCTGTTCCACGCATGCGTGGTCCTGGGATCAGGCCAGAAAAAAAGTGCACTCCACGCATGCGTGGTACTGGAATTCCCGCGGAAATTTGTTCAGATCTTTGGTACTTCCGCTGTGTGTCTGTCTTCTCTCTGGGATTTCCTTTCTCGTTTTCTGGCTGCTGCTGTGTCCCTGGGCCATCCTGTAGGTTGCTCAGTAGTAAGCCTGGAGGTTTCTCTCTGAGCATGATCACCGAGCCACTGACTGGGTCAGTTCCTCATTCTTGTGCCATTCATCTAAGTAGTCACCGTCATTCCCTGGTTGCTGTCCCATGCCTTTCAGTCATTTTGCTGCTGTCGTTATATAGTTCTCACGGGGTGGCTAGTCAAGACCAGAAGAAGACTCTACTATCACATTTTGTATCAAATTTAAAACACAATCATGCATATGCATGCCCCATAGTTCTCTGGTCCCAGAATCTTAGACTTTTTCTCTGAGGATCCATGGTGTGACTCTTCAGGACAAGGAGAAGAAATTTAGAAGATATCTTGGTCATGTGGGACCTTCTGGTGACAGTTCCTTGTGCACTGAACTCGTGCCAATGTCTTATCACTTAGTGGGCACTTCAAATATCTTCAAGCGTTTATATTATTTTATATCGAGGTTTATCTAAAGCTGTAGTTAAACCTCATGCTGCCTTACATGGGAGGCCTTCAGTTTTGTGAAATTCAGTTTCATGGTCTTGCAATGGAGGGCTTTTGGGGCCTCTTAGAAACTGATAAAGTTTGCCATGTGGTTGAATGGTTTAAATGAAGATAGCTTTTGGAAGAAAGAAATTTTGACAGGAATTCATAGGTATGTTTGAGTTATTGACAATACTCCAAACAGTGGCTGTGGGATAAATGCCTGCTAGCTGGCATAAGGCACAGAAAGCAGTCTTAATTCCAGTGTGGGCAATTCTTGTCTCCCCTCCTGTCGGTGTCTCTCCCGTTCTACTCTGCCCAAGGTTCATCAAAGGATTAATTAATTTCCTTGTAGACCCCTCTACTCCCACTCTTTTTATCTTTACCTTTTCAGAGTTGGGATTACCACCTCCCTAGGTCTTACCACTGCTGATTTGGGGAGTGGAGACCTTCTGGAATTGTCTCAGCACCCCAGCTAGTGCTGTGTTACTCTGCATACAGGACTGTCCATTGGAGAGCAGGAGCTCAGTACTGGATTGACTGATGCCTTCAAGTCCAGCGAGGCAGCTCTGGGAAGGTGAGTTTATCTTCCCAGAGAAACTGGACTGAGTACTTGGAGTTGTGATTAGGATTTTGGCTTCCATCCTAAGAGCAATGGGAAGCTATACAGAGTTCCTAGCTGCTGAGTAACAAGCCTGGATTGAAATTTTAAAGATAGTTCCTCTAGTTGGTTGTGGCACAGTGCAGGATACCTCAGTTCTCAAATGCAGAAGTTAATACACTCTTTCCAAGCTTAACCCAGGCCGAGGGCCTTTAAGAAACCCTCTGAAGTATTATTTCAACTGAATGGAATTTGCAAAGAAAATGGAGAAGCAGAAAGTTTGAGCTTGATTTTTTTTTCCCAGTGGTATTTATTTGTGTGTGAAACTGACTGACTTTTTTTTTTTTTTTTACTCTGTTGAGATGTGAATAAAAACATTGTTTATAATAAAAGTTAAAACATACACTTGGCTCTGGGTTCAATTCCTGCTACTGTCTCCTGAAAAGAAAGGAGAAATTCACAGTAATGGAAATGCCAAGGATTAGAGAATTGGGGAATATTATAAAGCTATTAAACAGGACAAGTTTGGGGGCTAGTGAGATGGCTCAGTGGTTAAGGTCATACACTGCTCTTTTAGAGGACCCAAGTTTAGTTCCCAGCACCCACATCAGGTTTGCAGCACCCGTCACCCAGCTGCCCGTAAGTCCCCACTTCCAAGGAATCTGGTGGCTCTGGTCACCACCAGCACACACTCTCACATGCACACACCTATACATTCCTCCACCACATAATTAAAAATGAAATAAATCTTAAAAGAAATGGCAAGCCAATTTTATGCTTTCAGAGAAATGGGTACGTTACAATTTGTTAAATTTTTTTATGTGTATGGGTGTTTTGCCCACATATATGTCTCTGCACCACATGCCTGCCTGGTGTCCACAGAGACCAGAGGAGGGTCTGGGATCCTCTGGAACTGGAATTACAGATGGTTGTGAGCTGTCATGTAGGTTCGGGAATTGAACCTGAGCCCTCTGGAAGAGCAGCCAGTGATTTTAACTGCTGAGTCTTCTCTCCAGCCCCATAATTTCTTAATTCTAAAACTCAAAATTAAGAATGCAAAAACATGCTTAAAGTGATGAAAACAATCATATTTTCTCCAAAATAGAGATGTAGCTTCTGTGGTTCATACCCACTAAATTCTACTGCTCGCAGCTGTTCTGTAGTTTTAGCGCCTAAAAGAAGAATACAAGCCTACTGTTCTTCCGATACTCCTTGTAAATCTAGTTTTAAAGGCTTTGAGATGCTGCTAAAGTAGCAATATTTTAAAGAGATAAAAAAAAACTTTCCTATGAAAAAATATACTCTGATATGTTTCTGCTTCCCAAACATTACTGGAGACCAAGGAAATATTACGAGTGTCTCAAAGAGAAGACTGGACAGCTTGAGATTTGCGAATTGTCTTTTACTCCCCCATCAGCTGTTTGTTGACTGCAGGTTACAACAAGGTTAACCATTTGTGTGACGAATTTCCCTAAAATTTTAAACAGGATATTCACCCTCTTGTATGTAACTTGCGTTCAAATTTCTTATCAAAACAAACACTTGGGGATGCACACACAAGCCAGATACTGGAGGGAAAAGGAAGAAATAACTGAGAAAATGTGAAGATAGAACCGCACCCAGGGCACTCAGAGGGGTATCAGGTTGCTATGTGAGGGGATAGTGTTGGTTTCTAATTCTGAGCTGAAACACTCACAGATGACAGCTCTCTCTAGGATTTCCTGGGGCCATCTGCTGTTACAGAACAGAAATCGTAAATCTACGTTAGAACCACCACAGCCTCACTGGCCTGTCCCTTGCCACTCAGACTTGCAGTCTCAATGGGGTACAGAAGGAGAGGCTCGGTAGAATAAACAGTGGGATCCTTGTCCGGGAGTGACTGCCTGGCAATGGTTTCATGGAAAACAGGGAGGGGTGTGGGACAGCAACCCTGCTCTGTTCACTGGCTCTTTAATTTAGATTACCAATGATAAAGCCGGGGCAACGGCTAAAGAAAGGTAGGATGCATACGCAGACATTAGTGCTAATGTGCTGTAGAAAGACAAGATAAATTGGTCCAGCTCTCATACATCACTAAGGGGGAAGCTGATTGCAACTTGACCATGTGCCTGAGTGGTCCCATCAGTGAGAAGAGCAGAACATGGATTAAAAAAAACTAGGATGTACCGTTAGGGCTACCGCTGTGCAGGACCTGGGAGAACTGTCTGGTGTAAGTGTCGGTTTGTTTTATCGTATTTACCAGTATGTTCACGTCCAGGGAGCTTGTTTCTCTTCTCTGTGTTTTCCTGGAAGCTCCAGCATGTTTATTTGCAGGAGTAGACTTAATTCCGCATAAATGCAATCACCATCTAATAAAGTTCTGGGGAGAGGACCGTTTAGCTCAGTGTGTATCCAGGAGCCGAATCTGAGAAAGCAATGTTCATCGTTACTGTCTATAGGAAGCCTGGGGGTGAGATTTGTTTTGTTTGTTTATTGTTTTGATTTTTTAAAAAAAAAATTTACAGGGAAGTGGGAGGGGAGAGGGGAGAGGGGAGTGTATTTTAAATTAATAACTAGGTTATTTTGCTAGACTTTTTCAAAAAAAGAAATATATTTGTAACTCTGTATTTCATGTCTCCTGTGGGCTTCTGTTTTGAAAATTGTGTTTGAATATGTAATCCAGAGTGCTTGAAACACATTATATTTTGTGACTGGGATGTTTGTATTGTTTTAGATCTGTTATTAGACAAAATAATCATAAAGGGTGTTTTCTGTGGACCTTTTTATATTCCAAAATTAAGTACAGATGGTAATTTCCAGCAGTTTTAAAAATTTGTCAATTATTTAATTTAGCATCGCTTAAGCGTCTGCACAGGGAGAAAGCTGAGATGGTACAGGGCTGAATGAACACTGATTGCTAGTCTGAATTGCATCTTTAAAGTTTTTTGCCTCGAATCTCTGATTTCACAGTTTATTTTTACCAAATTAGATTATCATATTTTATTATCGAGACTGTGAATGGGTGGAACTCTCTCCCGGAGCCCACATTCCCGTCAGAGCAGAGCTTCTTCCAGCCTTTGCCGATTGTTGCTGTGAGCGAAAGTCTCAAGCCAGCTCCCTGAGAAGATTGCGTAAATAATGCAGGAGCAGGAGAGAGGCAAGATGGAATTTATGGCCCAGACCCTGAGATCAGGCTTTTGTTCAGAGGGGAGGCCTTTTAAGTGTGAGCATGTAACATACACCAAGGCTCCAGGGAACTAATGTTGCTGAATGAAATTAATGGCCCCATGATGCTGTCCACATGGTATTTCAAAACAAGCCTTAAAACAGCCCACCAAGCCCATCATGTGGCTGGCTGGAAGGAAGAAAGGGAAATTTGAAGGGCCAGTTGGAAATGGAATCCCCTGCCTGAAAATTCCATGGGAATTTTAGATGTCCAAGTGTTGAAGTGCAGCTTAGCAGTCTTGTTAGGAAAGAAGAAACCTTGTCCAAACTACATTCTATGGACGACGTCTTCCATCTTGTCCTAATTAGAGAAATATGGCTGCTGAATCCTAATCTCTTTAATTGTTGATAGAGCCGGCATGTGATCTGCTATAAATACACGCATGCATTCATCTCTGAAATAATGGCTGTTACCAAATATATTAGGCAGACAGGAGTGCTGGACTTAGGAAGCCGTGCTGAGTCGTTGTGTTCGTGGCGAGGTAATGGACCCGTCGAGAATCACTGCACAGCTGGGCCAGCAGCTGCACCCAGTGCTCTGTCAAGTTTGGCCTCTAATTTCCTTGAGCATGTCCTTGTTTGCCAAAGTGATGAACATAGCAAGAACTTGCTTTAAATGAGCCGGCTGCAAGTGACAAAGGCCTTTTCCAAGGAGTCTTTGTCAAAGTGGGGACTCAACGGCAGCAGTGGCCAAATGAGGTATTGATTAGGCAAATGAAGTTTGGGTCATTGTAAAAGTAGAAACCAAAGGCAAAGTTGGAGAGTGAGGGCAATGGGCAGTGAGGTCAGAGAGCATTAAAAGGCAGTGTTGGGTCATCGCACTCCAAACTAAAGGACATATGGAAAAGTCCCAGAGTAATACCAGCAATAATTATCCTGTCGTTAGGAAAAGTAAATAGTGCTGTTGAGTTGGAAAGGAGCCCAGGAATTGCAACGCCTTTTCCCCTAACAGTGTATTGTTCTGATTTGAGGGAGGGGGGATTGGGCCAGAAGGAAGTGTCAGACAAGAGGATGTTTTATATTAAGAAGCATCCTATGACCAAGCAACGCAATCTGAAACTAGCCAACCTGGGAGAGCAGTGAGGCTTGCTTTCCAATTCCTGCTCTCAGATACACCAAGGATTAATTTAGCACTTACTGTATACCTATCAAGAACCCTGTATTACTGTAACTAGATTAAAAACTCTTTGAAGGACGATACTTGAATTCACACTTCTTTACAAATCCCGTCTCTTAAACCTTGGGCTTGAGGTTGCTCCTTGATGCTAAACAGACTGAACCTGGGGTCTTTGTCATTTGAACACTTCATTGACCCATTACAGCCCAGGTCATTTTCTTTCCCTGGATTCCAGAGCTAGAAGCCTGAACCTTCAGGAAAGCCAGTTTTTTCATTTGGGAAATGAAGAAATTATAGCTCATCTTTCAGTGTTGGGAGAGTTAAAGAAGCAGTTCCTGGGTACCATCACTCCTGGGAGGTGTGTCCTGCCCTCTAAAGGCAAGCACACAGGATTCACCAGGCAAAGGGGGTGGACTGTGGCACTTGGTTGCAAGAGATTGAGTAAGTATGGTAAGAAAGCTGGTTGTAGTTGTAGCAGGACCTCGGAACAGAAAATGGGCGGGGGAAATGATAAGATGGGTGGGAGGGAGGGACAAAGGATAAATGTGAAACAAATCTTCAAAAGGAGATGGGGTGTGGCCATGGAATGTCTTAAAGAAAGGTGAAGAAGGAAGAGTGTGAAGAGTCACAATCCAGAGTGACAAGTTGATGGGTTTCATAACGGCAAAGTGTGATTTATGGAAATAAGTGTTTTCTCTGAAAATCAAAAAGCTAAAACAATACTGTGTTTCAGAGCAACCTGGGGAACTAAGGAAACATAATGAGACCAGAGGAAATTAGAATGTTCTGGTTAACTTATGTAAAGGAGAAGGAGGAAATCAATAAGAAGCCAATAATATAGGGCTACTGCTGACAATAGTGGGGATTCAAAGGAGCAGCTTAAAATGGCAAATCTGAGTTTGGAGTTTTTCCCAGACAAAATTCACAATCATCAAATAATATGGCTGTTCTGCAGCCTTGGAACTTATTTAAGTTTTTCTGCATTAAAAAAAAAAATGCCACCAAAGAGGTACAAATAGTCTCAGGGTTGGAAAAAAAAAAGAACACAGGGAATGGAAAAATCTTAAAATAGCCTAGTATACAAGAAGAAATGGGAGCCAAAAGATGGCTGGTTGACCCTTTGAGACATTCACTATTAATTATGATTTGCCATAAGCCTTATCAAGAGTTATTATTCAGCAGCTTATTGGGATCTTCAAGGGAATCCAAACAAAGAATCAGAATTATACTGTGCCTTTAACTGGCAAATAGGTTGCATTTCAAAAGTCCATTTGAACAATATCATCTTTACTTTTCAAACAGCTACCCAACCTATGTGGCAGCAGAAATCACCTACACTGCAATAAAAAATTAACAGCAAAATACTTCTAATGTTAATAATTAAAATATAAATGAAAAATGTTACAACAGAAGATGTTTTGAATGCTTGTGCTCGGGTAAGAACAGGGTAACTATGTACAATATGATATAGTTTATAAGTCCTTTAAAAAGTCATGTCCCTTTCCTGTGACTCTGAGAAGCTTTGGTTTCTTTTGGGGGAGGTCGGGGGTTTCAAGGCAGGGTTTCTCTGGCTTTGGAGGCTGTCCTGGAACTAGCTCTTGTAGACCAGGCTGGTCTCGAACTCACAGAGATCTGCCTGCCTCTGCCTCCCGAGTGCTGGGATTAAAGGTTAAATGAGTAGCCCAGACTGGCCTCAAACTCGTGATCCTCCTGCATCTGCCTCCTTCAGCAAATCCTACCAGCGTGTGCCACCACAACCCGTGTTTGGTTTCTTTAACTTTGCAATGTAAAGGTTTCCTTACCCTTCTTTCATGAGTACCGTGTGTTCTATGATTATCCATGCTTACCATTATGAGGATTGTTTTCATAAACTAAAAAAGAAAACCGGATGAAGAAGCTAAAAGAAATCGAGATACCTGGGGTAGCTGGGCAATAAAAAGATAGAAGAGAGGCATCCAGTTAAAAGACTGAATGAGAAGATGGTGTAAAGAGAAACGAAGGGAGTGCTGGACAGTGAGTGGAGGAGCACACAGAGTGTATGTGTGCAGAGGTTGGGACCTACTAGCTCCCAGACCAACCACCAGCAGGTGCCCAAGACTCAAAGACAACTCAAAGTTGTCTCCAGTGTGAACCTGCTCTGGTGGCTAAGTACACTGAGGAATCCCTTAGGACCCTTTGTGCTGGTCCCTCTCTTAGATCCCCTTTGTCTTCACTTCCTTCCCTCTTCAGCGTGGACACTGTGGCTTATCATCTCAACCACTCTTTAGCTAGATTTTTAACTGTCTTGTTCATTCATTCATTCATTCATTCATTCATTCATTCATTCATTCATTCATTCATTTGTAAAAATTTATTGAGTGGTTCCTGCATGTTGGACATGTTGGGCGTGAAGTTGTCCTGTTTGGGGCAACTTGCAGGTTAAATACAAATCCTGAAGAGATCCCGTTGTGCACTTTTCTATTTCCTCCAACCAGGCCACTAATCACTGTTGGGGAAAACAACAACAACAACAACAACAACAACAAAAACAAAAACAAAAACAAACAAACAAACAAAAAACCACTGCTATTCAGACTGATGCTATTGCAAACTTGTGACCTTCAGCCTCAGGGGACACCTTGATATAATTCAACTATCATCTTGAATTTAGTAAGTGCTATGTTACAGCTGAGGGGAAAAGCTTCCCCAGTGGAAGTGTTGCAGCTCTGAGGGAAAGGCTTCCTCAATTGGTGTGCTGCAGCTCAGAGGGAAAAGGTTTCCCCAGGGAAAATGTTGCAGCTCTAAGGGAAAAGGTATCCTGGTATTTGGGAGCCAAGAAATATCATATCACACTGCACAACAAACCTCACACAAGAGATTTATTGGGAAAGACGATAGTTCCTGTGGCTCTTCCCTGCGCTTCTCCAAGAGCCTGGGGAAAGCCCAGGAATTGGTAGGATTTCAAGCTCAGAGACTGGTGGGTTTTCAAACCAAGAATTGAGCTTGAACCTTTTACCCTATGAGCGTCTCCCATTGTTTTTAACACCTAGGTGACAGAACTTTGTAAGAGGCCTCAAATCCTGGACAAACCACACATCACCTCACATTCAGCAGAGAGCCTCAGCCTTTACCCTGCAAGCTTTCCTTCTGCTACCAAGTCTATGACCTGTGTAAACCGGATAAAACCAACTGCCTTGAGGACAGTTAGTCTCAGGGAACTCAAAGTAAACTTCAGAAGCGCAGGGAAGCAAGGGGACTCTTTACTGGATGTTTCTACACAAGTCAACCAAGACCAAGATCTCTAAAAACCACTTTTACCACTTTTTTTTACCACATTCTCCTCCCCACATAGTTCTTCAGGCACGCATCAGCTCCTTCTCTGTTGAGGTCCTTCTTTGCTGCCATGCTAATTTATATCATCATCCTATTATGTTGTATTCTGGGTAGAGCAAACTGGCCTGTTGCTGTCTGCCATTTTCTTTCTCTTTGTACAAGGCATCAGTACAAGGCATAGGGTGACTCAGCAGATTTTCCTTCTAGGTGAGGGGATGAAGAGCATACAAATATCAGCAAATATACATGTATATGCATATTAACATGTTCGCTTGTGCTCCTCTATACCTCTTTCTCAGGTTAAAATGGAAGAGGTTTTGTTTCATCTTAGATTCTGTTAGGTCTCAGAAACCCAGGACAAATGGCTAAGTGAGATGCTTACTAACATATCAAACTGGACTCTGGCTAGCTCTCCCAGCATCCCTTAGTACCTGTGGCTCCTCCCAGAGCTGCTCACCCCATTCCCTACCCTCCTAAACCCTCCCTCCCAGGGTCTGGGCTTCCACTTTTCTTTCCCCAACCTGATCTCTGTATAACTCAGCCATTTTGGCTACTTGGTGTCTTGGCCTCTTGGCCCTGGCCACCTCTCTTGGTCAGCAGGCGGGCTGCTCTGTCCCCCTCTCCCCTCTCCTTAGTCGGGTTTAGTTTGCTGGTCACGCTCAGCCTGGACCTTTCCACTGCCTGCTTTCTCCCTTATACCTCCATAAAAATAAAAATCTGCATTCTTTGGAAGTAGTCATGTCCTCCTCCTTTTATTTCATTTATTTTGTTAGACCCCCGAAAACTCAAGTATCCAGGGTCCCAGGCCACGTTCTCGGTCACCCCAATCACCAGGCGGATTCGAGAGCTTGCTGCAAACTGCACAAGGCTTTATTGTAATTTAACGAGCTAACCCCATGTTAGCTCGAGTCTTTCACCCACCCACCATGGCGGATGGCTAGAAAAGACGGCTCCTAGGGTCTCCCAAGAGATCTTATAGGACAGTGTAAGGGGAGTGTCTAGGGGTACGCACAGGCTCAGGATTGGTGTGCCTCCAAGCTTGGAGGGCTTGCCCTGTGTTGATTGGTCAACTGGTTGTTATGGCCCATAGGTCCCCCCAGGGTGGTTGCTATGCTCTCTACGTCATTGCTGTGAGCTTGTCCGTAAAGCACACCCAGGGTCGTAAAGCATAGCGCCACCAGCTAACTTCTGATTGGTTCCTTGTCACGAGGCAGGCATCTGATTTTCTAGTGTCTGGGACAAGGTCATAGAAGCATGTGTTCAGCCGTTATGGCTGCCAAAGGGAAGCTGGTCCCTTCAATTTCACTCAGACTCCCCACCTGTGTTCTGTAACCCTTCATCTTTTTATAGTGCTTGCTTTCCACTAGATTTCTTGCATTTCCCACAACTTCTGTCTTTTCATCTTTAGTGTGTGTGTGTGTGTGTGTGTGTGTGTGTGTGTGTGTGTGTGTGTGTGTGTTGGGGGAGGGGCAGACATTCTAATCTTCAAAAATAAAAACCAAACAAAACCTTCATCCTCCCAGCATGCCCTTTTGTGCTCTTTGACCCTACCTCCTTGTTACAGTCACACTTGTTAAAGGAATTGACAGTATTTATTGTGTCCACTCTGTTCCTTCATAGACATACGTCATCACCCCAACATTTACTGTCTACCCAGGTCTTTATAGACAGCCTACTGAAGCCATCTGTTGCCTCCTTGTCCTGAATGTAGAGGAGAATCTCAGTTCTTACTCTTCCTACAGCATCTGACATTGTAGATCATTTCTGGAAATGCTGTTTTCTTGTAGCTTTCTTGTGCTCTCCTTACCTTTCTTTATATGTTGTTAAAACATGGATAAAGGAGTGGACAAATGGCTTCTCAATTAAAAGTGCTTGTTATGCAAGTGTGAGGGCCTTTGGATTTCAACACCCACTTAACAAACTGTAAGCCCAGCACTGGATGGTGAGGAGACAGGAGGCATTACTGACTTCCAGCCTAATTGGGAAAAAAGATAAGCTCCAGACTCCAGGAGAGACCCTGCCTCAAAGGACTAAGATAGAGAGTGACAGACAGGAAGCCTGACACTCTCCTTCATCATCCACATGGGTAGAGATACATGTACCCCTCTCCCAAACAAATGCATATACACCACACACACACTCCATAAATAAACAGATACATAGATAAATAAATAGATAAAAAATAAAAAAATAGTATGGATAAAGCTGGGCTGTGGTGGTGCACAGTTTTAGTCCCAGTGCTCAGGAGACAGAGGCAGATCTCTGTGAGTTTGAGGCCAGCCATGTCTACAGAGTGAATTCCAGGACAGCCAAGGATACATAGAGAAATTCTGTCTCAAGAAAACAAAACAAAGTAAAGAAAAGCATGGATGTTTAGGGGTATCATTCTTTTCTGATTCTGGCTGAGGGTGAGGAGGGACCACATCCATTGCTGTGATTCCTGTTAATGATCACTTGATGCTGATTCCCATATTGGGTGGCCCTGGCCTTACTTTGGGAAGTGAAGCCCAGATCTCGTCTTCTCTGAGATCCCCTCCAAACCTGCAGAGTGCAGTCAAGAAGTCAGCTTCATTCTTGCCTGCTCTTTTTTAAACAGTGTAAGCTTCAGGGCATTTATCATGCCAAACAAAAGTTTTAGAATACTAAAGTCTTTTCTGCCTTAAAAATAAAAAGTTGATTTGACTTTCTGTGCTTTAGATTTTTTTTAATGAGTCCTTTAGACTACCTAAAAAGACAGCTTTGTTTGCTTCGGGTTTTTGAGGGACTTGAGGTAACTTGAGCAATTCCATGGTTCAATGAGACACAAACCTTTAAATACTTTAAAATACACTAGCAGGGAAAAGGGAAAAGAGATGGTTTTACTCGGGCCAGAAAATTCATCCAGGAGAACTTGAGGGCTGAGGAGACACCCTTTGCTTATCTAGAGAGATCCATTATGGTCTGAAGGTGCTCCACTCACTCTGAAATTGGAAATAATGAATTGGAAGACCCTACATGTTCAGCATTTTATGAGTAAATGGATTGATAACTGAGAGTATGTCTTTCTAATAATTTGTGGGGAAAAGAGTCAAGTTTATTGGCTTTAACCAGTTTGAACCTGATCAAATAGGTCCAGACTAAGCTGTATAGATGGGGCCAGTGGAGGTGGAGGATAGAGGTGATGAACTAACTAATTTGAACCTTTAACCCTGCCTAAGTGTTCATGAAGATTCCATGTGACATGGAGGAAGTAGAATTACCACGTCAGCCAAGGAAAGTTGAATGGTTCTTTAAGAACATTTTTGTTAGTGAATGTAGAAAATACTTGAACTTTCAAGAGTTAAAGTAGAACGTTTATAAATTCAAATCATGTCTTACCTAAATTAATCCAGATTTTAACTGTTAAGAGATGGCAAATAAACTAGTGAAAGTGCTATCATTTAGGCTCTCACCATCCAGGAATGCAATTGCATTTGCATAGGTTACAATAGAAGGAACCAACTATTGGAACACCTAACAAAACCTGAATCCCCGAAATCAATCTCTGTAATAATAAAAACATGAACTAAATGGGTTTTGATCAATATTATCTACACAGCTCAGATCCTTAATGAAAATCCTTAACTGAAAGAGAGACCTTTGCTTCAAGGTTCATTTGAGATCCACAAAAAACTCTAAATTTGGTTGCCGCCCCAGTGCTTCTGGAATGTATGAGTCCTGTATTTCATTTTATGGAATTATTATAGCTGATGGCAAAATAACATCCTCAAACCATCTCTGGTTTTTCACCCTATTTTTTTCCTTTCTTTTTTTCTGGCTAGAGAGGCACTAGGGATTAAACCCGTGCTGAGCATGCACTTGGTCTGTGAAGGACTTCCCACCCAGCACCATTTTATGCTCTAATAACCGGAAACATGATGGGGAGGAGACAGAGGGGAAAGACTTCTGGGGTGGTGGGTGTTAGAAAGCCACACATACTCTTTCTTCTTAAGTGTGTCTGTGCCCTCTTCAAATGTGAGTCTTTTGTAGAGATCCAGACAGTGGAGACAGTCTGCTGTGTGCGTGAACCTGCTGCTACCTGGTAGTTCAGATCACAGAATAGTGACTCTGTCTTCACCCTTATTGATTGATGTTCATCAATTTCTCCTCCTCTGAGAGGAGGATGCAGGGAACTCTAAAAATTCTTTTCTATGTTCTAGTGGTGGGACAGGTGTAAGTTCTTATACAGTCGCTTTTGGAGCCCGTGGAAGGACAGGCCTGCTGCTATCGGCCTCTGAATTACCTGTGCCAAGGTCAATCTGTCAGCAGCTCAGCTCGTTCTGCAGCAGACTGACAGACTGAGTGATAGAGAGAGACACATTGTCTCCACCGCTTACTGTTGCCTGCAAAAAAATTGAGCAGAACTGCAAAATGAGCCCTGTGGTACTCAGCACTTCCTCCGTGGGGGCCAGAGCTCTGCTGGAGGTTGGCAAATTGTTGTCATTGTTGCCTTTTGTCATCTTGGCTTTCCAACCAGAGGTGATCCTCCACAAAAGTTTCTGATGTTGGTTGAGAAACTGGATGGTAGATGGCCTCATACTTATGTTGGTAAACCCACGCAACTGGGAGACATCCTAGGGCTGGCTAAGACTGAAAGTGTAATCTGCTAACCCTAACAACCGCAGATCACTACATGTAACATGTAAGGTTTTTAATTTTATCACTTAATCTTGCCAGTATTGAAGCATGAGAAACACGTGCTGGGCTGGATAAATGGCTCAGAGGGGGGAAAGCACTGTCTGCAAGTCTGGCAGTCTGAGTTTGATTGCGGACCCACATTGTGAAAGAAGAGCACCGGCTTCTATTGTCCTCTGACCTCCAGACACACACTATGGTACATGTCAAAGTGTGTGTGCGCACGTGTGTGTGTGTGTGTGTGTGTGTGTGTGTGTGTGTGTGTGTGTGTCCACCTGCTCTTTGGGGAATGAATGAGGACCCTGTTAAATTTTGTAGGTATTTTTATGCTTCCTGATAGAAGAAAAAAAAATTGTAGTTCAATCTCTAAGCTTTTGTTTCCCTCTTAAGCAACCTCGACCTTCATTGGTTTAGAATAGAACTTATTTCCCTCTCCTGGTGTGGAGAAGCCACAGACTTGCAGATGAGCCTCAGGATGAGGCTGTGGCTTGGGTCACAACACACTGACGTCTTCCTAATTAATTGCTGGTGGTCATGGCTTTTTAAAGCTGCAGAAGATCATGCTCTGTTGAACAGATATGGCTGGTGAGGTTACCTATCTTCATGCCGGCTTCCTATCCCTACAGCAACTTTCCAACCTTTCCTGTCTGTGGCTTTAGCTCAGAAATTTAAGCTCAGAAGCAAGCCTCTGTCAAGCCAGCTGGCTGATTACAGACTTGGAGTTGTGCTTTGTGGAATGCACACCTTGGGAGACTGTGGCTTTGATCAAAACCTTGAAATGTGTCAAAAGAGTTCTGCACCTTTAGCTCGGTTCCACAGTTTTGTGTAAAGTGTCTATATTTCTTCTAGAACTGAGAAAAGCATCAACGCCATAGGTTACTCAGATAACCTAGTTCCTTATGGCCGTTCCAGTGCCTACTGCTTCACATTCGGAGATATTTCCCAGGGGGCAGGGGTCACATTCCTTCTTTCTCTGGGGCTCTGTCCTTACCAGGCTTGCCAGCCCCTTCTGGAACCCGGATCCCTCCAGGCAGGAACTAGAGGCAGGAAGCTTTTCCTTTTCAGATGACTCAGAATGGACTCAAAGTGCTATTCAAAGGAGAACTTGCCCAACAGCTTGCCTTACACTTGTGCTGATTTCTCGGGTGCAGACAGCTCTTGTGCTGTCTGCTGCTGAGGGCACTGACTATAGTGAAATGTGGCAACCACAGGAAATTTCATTTTGAGAACTCTAAGAGTAGCCTCAGTGAGTCCTAGTTTCGAAGAGAGTAGTGGATGGCAAGGCACAGAGTCCAGACTATTTATCCTGACCTCTGACCCATTTTATCCCCTTGCCTAGCTCACTGCTGTTTTTGCAGAGCTTTTTAGCTGTGAGTGGAAATTAAGACCTCCATTCTCTAGACCTCACCAAAAGGCATCTCTACATTTTGACAGAAGAAAGAGACTAATTTGTTTTGCACCACCGGCAATTCAAAGAGGGGAGTTACAACAATATTTTGAGATGACAGCATTGTTCACAAAGCAAATGACCAACAAAGGCAAGTACATATTGAAACAAAGGAAGGAGTTGGTAGTATTATGAGTTGTAGAGCAAGTGCTTATTATGGGTGGAACCCTGGGTTTTACCCCCAGCACTGAACAACCAAGACTAAACGAAATCAAAAACTCTAAAACCCACCCCCCAAAAAACTAGGATGAGTCTTTAAAATGACAAACTACTGATTGATAGTCCCTGGAGCAACTGTAGTGACAAGGAAATTTTTGTCTGAACCACCATCCTGTTTTGAACTTATCTGGAAGCATTACCGTGTTTCCTATCAAAACTTCAGTTCAGGATTTAGGGCTACTGTGTATATACACACCTGGGCATCTAAGTCTACAGTTAAAATGTCAGATGATTCTTTTTCATATCCAGAACATCTCACATGCCATCCATTGGCACAGTGTTGCCATGTTCCCAAGACTCTGCATTTTACAGATGATTCAAGAGTGACACCAATTCATTTTCCTTTGGCCCTTTAGATGCCCCCTTCTTTCCCTGTTGAGCAATGACACGCAATCATTCAGAGCAAACTGATGTTCTGTGCAAATATGATGGCACAGATCAAGATTTCCTTGTTGCTACTGTGCTTCAAGAAACAAGTCTGGAGACCTTAGTGCTAAGCTAACCCATCCATGCAGGATCCAAGCCTTGCTCTACTCCTTTCATTAGATGGTGGCACCTGCTGGAACTGAAGCACCTCATACCCTTGGGCCAACCTTTTAGGTCCAAGACTTTTCCATTCTCCCTGGCTGCCTGCGCCTGAAAAACAGCCATGAGCTGACTTGAAGCCCTTTCTCCATCACTGCTTCTAAGCCCCTGGAGAGCATTGAGTATGAGAGACCTTCTGTCTTCTCCATGTTGGAGGGGGAGGGCACAGCCACCCTAACAATGAGAAAGATGGTGCTGTGTAATTCGGAACATGCCAACAGACTGCTGTATGAATAGATCCCAAACCTGTTTTATTCTCTTGCTCTAAGATGATTGCTAAGAATAGAGGCAGATAGTTGCTATGAAACTTAGTCTGTGACCCTTTCATGACTCAGCCAGCATTGCTAATTTGCTGTAGGAGTCAGCTTTCAATTTGTTGAAACAAATTACTCAAGTTAGTGCTCTTCACTTTGCAATCTGCACTTCACACGTGAGTTAACCACACCGACCTGGTGCATGAAATGAAGCTCAAGGTTAGCATGCAGGACTAGAGATGGGGGTGGGGGAGTGATGCTGTGGTTGATTCTCCATCATTTTCACTTAGCTCTCTAAACCCCCTTTCCATCAAAGCTGTTTCTTCTTCCAAGTATTTTTTGACCCCCTGTGATCCCCACCTACTCCCAAAGTGATGATAAATGGTTGCTGAGCAGCCTGTTCATGTTTGCGTCTCCTTTTCTCAAGACACTAGCATCCAGAGGTTTCCAGAGGAGGCTATGTGCATTGTCACAAGAGATCTACATGCAACTTGCTTATTTCTAGGAAAAAACAATACAAAACAAAACAAAACTTGCTGCTCATTGACACCTCTCCAGATGGCAGAGGGATTATTCATGTGACTGGCATCTGGGTGGCAGGCAGTTGTGGGTAGAAGAAGCAGGAAAGGGAGAGAGTTTCATCGAGGCCATCAGAGTATTATTGCCATACTTGCCTGCTAGAGAACAGCAACAGACATGTCCAGGTGTCTACACTAGTTTAGAAACATTGTCTGGGTGAGAAATCTTAAGTATGTCCCCAAATTTTGTCAACCAAAAAGGAAAGGCCACTAGCCAGAAAAATAGATGCTTCACTCTCTTCTCCAATCTCTCTTGCTCTACCCTCTTCATCTCTCTCTCTCTCTCTCCTCTCTCTCTCTCTCTCTCTCTCTCTCTCTCTCTCTCTCTCTCTCTCTCTTGCTCTCCCCCCTTAATAAACTGGTTAATGTAAAAAAAGAAAAATAGGCAAACAGTATACATGGCAATTCAAAAAGAATTAGAAATGGCCAATAAATGTCACTCACTGGATATCACAAAAACATAAATGGAAACAACTATATACACTTTCCCCCATCAGATTGATGGCAGGGAAAGTCATTGAAAAATATCTAATGACGGGGAAGCAGGGATCCCTGGAGTTTGTTGGGGTGGATGCTAATGTTAGTCAGATTTTATAGCTTGTTTGCATACACCTTTTGCATTAAACACTTTAAGTCTTGCACATATTCACAAAGATGTACATATAAGAATCTTTTTTGCAGGGTTGGAGAGATAGTATAGTGGTTAAGAGTACTGGTTGCTCTACCAGAGGAGCTGGGTTCAGTTCGTAGCACCCACATGGCCACTCATAACCATCTCTCTAACTACAGTTTCAGGGGATCCAATGCCCTCTTCAGCCTTCATGGATACTCCATGTACAGACATACGCATAGGCAAAACACCCATACACGTGAAAGAAAAAAAGAGTATTCTTTACATTGTTATTTATAGTAGCAAACAACTGGAACAATCATGAATATCCACCAGTAAACACACTTGGATAAATCACAATTCATATCCAAATGGAAAGACTATAAAGCTGTTTAACTCCCTGAGAGACATATATAGATATATTCAGATCTTCAAGACATATTGTTAATTCACAACCAGGAAATTATAAGACAGTGTCTATAGGCATGATTCCATTTACTGTAAAATGAGCCCAAGGCCATAGATCTGTGTGACTGTAGGTAGATGCATAGATAAACACTTGGAGTTATGAAATATTGTAAATTAAGCTATTTGCCCTGGGAATAGGAGGGAAGGGAGTGGGGAGTGAAGTAGCAGCTTAACATTTTTTTATTCTGCATGCTTCTGACCTATGATTTTTTTATAATAAGAATGAATATGTGGGTTGTTTATGTAATTCATTAAACTTCATATAAAAATAGGAAACTTGCAGCTTAGTTTTCTGGGAAAAGCACTCAGAATTGCTTCCCAAAGATGCCATTCAGGAAACCACAGGTGGGTGTAATGGAAGTTTTTCTTTTTATTTTGGTAGTGGTTTGTCTGTTTATATAATTAGGTATGACAGAGGTTTTCCCCCCATAGACTTTCCAGAAAACATACCTGTGTTGCCTGCATATGAGGGGAACCTACCAAGCTGGCTGAGTCCACCACTTAGCTCCACAGGTTGGAGTGCTTGGGGAATACTGTTCCCACTTACTGACTGAAATAGTGTGGTCACCATTAGAAATGATTATGTATAAGATGCTGGTCTGGTCCTTAGTGTGCATACTCTATTCCTGGCCTTAGATCCCAGTGTTCAGACAGTGAAGCCAAAGCATCAGGCTCTCACCAGCTCCAGTGGAGCTCAGTCTTATAAAACTCCCTTCTCCAGGCCACCAACACTCAGGTCTGACTTGGCCATTTCCTGGACAAGCAGTTCTATTCTTATGTATACACTGCATAGTAATTGATGGCTTGTATGTCAGTCTCCCTCTCTGCTCTGTTTCTTGCTTCTGGGCGAGAACTGTGTTTTGTTCATCTCTATATCTACAGTACCCAGTCCAGTGCCTGACCCCGACAAGATGCTCAACAAATGACTGGTAGATAAACGATAAGTCTGACTTTCAAGCAACTTTTTAAAAAACTATTATTTTATGTGTATGGGTGCTTTGCTTATGTGTATGTCTGTGTGCCACATGCCTGCCTGGTGCCTGCAAAGGCTAACTGAGGGTATCAGATCCCCTGGAACTGGAGTTACAGACAGTTATGAGTCACCATGTGTATGTTGAGGATTTAAAACTGGGTCCTCTAGAAGAGCATCCAGCTCTTAACTGCTAAGCTGCCTCTCCAACCCCACAATGTATATGTAGTTACAGTGTATGTAGGTGTGTGTGTGTGTGTGTGTGTGTGTGTGTGTGTGTGTGTGTGTGTAGATGTGTAGGCCAGAGGACAATTTCAGATGTCATCCCTTGAGACAAGGTTCCTCAATAGCTAGACTAACTGACCAGTGAACTCCAGAAATCCCCAGCATTGGACTTATAAGGGCTTGGGGGATCAAACTCAGGTTCTTCTGCTTGCAAGGCAAGTGGTTCGCCCATTGATCCAAACATGTAGCCTAGATCTCAATCTTAAATAAATGAAAATGTAGTTTACAGTGGTAGGATATGAGAGAAAAGGCTAGAAACACAGTAGTTAAAAGCTGGTACAGTTAAAGCTAGGTGCTGTGGTCAGTTTAGCTTGGCGTTTACACTTTGGAGTCCAAAAGCAGTGGCTTTTGACTCTGCAAGTTAACCTCCCATGCCTTACCTCTTCCTCTGTAGACTGGACATGCCACTGCTCATCTGCCTCCCGGGATGCTTTCTGGGATTCAGTGAGATAAGGATGAAGAGTTTTCCCAGTGGCCACAGCGTGTGGATGGGGGACATTCATTCTTATTCTTGCTGGCTGCTTCCCAGAACATATATGACATGAATTGTTCTCCCAGTCAGGTTTTCTAAACACCCCTTTAAATACCAAGTGATTACTATTTAACAACTTTGGAGATCCATCTTCTAAAAATGGAGTCATTTCCTGAAACACTCTAACAAGCATCATACCTTTTAGTTCAGGAACATTATCATAAGCAGCAATTAGTGTCCTGTGGAAGGCACAGAAATACTGCCTGAGCCCACGGAGGTGTGGGCGGGCCACTGCCATGCTTTACAACTACTCTGATTTTTAAGTTCTTTTGTCTTAGCTCCCTTAATGGCCAGTTGTCAATTCTTATTACTCTCAGTGGCCTGTGTGTAGTACATTCTTTCATCATTATAATTTTCCCTTCTAATAGGCTGTCCTCTTGAGAATCAGATAGCCAAGGATGCTGCAGTTGTGCATAAATAACAGTGACTTGATGAGGGTCCTTAGGAGCTCTCTGATGAATGAGATGAGCGATCTTTGCGATCATAGTGTAGGTTGACATCACTATTCCGTATAGTTAGAGTAGACAAAGCCTTACCATGCACAAACTCTCCCTTCCCTCCATTCTTGCGCCCACTCACAGTGGCTCACTTGTAGCCCAGGTTGGGATTAGAAGCATGTGGTACCAAGTCTGACTCTCTGTTTTCTCCAGTGTTAGCTTGAATTCAGCACAGGGCTGTGGGCCAGTCTAGACCTCTCAACACTTCCTGCACTCAGGGAGGAGCACTTTGTACTACTGGGAGTGACATGGGGTTCAAGCTCTGAACCTGATACTTCTAGGAGTTCAGTTTTTCTCCTCTGACCAGGACTAAGACTGGTTCTGTTGATGTCAATGAAAGCAATCAGTTAATTCTAACATGCTAAAAATAGTGTTAACATTATGCCACTCTAGCACAAGGCTGCACTTTTGTCTTTATAGTTCTTCTGAGAATCTGGCTTGAGACAGAATTCTGTGTTTTTATCTAAGAAATTCCTCAGCAGCCTTTCCATGAACCCCTGTTCTTTGAAGGGGGTGGCAATCCATAAAACCATCGTGAAGCTGCTGTCTGGGAGATGAAGTAGGGTTGCAGGGGGAGAGGTAATGAAAAGTACCACCACGTGGGATGCAGTGAGATGAGACAAGGAGGAAAGCTCCTGTTTCTACTAGATTTTACCAAAAAGTTCACTTTTGCCTACAGATGGGAAAGTATTAAAATAAATATGTGGTATGTTCCTGGGCTTGAATAGAGGAACTCTTGATAATTAAGTAGATCCAGTGTTTATCTTCTAAATTTATATTAGATTTTTCAGATTAAATGATGTATTTCTTCAAGAACCATCTGTCTTGGAGCACACAGTACGAGATGACTTGTGACTATTCAGTAATGTTCTTTTATCAGCTTGAAATTAGCTCTGGCAGATAGCTGCCCTGTACCCCTCATCTACTCTTTTTGATTTCTTTGTACCTCTTGGGGATCCAGTTTGAAGTAATTCCCCATTGCAGCTCTGGGTCCTCTGGGGCTGCCTGACCCAGGAGGCCTAGAGTATAGATCTTGTTGTGCCTTCATTATATAGTTAATAGAACCCACTCAGTGCCTGTTTAACTGGCCTGTTTAATGAAATGTCAGAACTTTAAAGACATCTCAGTCTGAAATGTTTCCGAGAGACAAGGAGGCTGAAAATGGAGTATGAGTGGCCACAGAGTGGAGGGAGGAGCTGGCACTTGTCCCACCAGGCTTGTGGGACAAGTGCTTTTGCCCTCTGAGCCAGAGTCATCTTGCCTTCTGTATTGTAAGATGCCAGTAGTCACCATCATTGCCATAGGTGTTGTTAGAACAGTGAGTGCTGGATCTGCCAATTCTGATGTTTTGGCTATTTATAGCATTGAGCTACCTCCTCACTCTTGTTGGCTTCTAGTTCAATCACTGTTCTGTTTTATCATTCAATTTTAAGTTTATCAATGGCCTGTCATCCACTGATTTCAAAGAATAAAGTCAAGGCAGGGGTGTCAAGGGAATCAAATGGCCAGGAATGTGGTCAGGGGACAGAAATAAGCTAGCTTTAAAGCAAGGTGTTTCGTATGTTTAACACACACACACACACACACACACACACACACAGAGAGAGAGAGAGAGAGAGAGAGAGAGAGAGAGAGAGAGAGAGAGAGAGAGAGAGAAACTAACCCAGTCTTGGAGGGAACCTGTTCAAGATGGATAAAGATTTTTCAAAGAGAGAAGTTCATTGAATAAACACAAGAGAGGAAGTTCACAGGACCTAACTGACATTAAGAAAGTTTGGTTAGTTAATTGCCTGGTGGAGTTTGACCCAAATTTTGCTGTCCTTTAAGAAGATTTCCAAATAGATGAGCTGTGCAGGAAACTCATTTGGACCAGCAGCGTCCAAGTGGACTTTAGCTACAATCTACCCCTGAGTCGTCCTGGCACAAGCATCAAGCAGTATAGAAATGAGATGCAAAATATGGTTTGGAGGGAGGTGAGAACACCAAATCTTCCCCTACCTGGTATTTAGGTTAGTGAAAACAACAAACCCTGTGTCAGAGTCATTTTTGAGTAAGGAAGGAGTGAGATGATATATGTGGTCAGTGAGATAATTGGACTCATGGAGTTGGGACAGCAGCTGTGGAATCAGACCAATTTCTGTCCTCATCGATTAGGCTTCTTCTAGTAACTAAACTGTCACCACAGCAATTTTGCTACAACAGTGACCTGTGATCACAGTGTTTAAATTCCACTATAGCCATGTACCTCCACCCCAGGACCAGGGCACCAACAGTGAGCCGTTAAAATGCATGAAGTGGCGCCTCACTGGGAGGCCCTTCCTACGGCAGTAACTCCAAGTGTGAAACCATGAAAATGGTTTGAAATGCTTTACCTTCAGATACAAAACCTTAATACCATGGTGACCTTGGACTGTAATTTGGGTAACCGACACTTTTATGCCCCATTTACAGCAGGGAGGTAGATTGGTTAGAAAACAGGTGTTCGCAGTCACTAGTGTTCATGGGTTGGTTCCTGCATACATGTCTTGGATGAATGTTTGCAAAGTCTTTACTTGCCATTGTCCATAGGTATGGTTCTCTCAAGTCCCTTATCTAAAATGGTGTACTGTCTGTAGGCGCCTGCGCCCGTTCTCCTCTGTTATCTATTGATCTGTAGCTTACTTATAACAACTATTAGGATGTAAATATTGTTATTCTGTCCTCTTTAGGGAACAATGAAGAGAGAGAGAGGAAAAAAAAACTCATGCATGCTTACTGCAGAAACAGTTTTAAAAAGTATTTTCCAATCATTGGGCAAATCATGGATGCCAGACTGTAGGTGCAGTGGGCCAACGGTTTTGCTTGAAGAAACTCATGTGAGATTTGTCTGTCAGGTTGTGCTTTC
The DNA here is from genome assembly GCF_003668045.3 of Cricetulus griseus. Lineage (NCBI taxonomy): Eukaryota > Metazoa > Chordata > Mammalia > Rodentia > Cricetidae > Cricetulus > Cricetulus griseus. The sequence goes on along the minus strand of NC_048599.1, from coordinate 103,061,913 downwards.
TAATGCACTTTCTTTAGCTGAGGTCCCCAACATTCCTGCTGCTGTGGGAATTCCTTGCTGGTCTTCCTCTGTGATTGTTCAGCCCTTGCTGCACTGGGCTGCTATGTGTCTAGTTCACCCTAAAGAGTTTTTGTTGTTGTTGTTGTTGTTGTTGTTGTTGTTGTTGTTGTTGTTGTGAGACAAAGAATGTCACTATGTATTCCTGACTGGCCTAGAACTCTCTATGAAAGCCAGGTTGACTTAACTCAGACAATCCATCTGCCTCTGCCTCAGAGTGCTGGGATTAAAGGTGTGCACACCACACCCAGAGAGCGGCTGAAGTCTTTGTGATGCTTCAGTTGTTCAATGGTTTAAACATAGTCCCTGCGGCTGATTGCACACATCATCTCTGTAGACATTCTTTTCTTTCTTCCTTTCTTCCTTTCTTTCTTTCTTTCTTTCTTTCTTTCTTTCTTTCTTTCTTCCTTCCTTCCTTTTTTTGACATTAGCCAAAAAAAATTATTTAGAAAGATTTGACAGCATTTGAAAATAGCTTCTAGTTTTCTTGTTTTACTTGGGATGAAACAGAAAGGTTGGTTTCCATAAATGCTATTGGTGCGCAGTCTACACAGGGCCACGCCTCACTTGTCTAGCAGCTCAGGGGACTGCTCAGTGGTCCTCTGCTTCCCACTTCAACTATCAGCATCCTCCTATGTCTATCTGGCGGCTTTCTTCACTAGCAAGGTGTGCTGGATGGATTAACTGTTAACTTGACACAACCTACGATCACCTGGGAAGAGACTCTCATGAGTAGTGATCTAGAGCAGTGAGTCTCAACCTTCTAATGCTGAGACCCTTTAATACAATTCCTCATGTTGTGGCGACCCCAACACTAAAATAATTTCATAACCATAATTTCACTACTGTTATGAATCGTAGTGTAAATATCTGTGTTTTTCAATGGTCTTAGATGACCCCCCAAAAGGGTTGCAACCCACAGGTTGAGGACCTAGGCCAAGTTGGCTTGTGGACATGACTTCGGGTGGACTGTTCTGATTGTTACTTGAGGTGGGAAGCTCTACCCTGAATGTGGTACCATTTTCTGGGCTGAGCCTTGGATTGTGTAAATGTAATAGAAGTTTGCTGCATGCAAGGAGGCAAACAAGGATGTGATATGACCAGCAGCCTTGACTTTTCGGCCCTTAACTTGGAGCTGCAAGCCAAATAAACTCTTATCTCTTCTGTGTTGATTTTTGTTAGGGTTCCTTATTAAAACAACAGAAATGAAACTAGGGCACAAGGGGTCTTTGTAGGCAGATGGCAGCACAGATTCTCCTATGTTCATTCAAGCAAAGAGATTGTATATGAGCCTCTTCATCCCCACGTGGATGGGTGTGGAGTGCATGTCCCATACCTCCTCAGTGGGTCCCCAGAATCATTGACTTCCAATTATCCACAGTAGCATTTGCTTTTCTCTCTCTCCTAACTCACTCTCCCCTTCCATATGCTGAGATTCCAAATACAAAAATCCCTGCAAAACAAGCTTTGGACTATGGCGGGCTGTTGGTGGAGCCAAAACCAAGATGGAGTCGTTCTCTAAGCTTCTTCTGAAGTTCCTCTGGCCTATGCACCTGGCCTTTTGCCACCTCCAAATCTCTTAGAGCAAACCAATCAATTCCTGAAACCCTTCGATGCTTTTCTCTTACCTTAGAACAGAAGCCAAAATCCCTAATGCATCGTTTTGCCCTACAGGGGCCTGGCTGTTTCTGTCCTTCAGTGCCTGAGACCCTCTGGCGGTGTCCTTGGTTCTCTGTGTGCCTCATCCTACTAACTCGAACCTCTCTCTACCCCCTTTCCTCTTCTGGGGTGTTTGTTCCCACTATCTTACATTCCAACTCTTTCCTGGACCTCTCAGGCTTGATCCAGCACCTCAAACTCAAGTTCCCATGGCGTCTTGTGTCTTACTACCTTCATGTTTTCCCTTTGTGCACACCTGACTTGCTTTCAGCTGTGTCTAACTAAGAACATGAACAAAACACAGTTTTATTAGAACACCCCTGCATCTAGTGGTCTCCCAGTTACCTGTTCTCTTCTGATATAGCGGTAGTGTGACCTGTGCAAGACACCACGTGGCTCACAACATCTAAAAGATTTGCTTTATAAATTTGAACAACAACAACAAAAAAGGTTAGAGAGCCTTTCCCTAGATTGTGAGCTTTTGGGAAGCCAGGTGTCTTGCTCACAATTGTGATCTAGCATAGGGCACTATCGGCGATCCAAAGTAGACAAAATATAAATATTATTTTACTGTCTGAATTGAAAGCACTTCTAGGAATATTGCCCTTCCTTCCTCCTTGCTGTTATTGGTCCCCACCAATAGGTCCCCATGGATTGTGGGTATCCCAGCTCTACCAACAAGAGACCCTTCTCAGACAGCCTGACCTCCTTAGGGCCCTTGTCAGACCACGTGGGATTTGCCTCTGTGGGACTGTGGGACTGTTTACTGACCTCCCAGGTGGTCCTTTTTACTAGAGAGAGACTTCCTTTTTTAATCTTAAACTTGTCCAGGTGTTTCAGAGCAGGCGGGATGTGATGTACTGTGCAGTTTTCCAGATCAAAAAGAGTATCTCCCCACTTTTATGTTTACGTGGGGAAACATGACCAAGCTGGGTTCAATGTGAGGAAATCAGAGTATAGTGAAGAGCAGAAAGAATATAGCTTTGATTCTACCCATACAAAGAGTGAAAATGTCAGGACCGGATGCTGCTGTTATTTCTTTAAGCATACAGATTTGCATCATTTCTCTTTCACTTAAAAAAATATTGCTGTCTCCCACACTTCTCAGCAATGCCTGTTTGGGCATCTCTGATCTGGCTTCCAGTTGCCTTGACAGCTGTGTCTCTTGCTATGCTCTAGGACAGGGCTGTTGTCTACATCCAGACTGCCACTGTTTTTGTAAATACGATTTTATTGGAACACAGCCACGCTCATTTAGTTATGTGTTGTCTATGCCCACTTTTCCATTTAAATAGCCATACTGTATGACCTGAAGTGTCCAGCCCTTTGCAGAGGACATGTACTGATCTGCTCTAGGAAGGCTGTTATGGTTTAGATATGGTTTGTGTCTCAAAGGTTCGTGTGCTGAACACTTGGTCCCTGGAGTAGGGGTGTGACGTCAACTTCAAGAGGTGGGGCCTAGCTGAAGGTAGGCCATGTGGCTCCACCTTCATGAATACAGTCATTTTCTCTCTGCAGTGGGACAGGACTAATAGTTACTGAAAAAGACTGTGTCTGCTCCTCCTCCAGTCCTCAGTCACATATGTGCCCTTTCTGTACTCAAGTTTGGTTCCTTTTCTGCTTCACAGTCATGTTGTGATATTGCTGATGGGGTCCTTTCCAGGATGCTGGTATATGGACCTTCTAATTTCCTGAATCATGAGCCAAATTAAACTTCTTTCTTTGTTAAAAATATTGACATGGGAACACGAAATGGAATAAGACAAAGGTCTTTGTACTTAACTGCACCCATGGTTATCTTCATTTGCCTTTCTTGCCAGAGTATTGCATTCATCTGAGCCCTTTATGTGCCATTGCCTCTGGCTACAAAGGCACCCTGCCCTTTACTGCTTAGAAAATACCTCTTACAAGCTAGCATCTCTGCTTAGTTTTAGTCTTCCTTGTAAGACTTCTGAATTCCCACAAATGTATTTTTTTTTTCCTCTTCTGGATTCCCATGACACTTAGAGGCATGCATTTAAGATGGCTCATCACTGTTAGTCTCCCGTTGCCTGGCTTTGAGCCTGCAACCAGGTAGATGATAAAATAACACATTCATGTTGGAGTATTGACTGTTCTTCTTGGAATGTCTTATTTCTTATTATCTGTGTATGACATGTACACATGTACATACCACAGCACATGTATGCTACATATATGGAGGTCAGAGGACAAGTTTGTGGAGCTGGGTCCATCTGTCCACTTTTACATGGGTTCTGGGGATCCAAGTCAGGTCACCAGGCTTGTGTGTCAAGATCCTTTCCTACTTAGCTATCTTACTGTCCCCATTGGATGCTCTGCTCCAATGTACAGGATAGCATAGAGGTAACAGAAAACACACCCTGCAAGGGGAAAATCTTGACCGTGAAGGACTTGGGTCATCTGTTTCCTACTTTCCCCATATCTAACCATCCTGTAGATGGACAACAGCTGAACAGGAGATTTGGCTAGGATTCCTACTAGCTCTTCTGACCCTCTTGGCTGTGAGGTGGGGACAGCCTTTGGTGACATGGAGTGGGGTTTGGGGTATGACTGGACACAATTGGCTGCAGAAGTGTTGAGAGAATTGTTAATTCTTTATTCCCCCTGGAGGAAGCTGTGTATTTATTGGTAGACTGACCTCCTATAGCAGGAAATGAAGGATAATAGTAGTTTAACCACCATCTTTTATTTAAAGGTGCTCTGACTTTTTCATCTCCTTTAGCCTTTTCTTGTGGAAACTAAGAATGCCTCACCACCCCTGGTATCGTCCCTGACTCATCAGTTAAATCTAAACACCTTTAAAGTTGCTTTGAATCCATGATGATCTTTGTAGCCGCAGCTTGGTGACCTGGATGTTACCAGCAACTTAATATTCTCCTTTCCCATGGAAGATGGAATTGAAAAATGGAAAGCACTGTTTTTCAACAGTTTCTCATATTTATCTGAGTGGTGGTGATTTCATGTTGCTAGAACAAGCGAGCTGCTGGAAGCTTCCCATTTTCTGACTGCCTAATGGGAAGCATTTGATCTGGCGAGGAGCCCAATTGTCCATCTTCCTGGGGCTGACAACCACTTATGGGGTTATGAGCGTGCACTTTAATCGACTTCCTAGACACCTCTCCACTGGGGGAGAGCCTGCAGACGAGGAAAGGAGTGTGTGATTGCTGACGAGCAATTCCTGAGATTGATAGGTGGTTTGGATCTCATTTTAAATACCAGGAAAGCCACATTCATCATCTCACAGAGCAGATTTGAATGAGAACTTCAAGCCGGACCTTCTCTGTTAATACTTAACGAAGTTACACTCTTAAGAGTTGAGACACTCATTTTATTCCTTGCTAAAGAACTTCGAGAGAGATCACATGACACTGAATCCTTTTAAATTAATGGGCATTTGACATCTTTGGGGCATGTTTTATAAAGAAATCCATTTTTGCTGGCTTCTCAAGGTTCAGGTTTTAGTAATCACACTTAAGCATTATAGTAATGTCAGTAAAGAGGTCTTGTTTGCTTACAGACAGAATTCAGTGGTTTAAAATCTAGATTATGTTCTGTTGCTAGAGACATGGGCAATATCTGGTCTCTATTCATTGAGTGACTTTATAATTAGGATAGTGTCTAACTAACAAATGCTTCTTCTCCCTCAGAGGCCATTACAGCTTGCAGTTCCCACTGACAGGAAAAGGTCTTCCCAGAGGACTAGTCTAGACATGTGGATGAGTTGTAATCAAATATATGTGTACACACATATATCCAGGCTATGTCTACACGTCTGATTGTGCCCAGTCCATTAGTTCCTAATACCAATCAGCAAGGGAAGAATTTTAAATATGAATAAGAATCTTATAAGATTCAGGCCAACGTCAATAAGTAAACTTCTAAAAAGTAAATGCAGTCAGCCAGTTTTTGCAAAGGGAAAAGCACTCTGGCCTACAGGTGTGTTTCACGGGCTCTGTGTCCCCGGGCTCTGATCTCTCAGACTCTGGAACTGTACTATGGCGCCTGAGGCACATATGTGCAACCACGGAAAGATGGTGGCTGCACGCCTTGCTTTCTCAGTGCTGCTAAATTCATGTGCCACTGCAGCCAGCAGTCCCCAGACTGGAAACAGGAGTTGAACAGAGATACTCAGCAGCCAGACAGTGAATGGAGAGCTTGCAGCTGGAAAGCTGGTAACCGGGACATGGGGTGTGAACCGAGAACCATGGAGAGGGGTTTTGGTCTGGGCAGCTGAGGCTCTGACGCCAGAACTGGGCTTTTGCTAAGGAAAGCTGCTGGTGACATTTGTAGTGGCTCTATTTAAGGACAGGAAGTTTGGGAAGGTCAGATGACTGATAAGAGCCAAAGCTCAGTCAGAACTTAAAGGACTGGCGACAGCCATTTCCACAGTTGTCCCTGGGGACTCCAGAGTGACCTTTTGTGCCCTCTCCTACTCCCCTCTCCCCCTTCTAAGGGGACTCGAAGAATTTTCTTTGCAAGGAAGTCAGGCTTTATCTAAGGGAGCCTTATTTTGAAGAGATTTCCTTGGTTGTCTTTTGAAATGTCTTTTCCTGCTTCTGCAAACGAGGAAGCCTGTGGAAGGAGTTTCGAATCTCATCCACTTAGAACTTAGAACTCATTCACCGTGGCTTCCTGCTGTCGGCACTCATCACCAGGTTACTGATTCCTTACTCCACCCGACATGTCTAGCATCTTTAAAGCCAGAGTAGCAGCTGGCAAAGTATCCGTGAGAAACAGGGAGAGGGTTTGTGGAGAATACCCTTCAAGTCAGTCCCTCCACGCCAAGACACCAAATGGCACAGGAAATGTCTTATCCCATGGTTTCCACCCTTTCAGGACCAGAAATGGAGAGGAAAACATGGGACTCTTTGTTGAGAAATTATTAAGAATCTCAAGACAGCAGCAACACAGCAGTAAGCCAGGGCCAGCACCTCCTATGCTACTGCACAAGTTGCAGGGCAGGTCCCACACTCCAGAAGCCAGGGCTGATTTGATGTTTCTTCCTTTAGTGAATCCCAAGACTAGCACTGACAAATTCTTTACAGGTATCACTGTAACATGTCAGATACTAAATTAGGAGGTATCTCAGTGTCCTCTGATTTCTCTCAATCCCTAAATGTGTAGTTTGTTCCCTTTTTTCTTTCTTCCATCTCTTTTTTTTTTTCTTTGTATGTATGTGGTATACTCATGTATACACATATGTTTTTAGGTGTGCTGTCTTGTGTATGCACATGGAGACCAGAGATCAATGTCGGGTGTCCTCTCTGTCATCTTCTGCTTTGTTTTTTTGAGACTGGGTGTCTCACTGAACCTGGTTGGCCACGAAGCTCCCTGGATCCTCCTGGGTCCACCTACCAGAGCTGAGCTACACCCAGCTTTTTCTGAAGGTTCCAGAGATCTGAACTCAAGTCTTTGTGCTCATGAAGCAACTATTTTCCCCACTGAGCCATCTCCTTGGTGCTTCTTCTTTTTTAAAAGACATTTTCCAGACTAATTTCTGATTTTATGGCCCCCTTTTCAACTCATTGCCATGACATCTGTTTCTCTCAAAATTCCACACCAGTACTAAATAAGCTAAAAGACACTTGATGGGAAAGTAAGGCTGATTACAAAAAAAAAAAAAAAAAAAAAGAGCCAAATTCATGGTCATTTGTTCTGCATGGGGGGTTTAGAGGCAGATGAGAGCGTGGATGGAGGTTGCACGTGCTGTAAGGAGGAATGAGTGTACTCACTCAATGAGCAGTGAGTACACAAGTTCAGAAAAAAACAAACAAACAAACAAACAAAAAAACACCAGGAGGAGGAGTAGTCCATCCTTTTCCCAGTTGGCATGGAATTCCAGTAACTATGAATACCAGGATATTTACCAATCTGACTCGGAGAAGGCTGAGTTACAGTAGGTTTACTGTTAGCGGTAGTAGGTTCCTCTGGTTTTAGTCAGGGTTAGCACTGGTGTGATAAAAATGCCATGAGCAAAAGCAAGCTGGGGAGGTAAAGGTTTGTTTGCTTACACTTCCCCATCTTGGTCAACACTGAAGTAAATCAAGGCAGGAACTCAAACAGGGCAGGCACCTGGAGGCAGGAACTGATACAGAGGCCATGGAGGGGTGCTGCTTTCTGGCTTGCTCAGCCTGCTTCCTTATAGAAGCCAGAACCACCAGCCCAGGAGTGGCCCCACCCACAGAGGACTGGGCCCTCCCCCATCAATCTTTAATTAAGAAAATGTCCTACAACCTCACGACAGCCCTAGAGGCATTTTCTCTATGTGGTTCCCTACTCTCAGATGACAATAGTGTATGACAAATTGACATAAAAGCACCCAGCACAATTGACCTCTTGTCAACTTGACACACAAACACATCACTATTAAGTTACAACCTTTCCTTTATTATTCATCTCCAATATCACACATTAATATTAACATCACAGTATAAAACATTTTCAAACTTAAAGAACTCCCACAAATCTTATAAATTCAAGCACTTTAAAAATTCAGTCTTTTGCCATGCGGTGGTGGCACACGCCTTTAATCCCAGTACTTGGGAGGTAGAGGCAGGCAGATCTCTATGAGTTTCAAGCCAGCCTGGTCTACAGAGCTAGTTTCAGGACAACTAGGGCTGTTACACAGAGAAACCCTGTATCAAAAAACCAAAATAACAACAAAACAACAACCAAAAATTCAGTCTTTTTTTTTTTTTTAAATCCAAAGTCTCTCAACTGTGGGCTCCTATAAAATAAAAAGTTAGCTAAATACATTCTTATTTCAAGAAGGAAGAACCAGGATACAGTCATAATCAAATCAAAGCCAAATCAAATTCTGGTGTTGTCCTTGGTGGTCATTCATCCCATGACCAACAAAGTATTGACATCTCCAAAATGCTGGGATCTCTTGCAGTAACTGGGCTGCACTTTCACCAATAGCCACTCTGGGGCTCTCTTCAGGGACTCCAACCCTACTATACAGTGCCAAGTCTCATATGCTCTCTGTGCCTTCCATGCCTTCAAAAAACATACCGTCTAGGTGACTCTTACACCAGTAAGTTCAGCTGCCAGCATGAGGTACAAACTTGGCCACCTCTGGAACACAGCTTGTATATGCCAACCTTGAGGAAACACTTCCCAGATTTCACCTCAGTGATGCTGGGCTCTTCTTAATCACTGGTAATTTCTTAGATCCAGCTGGCCAGCATCGATTGTTCCAGTAAAGTAAAGGTTCCATTCAATTCAGTGGAGCTGGTCTTGTTAGTAATAGCTAACTCTTCGGTGCCAACTGCCCAGAACCACAGATTCTTAATTCAAACGACCCGGGTCGGGTTTTTAAACTTCACTCTGAACTTCCCAAGCCAGCCCTCCATCATCTGCACTGCTCTCAGCATTACCTTCCAGGCTTCCACAGAAAGCTCACCAGGCTTTGCAGAATCAATGGCTTTTCTAGCCCAGAGTTCCACATTCCTTCCAAAATCCTCCCCAAAACACATGGTCAGGTCTGTCACATCAACACCCCACAATCCTGATCTCAATCTCTGACCTAGTTAGGGTTCCTGTTGCTGTAATAAAACACCATGACCAAAAACAAGTTGGGGAGGAAAGGGTTTATTGGCTTACACTTCCACATTATAGCCCGTCATTGAAGGAAGTCAGGGCAGTAACCCACACAGAGTAGGAACCTGCAGGCAGGAGCTGATGCAAAGGCTGACTGGCTTGTTACCCATGTCTTGCTGGACCACCACCCCAGGAGTGGCATCCCCCACAGTGGACTGGGCCATCTCCCATCAATGACTAATTAAGAAAACAAACTTGCCTGCAGCCCAGGCTTCCAAGGGATTTTTTTCAAATGAGGTTCCCTCTTCCCAAGTGACTCTGCTTTGTGTCAAGTTGACATGAAACACACCTTCCACATGCTAGGTGGAAACTTTTTCCAATCCATCATCAAAGCCCAAGAGAAGGGAAGAGGCTCCTCCTCTTTTCACTGCTCCCTGCACCCATATTTATAAAAGACCCTCAAGACATAATTGTGGCAAGAATTTATAAGGAGTGAGAAAGACCTACGGCTGTGCTTAGTCCCTTTTGTGTTTGAATAGTGCAGGTGGAGGTTGGTAAGACTCAGAGCTCTGGTGAAGGGTGTATCAGCGCTGCGTGTTACTGGACATCAGTTGATAAGTTGCCCTTTACCCTGGCACTCCATCCTTGTGAAGCACTTCTATTCTTGGGTTATTGGATTGTGGTTTGGAACCAACTTTTTATTTGGCTGCATAAATATGATGTACATCCTTAATTACTTCTTCCATTGCCTTTTCCTTATCCGTATCAACATGTGATGTGGTGGCCATCTTAGCTGCAGATGCGATGGAAGTTTCAGAGCACATTAACACCCTGTCTCAGTGATGTGCAGTGTATGTGTGTCTGCGGTGGTGCTTTTTCCTAAACCACGAGAGATTTCACAGCCTCAACTCAAGATAATTGGGAAATTTGTGGGCAAGTGGGAGTTATTGTCTCTGCGAGTGGCCCTCAATAATGGCAGATGAGAGTCTGCATTTCTATACCATAGAGGGACAGTTCTGAGATGCACTAGTCAAGGGCCCCTGTTGGGCCAGCCAGCTAGCTCATTGACAGTCTTTATATTCCTTTTCTTGCTTTCCTCTACTTTGTTACTGCTTCCTGGGGGGTCTCTTAAGTTCAGTTCTAAGGTCATATAATTAAGAGATGCCCATGAACATGAATATATATAGTGCCTGCTAGATATCTATATCTATATCTATATCTATATCTATATCTATATCTATATCTATATATTCATGTTATCCTGCTATCTTCTATAGATCTTGAACCAACTGTGACACTTATGGGGGCATGCACAAGTCTTTAAACTTTTATCTGATAACCAGAAATTCAGCAATGTTTGTTCTGTTGAAAACTTTCATACATATTTATGACTGCTCACCTTATATTGATTTATGCAGTAAATGTTTCTAGAGACTGTCCCTTTTCTCAGACACCATGTTATAGGCTAGTTTGAAAAAGAGACATGAGGTATGGTTCATGTCTAAAAGTGTATTGTGTACGAAAGAGAGAGAGAGAGAGAGAGAGAGAGAGAGAGAGAGAGAGAGAGAGAGGGAGGGAGGAAGGGAGGGAAGGAGGGAGAGGGAGAGGTGATACAAGAGATTCCAGATTGATACCAGAGTATAGTAAGGACACTGTGTAAATGGGTTATTGTGGTCAGTATGACAAAGGTGAGAGGCTGAGAGCCTGCAGGACAGACAAAGGAAGGACATTACCAGAGAGCAGAAACATGAGCAAAGACAGGGAGGGGGGTGAAATGACTCAGTCCTTGGGGAGAGCTGCAGGCAATGGGACCCAGTTTGAAGACGCTGTAGAATCCTGAGATGAGAGGATGCATTTCGTGTCCTGTGTGACAGTGAATGAAGGGGGATGGAGCACAGGAATGTTATGGGCTAAGTAACAGACAACCTCTGCAGATCCAAAGGCTGCTGTCCTCATCCACAGATGGTGAGCACAAGACTTGAGACTCATGATTCTTGGCTCTTTTCTTCTTCATAGAATATTATAACCTTACATTTTTAAGCTTCTACTTTTAAAATTAGTCTTTTGATTTAGTCAGGGTCTTAGGGACATAGAATATTAGCCATGGTCATATTGGCAATGAATTTATTAAGAGAAATATGAACTTTCTTTGTCTTCTTCAGAAGAAAGGGCTCCAAGAATTCCTGAAAGTTCTCATGTAACGTCAGTATATAGCTCATTATGGAAATGAGCTGAGGGTGGTACTGACCACATAGTAGATAATCTCCTGTCCTGCTCTAGGCATCTATGGGCAGCTTGCTCTCATTTTCAAATGCACCTCCAGGGCCTAGGGTGAGGATAACTTGATGGTAGAGTGGTTGTCTAGCATGCCCAAGGCCTTGTGCTTCAAACTAAAGCTAATCCAAATAATTCATTCTAAAATTGTCACCACTCAATGGCATACTGGTGTTACACTGTCACAGTGTGAGCCTTCAGGTACAATCCAGTACACAATTCTTCCCAAACCCTTTGTAGAGATGCTGCTAGAAAAGCCCTTTTAAAGTCCATCACTCTCCATGAAGACCTCCTCTCCACTGGGCTGAAAAATGCAAAGTCAAAACAGCCCACTCTGTACGTGCAGTGTATGCATTATGGGTAAGATCCACCAGTCATCAGGGTTTACTTTTAGAATAGTTGAGCACACTGCATGGAGGTGGGGGCTGGGCAATGACAAGAGTACACAGTGCAGCACCACTGGTTCTATAGTTTTAGGATGATCTGTGCCGTAGACCACTCATGTTTCCCTTTCTTTCCTGCTCAACCCCTATTTGGTATGTCATGGTCCACAGAGAATATTCAAGGTCAGTGGCCCTTGTGGACAGCTCTGCTGTTCATAGGCTTTTCCAGTGCTGCCTTAACTTCATCATGGGTGCTCGCTTGTGAAAAGAGCCACTTCACAATGGTCCTGCACTGGCCGGAGATGCTGGGCTCTTGGCACTAAATCTATATCGGTTTCCTGTGAGAACTTTGAAAGTCTAAATTCCCATTTATTGCAAGGTGTACAGTAGAAAGGCAGAGCTGATCTTTCTAAAAGTTATAATTCTAGATCTTTTCTTCCCTCCCTTTGCTTTTTACTCTAGGGGAGAGGATTTTGTGGGAGAGAGTAGCAGGGTTTTCTGTTTGTTTGTTTGTTTCGTTTTTGTTTTTTAATGAACATGTATTTTGGAAGCAAGTGTAAGCGACTCCGTAGAAGTGGGAAAAGAATGTTCTATTCATGCACTGTGAATAGGAGTTTAGACTTCAGAGTGAGGAGGTAATGAGAAGAGAAAACCCAATCTGTGATGGTGACGAGGAATGTACTGAAATGTGCCTTTGCTGCTGGGGGATTTCAAGCTCATGGGGGGAGGGAGGGGTCTCTCTGTCTCACCATTTGTTTCCCCTTCCAGATCACAGCAACCGTTTGAACTGCTCACACCAGCATTTGCACACCCTGCTTTGGCCTTTAAAGTGGGTAGTGCATGTTGCAGAATATTGTTGCAACACCAGGTGTGCACTGTCTTGAACTCGTCACGCTCATCGGCCACTTGATGCTTTGTACATTGAGCTTCTTCAAAGAGCACCAAACAGAAGAACGGTGTTTGGGTTTTCTTTGGAGAGCTCTTCACAGCTTCTGGTATGGGAGGGACCTGAGTGAGGAGCGGAGGCTGTTGTGACTTTCCGCCAGTTATAAATGCTCCCTAGGAAGCATCCTGTAACTGTTCCCCTTTTATGTTTTCTGTTCTTCTTTGTTTTCAGTCCTCCCTAGACAACAGCTGGATCCTGCTTTCAGGACTCTTAATTCCCTGTCCTGTTGTGAGCCATTCTGGTGGGTGGTATTTTTTTAAGCGTCTGAACCAAAGTATTTAGTTAAAACTTTGACTTTGTGGAACTTACCATTGGTAATTATTGCTTGATAGTAGGGCCAGCATGCATTTTCCAGGAGCCAGGATCTTTTCTCTACCCATTCAGCCTCCTTATCTGAGAATTGAGTGCTTTGTACCAACCTGACATAAGATGAATATGCCATACGAACATGCCACAGGGTGCATTTTGTGGCTATTGTTCTCAGAATCCTATTGGCCAACATCATTAAGTTTTCTTTATTTACCACTTATTTAGCAAAGCCGTTCTACTTCTCACTTGGTTTTCTGAGATGGTCAAACATGGAATTTTGTGCTTTGTCTACAAATAATTTTCCAATCACCAAGTGCATTATCTTAGTCCTTGTGCTGCTACTGTATTGAAATATTACTAATGGGGTAATTTATAAGGAATAGAAATTAACTTGGCTCACAGCTCGGGAGGCTGAGGGATCCAAGATGGAGTGGCTGCGTCTACTAAGGGCCTTCTCTTGCTGCACTATGATATAGCAGAAGGCATCACATAGGTGAGACAGAGTAAATGAGCAGAGCTTGCTTTTAGAACAAGCCCATTCTGTTTCCAGTGACACAAATCTACTCATGTGTCGCCTTTATAGGTCTTAGTCCTCCACATGGATGACCTGGGGAAGGTGTTTCCCACATGGGATTTTTGAGGACACACTCAAATCATTTATAGGCATTCAGAAATACCTACCTAAGTTTTGTACATGAGAAGGAAGGAATTTGGGGAAAGAAAAATTAAAAATAAAAATCAGACAACACCCCTTGCTAGAATTTTCTTCAGAGCCATTTCTGAATGTTTCCCTTGTTCAGATCATGACTTTTTAGCATGAGCTCTATCATTACAATTTTACATATTCCTCCTCCTCCTCCTCCTCCTCCTCCTCTTCCTCCTCCTCCTCCTCATCATCATCATCATTCTATTATCTTGCCATCCATGCATCACAACTTTAGTTCAGAAAAATGAAAATGGAGGCTTGTCTGGGATTACATCCCAGTGGGATTCTACATCAGTGATAGGATCTTAAACATATTCTCCAGGACTCGGTGCTTCTATTTTTATTCACATGTGTGCACACATGGGTCTAAATGATTATTTGCCATGTGAATTCGGGTGCCCCCAGGGGCCAGAACAAGATGTAAGAAAATGAGAGAATTGAGATGGTGTCGCTCCTCTGGAAGAGCAAACAACACTCTTAAGTAAGGAGCCATGTCTCCAGCCCCAAACCCAAGTCTTAAATGTTAAAAAAAGAAAACTTACTTTTCTGCTAGATTATTCAAACTACTGTCAACACAGACAAGGAATTTCACTTGCAAGAAGAAGGGAAAAAAACCTACCGAGATGGGAGACTGTTAGCCCTCCCTTCAGGTCTTTCATTTGAATCGTTCTTCTTGTGATAGGCAGAGTGAAATTACCCAGTGGATGAGTGAACTACTTTAAGACTTACAAGAAAAGTTGTCTTAATCGTTTTTTTTATCTTTTTTGATAACATAATTTTCAGGATACATCATTATGACACACTGAATTATAATCTAGAAATTAGAATATAATTGTGCAATTTGTGTTTAATTCTATCACTTTCATTTTATATTAGGCAAGCTTCTTTGCAGACTTACAGTATTGTTGGTTTTTCATAAACAGCTATTTAAAGCCATTCACATAATCAAAATAATATTTATAGATATTCAGGAAATGATTATTCTTGGGATTGTGCAAACCAGAAAAGCTTACTGTGTTGTGGGTTTGCACTGCCCACCCCCATCCAAAAAAAAAAAAAAAAAAAGACTTCAAGTTTTAGTTAAGTTCTATGAATGGATATTGTGAAAATTTAGTTTCTTTTGGAATGCTCCTACAGTTGAAAGACTAATTTAAATTAGGAGGGCACACTGGGCTTGGAAGAGGGCATTGTGGGAACGCAAAGCATAATTTCCCCTAAACAAAGGCAAGCTTGTTGGAGCACATGCTTTATTGCCTGGAAATTCTATATATATGCAAAGTTGCTTGTCAACTCACTGTTGGGTTTTATGTGCTTGTTTTCTCCTTTTGTTTGGAAAAATCAAATGCTGAAAATAGCCTACATAGCTCTGTATGATACAGGCACAGAGGAACGTACACACACCAGTTCCCATGCCATGCGACATCCCTCCCACAGGTAGCAAAGAGCTAGCTCCACACAGGTAAATTCAGCATACATGCTTTATCTGAGCCCACTCGGAGTTTCCGGAGCATGTTCCACATCTTCTTTTATCCCTCCCTCTGACAGAAACGAGACTACACTGGTTTGCGTCCAAAAGTCCACTCAGTGTCTTCTCTGCTTTTTATTGAGGCATGATTCATATACCAGACAATCTACACACTACGGTGCACGGCTCAGTGGTTTATAAACTACAGTACTTGTACAACTGTCAACCACCACAAGTTTTAGCATAAAATGACTCCTTGAACCTGAGCCTCTGTTCTCCAGGAATCCCGATTTGGGTGAATTCAGTCAGTGAGATGAAGGTCCCAGTTATTCGGAATGCCTCCAAGTGTGAGTTCTGGTCTTTGGAACTGCCACTCATCTTATGCCTTAGCCTCTTGGTACAGCATCTCCTCTCCATTCATCTCTCCATTCATGTATGGTATTTTATAGTTTGCCAAGAACTTTCTCATAGGCTCCAGATAGGAAACCTGGGCAACAACATAACCAGGTTTAGGGTGAGAGGTTCCCAAGTGACTGCCTAGGGGAAGAGGGCCAGTGCTGCTTGGTGCCATGGTCCTCATTATGCCTCCTCCTGCACACAACCCAGTGGGATCCTGCCTAGTTAGGGACAGCAAGAGCCCCAACAGCTAGAAGTGGGGCTGAGCTAAGGAGACGGATGCAAGTATTGGGTAGATTGGGGGCCCCAAATATCAGAATGGAAGATTCTCAAATAAGCAATCAAAGTCTGAAAGGAAAGAAAGCCTGGCAAATTTCCAGATGGGAATGAAGCCAAACCTGAGGCAGGCAAAGCTGGACCAGGAAGGGTTTGGTGAGGCTGCTGAACCCTGGACCCTGTGAGGGAATTTCGTCGACTTCTACAGTCACCACCTCACAATTGGTAGTACCCCCCCCATTGCTCTAGCTCCCACACTTTGCTTCAAGCCCGCCTCTCTCCTCATCCTGGGGGCCCATGTATAGGCTATAATGGTCCACATTCTCCCTCATCTGTAAACTGCTGCCTCTGGCCAGTGCCTCACACTCACTCCAAGCTGAAGTGGGAAGGCCTTTGGGCAGCCATCCCAGTTTCTTGTGCACTGACAGGCTAGACTAGCCGGTTTTGATTAGCGGAGAGGACAAGCTAGAATGCCATCACTTAGAAGACTCTGGGTGGGCAGAAAAAGCCTAGGCTAGACTCTCCAAGGCCCTGGAGTCTAGGATCAGGCTCCTTCACCAGGATCCCATCTCA
Source organism: Cricetulus griseus (assembly GCF_003668045.3). Lineage (NCBI taxonomy): Eukaryota > Metazoa > Chordata > Mammalia > Rodentia > Cricetidae > Cricetulus > Cricetulus griseus. The sequence goes on along the minus strand of NC_048599.1, from coordinate 103,045,306 downwards.
CGGGCTGTCCCCACATCTGTGATTGTCAGCTCTTGCCATGTTTACTGATTAGAGTAACCTCTTTGTCCAGGTTAACTGTGTGCTGTGTATATTGTTGGAAAGATGATGGGCAGTGATTACTTTCCTGGCAAACCTTCTAAGAAAATTTTTCTTGTTTTGTTTTTCTCTGCGTTGCCCTGGCTGTCCTGAAACTCACTCGGTAGACCAGGCTGGCCTCAAACTCACAGAGATAGGCCTACCTCTGCCTCTGCCTCCCAAGCACTAGGATTAAAGGTGTGTGCCATCACCACCCGTCTCTAAGAAACTTTTCATAAAGGTTTGTCCTCTACAGATTGTTCCACAGTTTTCCTGAAACATTTACATATCTCTTCATTCAACAGATATTATTATAAAGCAACGTATCTATTGATTTAGGCAAATCAAGTATTTTTTAAACAGTAGGACTTTTATTTTAAGTTGCTGTAAAACCATGAATACTCATATGTTGCCAGTGTTGAGCAACATGTGTAAGTATGGTACATGTGGATCGCACTGCCTCACTGTGTTAGCTGGTGGAAAAGTCAAAGCTCTCCTTCTGGTGCTGTGGGATTAGTCTATAGGGAGGCCCAGTGTCTGTTTTCTGACTGGAGAATTTGCATTTAAAGCTTAGTTTCTGAATTACACCAACAATCTGATTATCTGCATGAAATAGACTCCTCGGCTCTCGACACACAGGGCATTGGATATATGGGGACCCTTGGACATTAATATAGTCCAATATGAAAAATACAAGGAAGCCAAAATGTGCTTCCCAGAGAACTGAGTTATAGGGGTACGACTGACCCCTGAAGGCAGTGGCCAGTGATCAAAATGACAGTGCCAAAGGAGGACAGCCAACTCAGATTTCATCTAGAGGACAGATGGCCAAGGGTGACCCTGGAATGCTAGGTGAGACTTGAAGATGTGGGTTAATGGAGAAGAACTAAAACCACTTGGGAGGCTGAGGAGAGAGGATTGCTAATTAAGTCTATATTGGGCTATACAGTAAGTTCAAGGTGAGCATGAGCAACTCATCCAAAACAAAATGTTAAAAATGGGCAGGGAAATAAAGCCACAAGTTGGTTTGATGAAATTATATAAGCACCAATAAACTCCTAGCCAATTTCAACAAACTGGACTCCTTTAAATACAAACCATCAAACATCCCCTGTCATGTTCTGTCATTTGTCTTATCATTTTCAAACTGCCAAAAATTGAAGTTTTCATTTAAACCAAATTTAAATAAAGTTCATTTTTCCTACTAAAAGTGATCTTTTTCTTTACATATATTACATGAAAGCCTTTTTACCAAGTTTATAAGAAATCTGCTGATAACCTGTAGAATTATATCACACTGTTGGGGAAGAGATGAAGCTGTTGGTTAAAGGGAGTTTGGGGTAAAGTGTATGTGTATCAGTTTATGTTGGAATTAAAATTGTACACTGCTATCTTGTTTTTGAGACTAATGGGTTCTCTAAATTTTCATGAATATATTTTGGCTCTGCTCTGTCTCTTTCCCTCTGTACTTCCTTGTAAGTCTCAAATACGTATTCATAAATAAGTACTACACTTTTAAAAATATTATTGTTGGGGGTGTGATACAGCACATGTGTAGAGGTCAGAGGACCACTTCCGGGAGTAAATTCTCACCTACAACCTTTACATCTGTTCTATGGCTCTAACTTAGCTTGCCTGGCAAGTGCCCATTTCTGCTGAGTCATCCTGACAACATTGCTGATTTGTTTTATTTTATTCCTTTAACATTGTGGATTTTTGATAAATTAAGTTTAGGTTTTGTTTTCATTTGCATCAGCCAATTGTCATGCTTCCCTGTCCATGCCTGGAAGCAGAAAGCTCATTCATAAAGAACAAAGCACACAGAGATACTTAACCATGCCATTACATGATCTCAAATCCAGATCACTAGCCTTGTGGCTGTAGAACTTTGTAATGAGTCTATCGCCGTCAACCAGCCAGCTCCCAAATCATGACATGGAGACTTATTAATTATGACAGCTCGGCTTTAGCTTAGGCTTATTTCTAACTAGCTCTTACAATTTAAACGAACCCATTTCTATTAATCTATGTGCTTCCACGTGGCCCCTGGCTGTTACCTCTCCTCCTGCATGTCTTGCTTGTTCTCTGTCTCTTGGCATCTCCCCTCTTCTTGCCAGCATCCTCTGTGTCTCAAAAATCCTGCCTAGCTATTGGCCATTTAGCTTTTTATTAAACTAATCAAAGAGACACATCTTCACCAGTATACAAAAAGATTATTGCGCAACAGATCTTCATGCATTGGGCTGCTTTTTATTTCAAGCATTAGTTGTTTTAAATGAAAATGAAGTCTTTGACAGAATTGGTTCTGGAAAAAAAAAAGATGTAGAGGAAATAGGAGGTAATATTTATTGTGTGTTCTGTTCCATACTGTTTTCAGCTGGCTAAAGCATCACTCTCATTATTGGTCCTCTTAGTGTTCATGCTGAGTGAAGTGGGGTCTAATTTGTTACTGAGATTCAGAGGGACATTAGACAATCCAGACTGGAGGCAGCCAATAAGAACACACTGTACAGAGAGGACAGTGTAGATGACTCAAACTCCCAGAGAGGACAGAAACTGGACAGATTAAGATGCATCAGAGTGGAAGTGCTTTAAAAGTGAAGAATTATGTGGCTAAATTGTGTGCTCTGGGTGATTGAGGAGACAAAACATCAGTCAGTGTCCCTGTTCAGTGTAGAATTGTTAGACCCCCGGAAAACTCAGGCCTCCGGGGTCTCAGCCCAGGACCTCAGTCACCCTAATCACCAGGCGTATTCGAAAGCTTGCTGCAAACTGCATGAAGCTTTATTGTTGTTTAATGAGCTAACCCCATGTTAGCTCGGGTCTTTCACCCACCCGCCGTGTCAGATGGCTAGCAAAGACAGCTCCAACCGGCTGCAGAGAGATCTTGTATGTCAGCATAAGGGGAGCGTCTAGGGGTACGCACAGGCTCAGGATTGGTGTGCCTCCAGGCTTGGAGGGCTTGCCCTGTGTTGATTGGCCAATTGGTTGTTATGGCCCATAGGCCCTCCCAGGGTGGTTGCTATGCTCTGGGTGTCATTGCTGTGCACACCCAGAGCCATAAAGCATAGCGCCACCAGCTAACTTCTGATTGGTTCCTTGCCACTAGGCAGGCATCTGGCCTCTTAATGACCAAGGCAAGATCATGGTGAGGACGTGTTACTGTCATGGCTGCCGAAATGGGGAGCTGGTCCCTTCAGAGTGTGTATGAATATGTGACCAGTCATTCTGTGCGGATGTCATGTGCCCACTGAGACTTACAAAGCAGGATGGGAGTTAAAGAGGAAGGAAGGGGGGTAAATATGAATGTTTCTAGAGAAAACAAACTGAGGAGTGGACAGTGCCTGTCCCCCAGTAAGAGGTTTTGAGGGCCTGAACTGGAACTTAAGAGGAGCTCACATGTCTTTGAGCCAGTGAGGTCTTCTTGACTCTGAACCCAATCTGTTCTGCTCAGCTCCCTTCCCACTGTCTAGCCTCTGTGCAGTCCACTGTATGGCAAGCAAGCAAATCCACTGTGGGTTGTTTCCTCTGCAGGTTGGGCAGTCCTGGGGTATTACTTTCTGGAAAATGATCCCCAATTGTCTGTGGGTCCAGAGTCTGTATTACCAATACAGAAGCTCATTTATTTTGGAGTTCCTATTCCATGGTTTGTATTGCTGATATTACTGTTAATTTTATAAGAATTAGGGGCTGGCAAGGTGACTCAGTGGTTAAGAGCTTTTACAGAGGACTGCTGTTGTGACATCTCACAACCATCTGTGACTCCAGTTCCTGGGGATCTGACACCCACTTCTGGCCTCCTTGAGCACCTGAGACCCATGCAGTGCTCTTACATACACACAGCCTAAACACTCATGCACATAAAATAAAAATAAATACACATTTTTTTAGTGTATGACTGGGACTGTCTGTATACATTAGTTTTCAGTTGGAAAAGCCACATTTAAGATCCACAACCTAGTGGGGTGGTGGTGGCACACGCTTTTAATCCCAGCACTTGGGAGGCAGAGGCAGTGGATCTCTGTGAGTTTGAGACCAGAGTGGTCTACAAGAGCTAGTTCAAGGACAGCCTCCAAAGCCACAGAGAAATCCTATCTGGAAAAAAACAAAGCAAAACAAAACAAAACAAAAAATCCACAACCTTTTGAAATTTGCATAGTCAAGTAACATGTCAACTGTTTCCCACAACCAAGGTGGCAATTCCTCACTATTTCCTCATTCACAGCCATACTTGGATGTTGGCTGGGCTACAGTGGGTTCAGCCCTACTGTGACATAGAGTCACCATGCCAGAGTAAACTGTTAGATGACTTTCAACTAAGTAGCATTTTTCCTACTATGTGTGCCTTGCTCCCTGCTTGAGTTCTACTAACAGAGCCTTTGGTTAATTAATGACTAGAAGATACTGAGCACTAACTTATGTTACTTGTCCAAAGAAGCCTTGAACCCCCCTCCCCCACCAACATTTCAGCTAGCTTAAAACACAGGAATGTTGCATTTCAACAAGAAATCATCCACAGAAAGCAGATGGAGGCTGCCTCACCCCTCCTTTTAGGAACATGTGTCCTCATCTGTGTCTGCCCCCTACACCACACCCTCTCTCTTGTGGTTCCTTTGTTGTGCCACATCCAGGCCAGCTCCCAAGTACACAGAGCCTTCCTTATTTTCTCATCAAAACCATCCTCACAGCTGTCAGGATGCTCTAACATCTTCTTACTTCTCCATCCGAATACTTCCCATTACACTATGACAGTGGCCCGCATCCTAACTGTGACCTGTGAGGCCCTGCATACTGAGGTGGGACCCCTATAATCTTCCCTTATCCTTGCCCTCTATCCTGCTGGGCTTGGTTCATTCTTAACCTGCCTCTTGGTGTTCAGTGACCTCCCATCTCTGACTCAATGTCATTTTCCTAATGTCTAAATCTAAATTGCCACACCCAATTCCATAGTTTCCCAACCATGGCTTCAGCCTTCTCTGTGACTTTCTAGTATGGCTGTTGCTGTTAGTAGGATCATGGATTAGTGGCTGCCCTTATGAGACCTTAACAGTTCTTCAAGGACCAAATTGGGACTCCCTTGTTGTGGCTGAGCAGACATCAGTTAGGGAGTGCTGTCTGAAGTAAAGTGTACTTATCTCTTCATTCAGTGTTATTGTGTCATGTTCTGGGGACTGAGACTTGGTCAATGAGTGCTTAGAAGTGGTCATTCTTCTAGTTGGTAGCACTTAGGGAACCCACCCTTACTGGTCAGTGTCTTGAGCATTAATGGTATCTCAAGTGGGTTGGTTTAACAATGACCTCACATACGCAACTTGTAGTTTTTAGCTTCTTTAAGCGACCCATCTTGGATGCCTCCTTCCATCAGAACCATCATAAAACAGTTGTACTGACACTTGTATCTCTGTGTTCTTTCTTTTTCCATCACCTTGGAGCCTGCTGTCTCTTCCCAAGACCAGTTTGCTTTGTGTATACAAAAGAGGTAGTATATTATGGTTTGTTTTTGGTGTTTTCTTTTGAGATAGGACCTCACTTGGCCCAGACAGGTTTGAACTTACTATGTAGTAAAGGCTGGCTTTGAACTCATGATCCTCTGCCTCCATTTTCCAAATGCTGCCATTACAGGTGTGCATTATGGAATTATTATTATTTGGGGGGAGGCATTTTGAGACAGGGTCTCTCTGTGTACCTTTGGAACCTACCCTGAAACTAGCTCTTGTAGACCAGGCTGGTCTGGAACTTACAGAGATCTGCCTGCCTCTGCCTCCTGAGTTCTGGGATTAAAGGCGTGTGCCACCACCTCCCAGCTGGAATTATTTTTAAAGTTCTATGATTTATATGCTTAAGATAATTGCAAATCAGAAATGCTTTAGATTATATATCTCTGATTTTTTTAACTTTTATGTTTTAGATTCTTATGTTTCCATAGCCTGGTTTAGCACACATAGATTCATAGGTATAAAGACTATGCTATGGTCTTTATACAATGCACCTGCCACAGCCTCAGTAATATGGGAAATTACTTTTCCCAAAGTTGTGATGACTCGGTTATGAAATGTCAATTATACTACAGTTACCTTGATTTAACCTTGGTTTATTGTTATTTTCAGTATTGTTGTCATTATCAATAACCACTTACTAAATGCCTAGTATGTGCTGGGTGCTTGTATAGATTTCATTTGTTTCCCTAACAAAGATCAGAAAGTTGGGTATCACTACCCAAGTTCCTTATCTGGGAGATTGATTGGGTCGAGTGTCTTCAAGCCCACACAGGTAGCATTTGGCAGTCAGAATTAAGGCTGCAAACTTCCATGATGCCAGTGTCTGCCTGCTTTCCTCGACATCAGAGGTCCCGGGTTTTTCCACTGAAGTTCCTGAATGCAGAGGAAATCAATACATAATGCCTGGGGTCTAGACCCTTTGTAGCTAGAAGTAGCCAGCAGCCAGTTCAGAGTGTCTTTGAAGTCGCAGGCTTTAATCTTTAAAATTTATGCAAATTTATCTTTCTACTCTATAATATAAAAGTATAAAAGTAATCCTTTCAACTGCTTGACATGGGATAAAATTGAAACTCCAGGAAGAGTTGCTGTTTATCCTCTCAGCCCTCCTGCCCTGCTGGGTGCCACTCTGGGGAGCTTCACTCCTGAGCTGGAGAAGGTCAGTGTTGCTGTGTGGGGCTGCACGTCTCCAACGGTTTACCCTCCATGTCAACTTTCACCCCCTGCAGAGCCAGGAGTCTGCTCCAAAGCCTCGGACATGCTAGCCAAGGGCTCCACCACTGCACTCTACCCCTTCCCCTTGTTTTACTGAAACAGGAACTCACAAGGTCACCCAGACTGGCTTCCATTTCTGTTTCAGCCCCTGTTAGTACCCTTTTGTTGTTGGAAAAGGTTTTCAGTGGCAGAACACACCATCAATACACTGCTGTAGAAGTCTTCATTACAGAGAGCAGAGCCGCCAGGAACATAAGCTAGGGGATCCTAAACCAGGCTTTGTTGATGCTGTGTGGGGGTGTTTGAGTGATAGCAATCTAGCGGGAAGTCTAGAGATTCTTTAATCATGGTTTTTAAACCTTCAATTTTTTAGGAACCAAAGGCATTTTTAAAAATAAAATTGCACTTAAAGCTGTAATTTATGAAATCAGAGAGAGTGAAGACACTCGCTTTCCCACAGGCCTTGAAAGTTGTGTTTGTATGATACATCTTTCTTCAGGGTTCCGTCGGCACCCCAAGCTGTGCAGAACAAAGCAGAAGACACCCTAGATACAACTCAGCATGCATTTTACTGAGGAGACTCAAGCTGGAGGACTTGTCTGCAGGGACCCTGCTGATGAGCTATCCTTCCAGTTCCTGATCTCAGAGGAAGCCAGAGACCCAGACCTGCCAGATTCTCCTAGAACCCTTGGTGGCTCTTCTGGTTTTACTTTCTTCTGAAGAGCTGCTTTTGTAGCTTCTCTGAGAGGCTGGGAGGGGCATCCCCTAGTCCCATCAGAGTCATCGGCAGGATGGCCTCATGGGAAAAGACACACTGACATCCTGGGTCTCGAGACAGCCAACGGAGACCTTGTTGATTTGCTGTGCTCCTACCTCTACCCCAGTCAGGGCCTTCTGGAGGATGTTGTGGGTGGGTAGGAACAAACGCTCATGAAACAGAAAGCCTGAGCTGTTACAAGTCATATACAAGGGCGCATTCTGAGGGCCACCGTGCAGGGGTTTAGGTAACACCAGAGCTCAGAACTTTCTTCTCTACCTCAGAGCCCATTCTAATCTTTCCCCAGCAAACTGCTGCTTTGCCCCTGCTGACACCTGTCATCTCAGGACTTGGGTTAGTGGCACAGTTCCTTTCTAAGCACCTGTGACCACTTAGAAGGTGCCTGAGTGAGGCCACGGAGGCTACTGAAGTATTGGAGTGGGTTGGGGTCCAGAGAAAGGGCTTGTGGGAAAAGGTCAAACAGGATTCCAAAGAAGATGGGGACAAAGGGCTCAACCAAGCCACCACATACCTCAGCTGCTGAGGTTTGGTCTGTGTGTAGGGGGTGCGGTGAGTAACATCCATAAAAAAAACTGGGTCATCTCTGAAGACTGATGTCCTCAGGTTTATGCTGACCAGTACTGACTAACACCTGTGAACTTCATTAATCATGACCTTCACACAGCCTTTGATTTCTTTTATTTTTCAGAAAATGGGAGTTGCTTTTAAGCTTCTATAAAAATATGAACTGTTATACAACATAGGTTTATCAAGACAGTCATTTTGCTCTTACTTCTCTGGTTGATTCCTGGGATGCATATAAGTGCGATTAGAAGGTATCCCAGTATCCAATCTCTCAATTTGTATAGCCTCTGGAGGATTTCAGAGGCTCCTCCTCTATGTCTCACTCCATCATCCCTCTGCTGTGTGTCATTACTTACTCCTAGTGCCATATACACTATGATGCTGAATGCTCCTGGGAGTCAATTCCACTAATGGAGGCATGGCCTGTGTTCGCTAAGCCAGAAATGCTCCATGCTTGAGTCTGCACAGATCTCTTGGTTCTCATCTATTCCTGGTCACACAAACAGAGCACTTGCTTGTTTGTTTAGCATCAGTCTCTGTGCAAGCCTAGAATAGCCATCTCATGCCCCTCTTATCCAGTAACTTCTAGGCAATAACTTCGGGCTTTACAAACACTGATAACATGTGTGCGTTGCTTGGAGGGCCACTAACTACAGAGACTTCATGAAAAGTGGCTCAGTAAGTTCCCCCAGCCCTGTCTACTCATTGTGGGATCCAGAACTGAAAATTGCAAGCATTGGGTTTCTTATAGGTTACAGTGTGTGTGTGTGTGTGTGTGTGTGTGTGTGTGTGTGTGTGTGTGTGTGTGCATGTGGTGAATTTGTGTTTTGGTTGTTGCCACCACCAAGTCTACTGGCATAAAACAATTACCATTTTATTACATGTGGATTCTCTGAGGAGTCAGGAGTTCTACAGGACCCAGGGGGGTTACTTGTCTGCTAAACCCAGTCTTGACATCAGCTTGGAAGGTCAGGGTACCTGGAATAATTTGGATGCCTCAGAGGCTGAGCTCAGTTGAACTGTCCACCATCAGGTGACCTCTCAACTTATCTTGGGTGCTTTAGAGCATGGTCAGTGGCTTCTAAGAGGTAGCATTTGGAGCTCACAGGTCCCCAGAGATCATGTGCTTGTGATCTAGCCACACAGCATCACTTCAGCCACATTCTGTTGTATAATACAAACAATAAAACCCTGAGACTGATATTGGGGTTCAAGCTGAAGATCAGAAGAGCAAAGCAGCCAGCCACTAGCTCTTACCTCTACCCCAGGATGAAATGGGTGATCCGTTCTCTATGAATCCTCAGATGCAATGCAGACTGCACTACTCTCCACCAAGCCTCAGACTGCAATCCTCTCAGTTCCTGTTTCCTCCTGCCTTTTATTCCTCTCTCTTCTCAGCCATATCACTCCTGCCACCTCCCAAGTGCTGGGATTAAAGTCGTGTGATCCTAAGTACTGAGATCAACTTTGTGTGAGCTGTTTCTCTTTAGACTGGATCAATTTCCTGTAGCTCAGCGTGGCCTTGGATTAACAAAGATCCATCTGCCTCTGTCTCCCAAGTCCTGGGATTAAAGGTGTGTGCCACCACTGCCTGGCTCTATGGCTGTGGCTAGCTTTGCATTTTCATCTCCAGTGTCTTTATTAAATCATAAACAATACATCACCACACTGTTGGCTATGTAGGAAAGTGACTCTCCCCTTCTCTACCTTCCTCCTATTTAAGCCACTGTCCAAAGCCCTCCAAGTCCCACTATGCTTTCAGTCAATTTTCAGTCCTCAAATCAAAGCCATATGTTTTAAGCTGTGTCACAACATAACTTTACTACCAGACACCAACTTCCCTGTTGGGTTTCTCTTGCTGTATCACAATCTGTGCCGAATGTAGTGGCATCTACCAAAGAGTTGTTTTCTCCTGTCCACAGATTCAATGGGGCGGGGGCAGGAATTGGGTCAGGAAACAGTGGGAACAACTTGTCTCTCTCCATGACATCTGAACTTCACAGCCAACATGACCTGAATTCTGGACATGATTTAACTGACTATGGTCAGTGGATCTGGAAGACTCTTCGCTCGTGATGCAAAGGTGGGATAGGCTGAGATAGGTGAGCTAGGGATAGGACCTGCACGTAAACATGGCCCTTTGTCTTTCACAACTCCTTCCTTCACGTTTTTTCATTCTGATTGTATTTTTTTTTCATTTTGTTTCATGTGCTTACTGCTTTCATAGTGGAAAACTTTCTTCAAATGAAGTTCATATTAATGCATATAAAGTAGAAAAGAATATGAGCTGTTCTGGCACCCCAAGGGAAATAAGTGGCACATGGTACAAAGTTATTATTTCACTGTATATAAGTTATTATTTCATTATATATATATATTTCATTCAATATATATATATATATATTGAAATAACATCAGCCACCAGTTGATAATTACTGAAGATATATATGAGTACATGGTATCCTGTCTATTTAAATGTGTGTTTGAAATGACAGGTGAGTGTTAAATTTGTATAGTAGTTGCCCCCTGCCTGTGATGTTACTTCCTATGGTTTCAGTTAACTGCCATCCATTATAGTCCAACTTATCTTGGTACAATGACATATTTCGAGGGACTGAATGAGAAGAGACCATATTCATCCAATATTCATTTCAGTGTGTTGTTAGAAGTGTCCTATTGTATTATCAGTTGCCATAAACCTTTTACTGTGCCCAATTTTTAAATTAAACTTCACTGTATGTATATATGAATAAGTAAAAACCGTGCAGATAGAGTCAGGGTCATCCATGACTGAAGGTGTCCATTGTTGGTCTTGGGACAGGAACCCCATGGACAATGGGGAGTTAATACAGCAAGCACAACTCCTTATGCCCTGTGTTTTAGTAACTAGATGCTTCACAAGAGCAAGGCTTCTTGTCTCCTGTTCTCTTGGTGTGTCCAGTTCCTGGGACACCACACTCACATGGTGGAAACTCCAAACACACATCTCTAAAATTAGCCCACTTGGTCTTCCCTGGAGGCTGCCCTGGTTTCTGTTCTCAAAGCAGCAGCCCCAGAGATTCACACTGGGGGAGCCTTAGTCCAGGTGCTCTGGGCTTGGCGGAAGGTCAGTGGTGCTTCCTGAGTCCATGGGAATTGCCGTTGACGTGCAGAGACGAATAGCACCATTAGTCCCAAGAGAACATTTCTAAGCAAAACAAACTGGCCCCTTAAATTGAATGGGAATTATTTCTTTGAGAAGCTTGTAGGAGAATTGTAAAGCACAAGAGGAAGAACCCCAAAGGTTTAAGGAGGGTCATGAAGTCACAGACCTCTTAGCTCTCTCTGAAACCCTTCCACATAGAGCACAAGTTAGATGAGTGCCCAGAATGCCATCCCATGAGGAAGAGGGTAGATTACAGTATAAGAACGAAGACAGTCTTCCAGATCAACTGCTTGGGAGGAGCTAGTCACATCTTGACTGGAGTTCCATGACAACACTGTTCAATCCTTGCAAATGGGCCAGGTGGTTGCTAGGGTAGCATATGTCACCAGCTACCCATTGCTACAGATGAAGTCTTTCTGCTGGTGTCTCTATAGCACACATTATGGGGTGCTGGTTCTTTTGATGCTATTTAACATTTATGTGTGTCACTGTAATTATAAACCATAAATATACATGATACCACATGGTTGGTAAAATTGCCGAGCTTTCCTTCTGCAAGGGAGGCAGCTTCGTCTATTGCCTGAGAGCATTCGCCTTCCACTTTTTGTTACTGCCTCTCCTTTCTAGCCCGATGCTCACCCAACCTTATGCCTCCCATACTGCACAGATTCCTGGGGCTAATCACATATATTGTGGAGCCCCAAGTTTCCAAGCATGCCTGGACCAAAAGCCAGGGGAAGACAATTCGGGAGCATCTAAATTAAGCCAAATGATTTTATTTGACAACGTAACAAAAGTGCTTTGGAGGTCATGCAGCAGACAGGTGTACCACGTAAAAGGAGGGAGGTGAATGGGAGCGAGGTGGCCTCTTTTCAAAGAGACGGTTTCCAAGAGCTGCTGCGTTTCTTTAGGCTTTGAAAGAGGCTGATTCGGAGGCATTCACCTGGGAGGTAGGCAGCATACTATCTGAGCTGTAAACACTCGCTGCTTCTCAGGTGCCTGTGTGTACAGGGTGGGGAGAGGTAAGAACACCACTATTCCGTCCCCACGAATGCTTAACATATAAATGAAGCAGCTGGGTGGAGCTCTGCCCTGGGCAGAGGACACAATCAGTCTCACCCAGGAAGCCTCATGCTGAACCCCACATCTTTAGTTTAAACCCAGAGCCCCAGAGAGCACACTTCCTGGCTCTATAAATAAAAGACTCAGGTTTCCTGACACCCAGAGTTTCTGCTCTTTTAGCATGTAAATAGACGTCCGCCCCAAGTGAGTGAATACCTGCGTGCTGACTTCACAATTTTGTGTTGCAGAAATACCGACAGTATATGGCCGGACTTCTGGCTCCTCCCTATGGCGTTATGGAAACGGGATCTAACAATGACAGTAAGTGAAGTGTGAGCATTTGTATCTGAAAATTTGTTGTGTGGTGTGTGTTTTCATGTGACAAAATAAAAAGGTATGTTATAAACCCACGTGATAGAGGAAGCACCCTGGCTCTGGTGTGAGTCACACTGGGGAGGGAGCCTGCACATGTGGTCTGTGCTCTGTTCTGGGGGGGTCTTCACTACTGGAGAGTGGCCAGCTCTGGTACAGGTTGGGAGTTCCACATGCTGAACATCTGTATGCTTGGAATATTTCTTGCTCTTTTCAAAATGGGATTCCTGAGATGTGTTTGTCTCTCTCAGCTACATGGGGCTACCTGAGAACCCAGCTTCTTTTCACTTTAGCTCTGCTGACCAGAGAGAGAATCAGAAGTCATTAGTTCTTTTAAAATGGCCATTTCAGGCCCAGGCTTTTGGTAGGTTCTAGGTGCTAGACCACACAGGAAGGTGATCGGTAGCTTAACTTTGGTATTGACTTCACACATGTGTGTGTAGTCAAGTGGTTTGGTATACATGTTCAATGTACACCAGCAAAAAAGAAAAAAGAAAAAGAAAATCAGACTCCTGTAAGAGACCCATCCTTGGCTGAGGTTTAAAGATAGGAGCGAGGTGAGTTATGTGATACTGTTTGAAAATTGGTTTTATTTTTATTTATGTGTCTATGCATAAGACTGCAGGTGCTCTTAGAGGCCAGAGAGGGCATCAGATTCCCAGAAGCAGTTGAGAGCTATCTGACTTGAGTGCTAGGAACTGCTTCAGTCCTCTGAAAGAGCAGTACATATCTTAACTGCTGAGACATCTCTCTATTCCCTATCCCTCAATCCCATCTCTCCTAGGGGTGCTGTGTGTATGTGTGTATACACAAAGTACTGTTGTGCCCAAATTCTGAATCCCCAAATCACCAAGAGGCCCATTTCGATGCAAAAGCAATGAGTCTTTTATTGCAGTTGTTTAACGAGCTAACCCCATGTTAGTTTGGGCCTTTCATCCATCCACCATGGCGGATGGTGGGGAAAAGACGCTGAGAAACCACGGCATAGAGATCTTATAGGGCAGCATAAGGGGAGTGTCTAGGGGTAGGCACAGGCTCAGGATTGGTGTGCCTGCAGGCTTGGAGGGCTTGCCCTGTGTTGATTGACCAACTGGTTGTTATGGCCCATAGGCCCTCCCAGGGCAGTTGCTATGCTCTGCATGTCATTACTGTGCACTTGTCCATAAAGCACCTAAGCTGTAAAGCATAGCACCACCAGTTAACTTCTGATTGGTTCCTTGCCACGAGGCAGGCATCTGACCTCCTAGTGACCAAGGCAAGGTCAGGCAAGCATGTGTTAGGCTGTTATGGCTGCCGAAATGGGCAGCTGGTCCCTTCAGTACCAAGTATGGAATATTTGAAGTTATGTCACTTTGATGGCCAGATATGGACATGGCAGACAGCATTTCCACTTTGTCCCTTGTTCCTTTAAAGCCACTCTCATTCTCCATGTGTTAGTTTCTGCAGGGGTACCTTCACCTTCTGTCCCACAGAGTTGCTGCCACTCTTTTCTATAGCCCCTGCCCTCTCCGCACACTGGCCTCCTTGGAAAGGGAGCAGAGAAGAGGAATATCAGTCCACTCTTTCTTTCCTTCCTTCCTTCCTTCCTTCCTTCCTTCCTTCCTTCCTTCCTTCCCTCCTTCCTTCCTCCCTCTCTCTTTTTTTCTCCTCCTCTTGGCTGAGCTGGAATAACCAGTTCACTAGGAATGCCTGAGTTAAGAAAAAAAAAAAATCAACTGTGCTGTGTCTCCTAGTTATGTGGCCTCAGGCAAGACACCCAGATGCTTTGTGCCTCAGTTTCCCCCTAGGGTTCTCATGAGTATTAAATGAATCAAAATGTGTCATGTGTTTAATAGAGTGCCAGGCACATAATTATGCATAAGGCATTAGCTGCTATGTCCTCACCCCTAGCCACTCACCAGCCCCATGAAGTCTGGCTTCTGCCCCATACTTTTAAATGAATTACTCCACAGTTAGCCATCACCAGTAGACTCAGTGGCTCTTATTATTTATAACTTTCTGGCCCTGTTCTCTCTTGGACCTCGGGGCTTTGTTGCATGACCCTTGTGTCCCTGCCTTACTCTCAACACTGAACAGTTGTTGACTCTTTCAAAGTCCTTCCACTTCCTCCTAAAAGCTTAGTAGCCTGGACTTGGTCTCTCTCTCTCTCTCTCTCTCTCTCTCTCTCTCTCTCTCTCTCTCTCTGTTTCTCTCCAGACTGTATCTCACTTCATACCTCTTTAGTATCTAGGATTACAGGTATACAGTCCTGTCCCCGGCTATGAGGCCTTTTTGAAAATAAAAGCTTTCCCATGTGTATTCAGCACTTCAACCACATGAAATAGCTGCCATTGTTTCCCTTAACAACATCCACTATCAAGTCAATATTCAGATTTCCCAAACATAATATCTTTATCACAATTGCTGAACTGGAACCAGTTAAGTGGCAGCCGCTGTGTCTGATTTTGGTGTATCTTTAAAATTAATAATTATTATTACGTTTGTTTATTTATTTGTTTGTTTATCTTGTGAATTTTTGTGCAAGAATGTGACATACCACATGTGTGAAGACCAGAGGATAATTTGTAAGAGTCAGTTCTCTCTTCCTACCATGTGGGTCCAAGGGGCTAGACTAAGGTCAAGCTTGTAGCATGCACTTTTACCTGCTGAGCTGTCTCACCACCCTCTTTTATTGAGATAGAGTCTTGCTAAGTACCCCAGGATAGCTTCAAACTCATGATCTTCCTGGCTCAGCCTCCTGCATACTAGGATTACAAGTGTGTAATACCAATAAATTATGTTTTAATTTTGAACCATGTAATTTCTTCATTTTAGCTGTGCTTATCCCCTGTTGTACAAAGCCTTTTAATGATGGCCATTGCCTTCCATGGAAGGTGGCAGTCCAAGAATCTTCACACCTTAGCCCAACTGTCAAAGCTGCATGGCAGAAAAAAAAAATCAACTTTTCATAGTAGCTTTCCAGAGGCACCCTGAGGTCCAGCACGTAGTGATCTGTATAACCGTGTCTTTCACTTACTGAACAACATAGGGAGGCAGTCGACTGTACCCTGGCTTTCCTCAGACAGTCCACTCCAGGGCTACAAGGTGGTTGCCGGTTGGGTAGTTGTCTCACTAGGTGCAGGATGAATTTCAGAGTGCTGGCACAAGGCCACCTGGCTCCTTGTGACATATCTGGGATGCTGTGGCAACCATGCCTATCAATATTCCTGCTTCCTGTCTAAGAATTTGTGTCTTGAGACTCCCCAGATTAAAGGAACAAGGCTCCAACTAGACCAAGTTTTCAAATGATCTCTTCCGGACTGAGGCCTCTTGTCTACCACCCTGCTGTACTGGGATGACCACTCTATTCTGTTCAGGTTGATGTAGCAATTCTGTGGCCAAATCTGGAAACAGTGTCCTGTATACTTAGACTCTGGACACACTGTGGTTTTGTGGCGCAAACCACCTTACACGGAGCCACTGGTTGGAAGACAGATAGAAGCCACACAGGAGACCCATCTGTGCTGCTTTTCCCTCCTGATGGATAGTACTTGTGCCTGCTGCCCTGAACTTAGTGAGCTCTGCTAAAAAGCTGGCTTCCCACAGATGCCATCTTATGGTGTCCACCAAGAGAAGAGGACCGGGGGCTGCTGCCTATGGTAGATGCTTCTGTAATGTTTGTAAATGAGTGAGCAGATGGGTACGAGGAAGAAGGGTGCATTTTCTTAGCTACAGGAACTGAGACAACCCTCACCTTGAAGCAGCTGCTGCCATGCTTACGCTTGGCCTGAGCACGACAGGAAGGAGCTTTGCTCAAAACAGAACTTGTGTTCTGGTGGGTTTCCTATGCTGCTTACAGTTGAGTTCAGATCACTGGGGCAGAATGAGGAGGTTTTTAGTGGAGAGACATGCGTGTCCAACTAGAGACTAGATATATTCGTGCACAGTTCTGAGTGTGCTGGGAGCCAGTCAGTGGGATTAGCTGCTTGTGTGGTGTAAATGAGTCAACAAGGAGACTTTTACCATTGGGAGGGAAAAACATATGGTGGACACAAAATAATTCTGGGTTTCATTGCCCAGATACATAGCTCCATTCCCAAGGCATTGTTTTAGAGTTGTGTGTGGGTGCTGCCATCTCTCTGTGTAAGCTTTTAGGAGTGCACAAATGGAAAACATGGAAGTGTCCCTGATATTCCTACAGCAAAGGATTTTGGTTGCAGTGTATTGGTTGATCATACAATTTATGGCCTCTCTTGTCTCTTTTTCCTCCTCTAGGGATTCCTGACAAGGAGAATGTGAGTAGCTACTCTGTCTCTCTGCCTAGCTTCTATAAACTGTCATAAGGTAAAACATAACCATAGTGACCTTTCAAGCAAAGGAAGCTTTCCTTCCACAGTCAACAGAACAATAAATATTCCTCTAATCTTATTGTGGCATTTTGGGTGAGTCATTTAAAATACCCAGGAGAGCAGGGTGACTGCTCTAACATGATTGTCACATGTTTCTTGTATTTAGTTAAAAAAAAAAAAAGGTTATTCTAGGGGTAAAGTGTGTAAGTGCTAAGTGTTCCCTTTTCCCATGGTGCATATATGTCAATAGAACAAATTATCATAACACTGTGAAGAAAATCAGTTGCTTTTTCTTAATGGGAATGTAAATGATGAAAATCAGGGTCCGTCGATGAATGAATTTGCCTAATTATATCCAAGTGTGCTAATAAGCTCAACATTTCTCTTTGGAAACTGGGGGTGACTGAGTGCTGTAATTGGTTTCTGAAAACAGGTAAGAGAGACTATTTAAGACCCAGTTTCCAGGGCTGGGTGTGGTGTTTTACTACTTTAACCTCAGCACTCAGGTGGCAGAGGCAGGAGGATCTCTGAGTTTGAGACCAGCCTGGTCTACAGAGGGCATTCCGAGACAGCCAGAACTACATAGTGAGAACCTTCTCAAAAAAACAAATGAAAGAAGGCAGTTTCCACCACCCACTTCCAGTGGATAGGAGCGTCTCAGTGGTGTGTAACTCACTCGGATAACGATAGTGTTAATTCTATTAAGTGAACTCTAGGCTGACATCACAACATAGAAGGCTTCATGGCGAACATGGTGATTGACATTTGGCTAGAACTCAGATGTACCACCTTGTAATCCTGTTCCCGATTGCTATACCTAAGTGGCAATGTTACTGAATTGTTAAGCTTGCCTTTCTCTGCTCTCTGTACTGCAACTGTGGGCAGATACAGACTTATTTAAATTCAAGTTATCACTTTTCAGAGAGCTGACCCTGTAAGTGATCCTGTTTTCATAATGCTGGTTTTGAAAGAGCTGGCTCAGTCCTACCCCACTGCTCCACCACGTCAGACAGGACTTCTAGTCTTAGCAATACCACTTTAAATGTCACACCAAACTTTGATTTTTATTTAGTTAAGCAATGCATCCAGAACCCAGCCATGGTCCGTATACAAGCTGCTCTGTTTACTTATCCTCATCTCATTTTTAAAACGTGACTGTTAGTCATGACTACCTCCAAATTCTATTATGAATATTGAATGAGATCATTTGTGGAAGGCACAGAGTGAGAAACAATAGAGCTGAGAAGTGTTAGGACTATTATTGTAATTAATATTTTCTTAAGCACTGTATCATTTCCTAGCTAACTTTTCATCTCTGAAAAGTGTCCTCACCCCTTCTAAAGTAACTGTCCTAATGCCTTTTGTGGCCCTCCTTAAAATACTTTTCTTCAATGAACCTGCTGTCTATCTTCTGCTGTTAAAAACAAAACCAAACAACAACAACTCAAGTCTGTAAGTCTAATAAAAAGCTAGACTTAGTCTCGTGAGGTTCACAAGCAGCAGACTTTTCCTGTAAGTAGCAAACTGATCGGCCACCACTTCCTACGCAGGAGCCTTAGAGCATCCACACTGTAACTACTGGCCTGCAGATTGTGAGATAAATCAAGATGGGAAAATAGCCTGGAACTTCCTCATCAAGGACAGCTGGTGACTGGAGAATAATACAAAGAATGCCCAAGCCTTGAGGGGGCTAACATGTTGTCAGCTTCAAAAGGAAATTCCATCACTTTTAGTCTCTGGGTGACCTTTAGGTTTGGGCCCCCCTGCAGCAGGACCACAGGCACAGAACTATAAGCAGAGCATCTAACAGCTGTTATGTACTCATCTCCAGAGAAAATACGAATTTAAGTTTGCAAAATCTCAGTGAACTCTGAGCAACATATTGCCCTGAAAGATTTGGGGGGACTGAGCAAGCGGGTGCCCCAGTATTACTGCTAGCAGATACTTACTTGGATTTTTATTGATAAAGCCCATGGACTCTGTATTAGCAAATAGAATAGATGTAATGATGCCACATGCAATTTGGGACAATCTTCAGTGCACAGTCAAATAAGGCAGCGGAGATGAAAGGCATTCATGAGTAGAGTTGAAGTTCCAGAGAGATAAAAAAAGAGGCCTAAGAGCCTTAAAGTGGAGCTAATTGAAAATTTTCCCTTTAAAAGAACAAGTTGGGGCATGATGTTTTCTTTTATCCTTTCTCTTCTTTAAGTACGTGCTGAGAGACACTGTATTCCCACGTGTTCCTAAATAATGATAATATGCCGGTGGGATGGGAGAAAAGGGCTTAGATGATTGCTTCAGTTTCTGAACAGACTCTTTGTAGGAAGGATTTGTTCTCCTCTCTGGATTCCACTCAGAGTCCCATTCGTTAATCACCGTGTTTAACTTTTAATCAAACATAAGGACATCGATATGTAGCATTTTGAACTACCTGGCCGGCTCTGTTTTATTTCCAGAATGGGTCTTACTGTGCATAAAAAGAACTTTCTTTTTCATTAGTTCCACATAGCCACTTGCTGGATTATTTTGTCTACTACCCACTCTAAGGGTTAGGGCCATCAGTCGGTGTTGGATGCCCCCAGGACATCTGGAACCTATGCAATGATGGAGAGAAATATTAGAAAAATGACCGTGGAGCCAATAATGCAAGTGGACTGTGTCTCACAAAGCTGAGGAAATCCCTCTCTTGGATCTGTCTGAGCTGTAGTTTTCTCCTCATTACATGCGCATACCTGGCTGACCATGTTTAACACTGCAGTTAAAACCCCAGGTACCAGCTTTCCAGCTAACGTGGCCTTTAAGGGAAGGAGCCTTTATCTGAGATTTTAGCCCCTGGCGAGGTTTTGTTGTTTGTTGTGCTGAATCTTTAGACAGGCAATTGCCAAGAGGTTTTGTTATTCTGGAAAGTTCCATTCTTTCTGTGTGGAAAGAGGAGGAAAATAGACTCTGATCAGGGGGCTGCTGAAAAAACAAACAAACAAACAAACAAAAAATGTTTCCAGAATGACCAACATCTTGTTTCCCTTGAAGTGTTCATTCATTCCTAGACAGTTACTGAGGCGATGGTATGCTGAGCAGCTAGTACCCTGCCCATAGACAGAGGAGCCCCTCAGAAACCCTTGGATCTAAGATCTGGGCACACCTAAGAATGAGCATCATGGTTCCTTTCCAAACAACAGGAAGGCCTCCTGTAAGATTCGTTTAATTGAGAGTTTCTCAAACATTTAAAAATCACTAGATGCATAGATGAAGAATCATTTTGGGAAGTTACTTGGTAGATTCAGGTTTTACATCATGACTTAGTAAGCAATCAGTTCAGTTTGTAAACCACCTCATTAGGAGAGGACAGCAGAACAGAGCAGGCAACTGTTAGGATGTTAGCAGTGTTTAGTGACATTTCTTTCTCGTTACTGCTGTCATTTGTCAAGGTTAGAGAAAGCAGATTGAATGTGTTCCAGCTATTATTTCACTGCTATCAATTCTGGGCCAGATGCAGAGAAAGGAAAGTGTCCTCATACAAACCTACATCATAAAAATCAGAGATAGTCTGTTAAACCCCTTTCAACTCTAGCCTTCTCACAGCCACTGAGTTCACATAGTTTTCTTCGGAGCACACTTTAAAATTTCTGCTTGTAAAATGCTTGCAACAGGTCCCGAGCTTGTGAAGACATCCTGCCATGGGTTCAAGACTTGCCCTTTAGTAGCTGTTTCCCTCTGTCTTGGGATTCTTGTGGTTTAACCAGTACCTTAGTGCAGATCTGATTGCACCAGTGCAGATCTGAATGCACACGTGACTGACACAGGGCACAGAGACAGCTCTCACAGAACAGAACAACAAAATTCCAAAGCCTCAGAAAAATCCTTTGCCTGCCTTTTCAGAACTTGAAGGGCAAATTGCTTATCGCCAGGGTAGAGATTAGATTTAGCCGAGTTGTTCCTGGGTCCTGCAACTCGTGTGGTGTGTAAATACTGAGTTCTTTAAAGCTGGCCTATTAGGAAGGGTGGAGCAGTCAGCCAGCCAAGACTCTGTTCCACCTCCCAGAAAACACCAGTGACTTCATGGCCAAGGTGCCAAGGACAACCTCAGCTCTCCAGCCTCTGAAGAAATGTTTGTTTTTGTATTTGTGAGTTATGTGTTTTATGGGAGGAATGTCCTTGCAGGGCTTTTCTCTGCCTTCTCTTTCCTCCCTTCCTTGGCTGCTGTAAGAGTGGATCATCCAGAGTCTCTCCTTTCCGCAGTGGCATGGTGGTTGAACTTTTAAGATGGTTTGTAGTTCCATTTGTCTAGATAGGAAGCGGTAGATGCAGGGAGCACCCTAAACTTGGATGTGTCTTCAGTTAGATCAGGTGTTGGTGGCATCTGAATGTTTTCCACATGGAGCCTGGTACCTGCTGACTGTGAGTTTGTATGCTGAAGGGGCATGCTTTGGGGTATGTTGGCTGGTGCCTTGCTGTATGTTTCAGAGTAGTTCGTATAATACTATGGATCTCTCTGATGGTTGTTTTTCATGTTTCTTCGAGGTCTTTAAAATATCTTGACTTAGATCTCATCCACTGCAGATGGCTTGTTAGCTTCCGTCACTGAGTCGTGCCTTGAGAATGTTCTCACAATGTTTCCAGTGAGTAAAATTTGGTGTGGGTGGGAGATCACAGAGAAAAGAGGCAATGTAGAGTTCGATGTTCAGATAATAATGATGGTAATGACAAAGGCCTGAGATCGCCCCCATCCTCAGCCAGTGGCCTCTTCCTGCTTTCTCTTTGATAAATGGCCTTTGGTGAGATGAGGCTGCTCGACGAATGGGCTCTGCCGCTGGGAACCAGCTCCAGCTTTGGCAAGGGCTAAGAGCATCATGAAGCATCCACGGTAAAGCAGTACCATACTGACTCGGCAGATGAGGACAGTGCCTTGCTGTCTTTGGAGCCTTTTATCTTGTACTGCAGTCAGTCATCTTCATCATCACTGTGGGTGGCCAAAGGAATCTCAACTAATTCAAATCCGGCCTCCTTAAGGTTTGATGTAGTTGAGTTTGTATAATTTCTGTTTTGAGAACTTGTGACCAAACTACAGGTATGTCTTATGGTAAGGACAGTAAGCAGTGTTCCCAGATGAGGTGAGCCAATGTTGGGTTGACTGTCATTTATAGTTTACAAACAAAAATTATTGGTTCATTTATTTATTTATATGTGTATAGGCATTTTGCCTGCATGTATGTCTGTGTGCCATATGCGTGCCTGGTGCCTGCAGAGGCATTAGATTCCCTTTGACTAGAGTTACAGATGGTGTAAGCTGCCACGTGGGTTCTGGGAATCAACCTCAGGACCTCTGGAAGAGCAGCTTGTGCTCTTAACTGCTGAGCCATCTCCTTAACCCCCATCATTTAGAATCCGAATTCCATGTTAAGAAAGCTTTGCTCAGTCCACAGATACTAGAATTTTTTAAAAAAATCATTCTCTTTGCCTTTAGGGAAAATCATATTCACAATAGATGATAACCTGATAAAAGTTCATAGATGTACACATACTATATATAGATACATACATATGGATTTACATGTATTCAAAGACATATAAGTATTTCCATTTTGTAAGTCTGTCCAATCCCTATCAATAGTATGGGTCAGGTTTGTGCCAGTTTTCTAAACTATTTAAATTCTCTTTACTCAACATAATTTATTTTCTATTTTCTTTTGGTCAAAGAATATCTTAGAAATACCCACAGAATATATTACCTACTTGGTCAAAAACTTTGAATTTAACACACATTGTTGATCAATCCCAGGTTCTGAATGGGTCCATGAAAAATAAATAAAACTTGGTGCTTCCCATTAGGTACAGCAGCCCCAAATGGAGGCAGACACCAAACAAATAAGTAAAGTAAAATGCAGTGGATGCCCATGGGGCAGTGGAGTGTGGCCTTAAGAGCTCTTCAGCCTTTAGTGTAAGTTTCAGTCCTGACAGCTTCTGAGCACAGCACCATAGACAGTTCCTCATCCTCCTTGGTTTGTTTTCTCATCTGTAGAATGAGGTCATCATAGTTCATGCCAGATCAGGGGTTAGGGAACATGGTTGTCCAGTGTTAGTTGGTATCTGGTTTGTAGAATCATACACAGTGTGGCTGGGTAAGGTGCCTAGGGGGAGGAGAAGGGACTCAGAGCATCTTCATGGAGAAAGAGGGAAGTCTTAAGTAGAAGGGGAAAGGAGGTTCTAGGCTGTGAGCATTACATAGACAAAGGAACTGAGTTTGAGAACTTTGTCTGATGAAGTTAATATCATCAGCCATAAATTTTAAACCTTTGCCTTCCAAACCTAACCTTCCAAGGTATAGGTGTTGGGGTCCAAGCAAATTCCTTTCTCCTAGATTGATATAAGTTGTCTCTAGGAGAGAAATTAGCTCAGCAATTTCCCCATTTGTTTTTCCTAAAATCGTGCCTTCTTTTTTAAAGTGACAGCATTAGGTTACTGATGTCTCTGAAGCCTGTTGTTCCTCTGACCTCTGGCCCCTTTTCTCTTCTAATTGTGCAGTCAGTGCTTGCTTGCTTCTCTTGTTCTTTGCTTAGTAAATTATTTTACAAAGATTTCTATTAAGTTTTGCCCCCTTTTTCCTTTTCTGTTCATCAAGGCCATTTAAAATTTCAATTCAGTTTTCCTAACTGTCAGCCATCCCACCCAATTGGGCGTCATTGCTAAATTTGATAATAATGTCTTTGAGTCTGTATCTGAAGCATTAATAAGCATGTTAAGCCCAACTGCATCCAGACGAGGACCTAACCCTGTAGAATTCAATTTGTTTGTGCTAATTTATTTGCATACATTATAAAATTACCGTATCTAGACATGAAAAAGAAACTTGGGAAACAAGGAGAAGTCATTCAATGTACTCCCGACAGGCTTTCAATTGTAATTGGCGGGAAAGGAAAACAGAAAAGTTCTATCTCAGAGGATATAAATAAGATTGACTTTGACATTCACATGTTAGAATTCATGTCTCCAGAAATGAGCCTCCATCAAAGTTTGTGTCCTTGACCCTTAATTGCTATCAGTAATGAACTGGAATTCTGTGAGTTTCAGTTTCCTTGTAAGTGAGTGATTAAAACTCTCAATACCAAGAAAACGTCTAACAGGAAATTAATTACACAGTTTGATAATGCTGTTAAATGTAAAGGGATTATGTCAGAAAGACCTAGGACATTTATCTAGCATGGGGGTGGCTGAGCTGGGCCCATGGGTCTGGCTTGCATGAACTCAGTTCTAGATCTCCTAGTGGAGGTCCTCTGTCATCCTGTTTAAAACCTGGCCCGGTTTTCCATTCTAGGAAGATTTCAAGATGACTAGTGGAAAGTCATTCTTTTTAATGCCCTCATCATTTGGCTCAGACAGGAGAAGAAAAAAAAAAAATTCCAAGTCACACCAAGTGTGTAATTTGATAGCCGGATCCCAAACAAAGTGAGAAAGCCACTCCCAAACCTCCCCGCAAAGTTAACCACAAAGATGATCCGGAATAGAGAAGGAAAGCAGGAATGGTAAGAAAAGCTTCAGAAGGCTCATTTGGGGCACGGCAGAGAACTATGGATGCTATCACAGTGCTTTCCCCTGGACCTTCTAGCTTTAGGGTATGTGAATTTTTAAAAAATATTATGATTGGCTAATTACCTTTCTTGTGTCAAAGCATTTTGAAAGACGGCTGCAGAGTGAGGGGGGTATGTAGAATAAACGTAAGATGCACCTGCCGGTCAATAAGACATTCATTGAAACGGCTGCAGCCCCTCTCCTCTCTCCTGTCCAGCTTTATGTTTTGTAAGCTTTTTCTGTTTTTGGTGTTTCACATACTCAGGAAAACACACGGGCTCCCTCTAGTGGTCATCCCAATGTTTCCAGAATGCCTAACCTTGAAGTTTGAGTTATACGGAACCAAGATGTTTGGGTGAAAACCTTAATGGTAAACGTTATTTTCTGAGATTCCTAGGTCTTGAGAATATTCACATTAATTCAAACTGACGCTACATCTGTCTATCCATCCATCTGTCCATATGTGAATGTACACAGTTCTAGTGTATCGTGCTGGCGATGTCGACTTTCCTGACTGCAGTCTAGCCTGCGAGTCCATAGAAAAATGTCGAGCTCCAATCCTGCAAGTTAGACAAGCACTCCCTCCCAAGAATCAAGTCTGTTGATCAGCGGGTCTTTAGAGTGTACTTACTTAACTCTGTTATACCAGGGCTAAGCATTTCGAGAAGTGATCTGTTACCATTTAAAAAATACTAGGAGAATCCTTTACTACTGACAGTGTTGTTTCTTTTTCTGCTTAAGTTACACTCTGAGAATGTGGTCTTAGTGCATTGTGGTTTTATCCTAGGTTGGATGACAGTATCCTTGCATCAATGTTAACATGCAGGCTGAGTGGTTGAGTACAGTATTGTCTACAAAGCAGAAGTTTGTTTTGAATGCTACTGAACTGTCCAGGTGTTAGTTGTCCAGGGTAAACCCAGAAGCTCCAGGTTGTGATGTGTGCTATAATTGAAAGACTTTCATGGAACATCGTCTTATATATAGCATCTGCAGTCAGGCATGGGAACTTAAGTTTTGGTGTTTTAAAATTTCTGATGGCCAGATGCTTTTAGTGTAACTTTTCTTCTTGGCTGAGTAACGGGCATCTGTAGCTGTGCACAACTATAGAAACAAAGTAAATATGTTATCCATTATTATTATATTATTATTATTATTATTATTATTATTATTATTATTATTATTTGTTTTTTTCGAGACAGAGTTTCTCTGTGGCTTTGAAGGCTGTCCTGGAACTAGCTCTTGTAGACCTGGCTAGTCTCGAACTCACAGAGATCCGCCTGCCTCTGCCTCCCAAGTGCTGGGACTAAAGGCGTTCACCATCAATGCCCGGCAAACATTAAGATACATTGTTATTGGAAATTCATTCATGAAGACTTGAATTCGGAGCCCAGCGTGGTGGTGCACACTTGTGATCATAGCACTTAAGAAGTGGAGGCAGGAAGATTAGGAGTTCAGAGTCACCCTCTGTTGAACAGCAAGTTCAAGGCCATCCTAGGCCACATGAGGCACTGTCTCAAAACAGAAGAGTTAAGATATCTGTATGAAACAGAACTTGATAGCAGTTTTTTGTTTGTTTTTGTTGGTGGTTTGATTTTTGGTTCTTCGTGGTTTCTG
Source organism: Cricetulus griseus (assembly GCF_003668045.3). Classification (NCBI taxonomy): domain Eukaryota; kingdom Metazoa; phylum Chordata; class Mammalia; order Rodentia; family Cricetidae; genus Cricetulus; species Cricetulus griseus. The sequence goes on along the minus strand of NC_048599.1, from coordinate 103,019,092 downwards.
TCCTTGCAAGAACTAGGGAAACACATTCACATAAATAACCAGGTGGGGATGGAAATAATTTAAATAGTGTGACTAAGTTCTCTGATTCCTAGGAAATCAGTGTGGTACCTTAGCTAGAGGTGAGGAGGCTGTAGCCGCAGTGGGGGTGGCTGGCACAGCCCTGCATCCGGGGTGGATTTAGGGATTGATTCTGTAGGATTATTTGGTGAACTAAATATGAGGTAAGGGGCAGAGCTCTAAGAATGACCTCCAGGATTTTGGCTTGAATGGGTGGAAGAATGCAGTTGTCACTGACTGAGAAAGGAAAGGCTGAGATGAACATGGGTTTCAGAACCTAGGTTCAAGGTCACTGCTCAAGGCAGTCAGTACTCAGGAATATGGGGTGACTTAGACTTTTGTGTTCTATCCACATCCAATCAATAGTTAATGACAATAAATATTGCATCAGAAAATAATGGGAAGATAGATGCCAGGAGTTTGTATCCCAAAGCATTTGCCCTGCAAATGAATGGAATGAAATATATCTTAAAGAAGTTAAATAATGAATAAGACACAAATCAGCCAGAAGTTTATTAGGTTTGTTTCACTCATTATTATATTTTGGTAGATTTCAAGAGAATTAATGTTTTCACATAAACCGTGTATAACTGCAGGTGTCACCTTTCCCATTAATAAGGGGCTGACTTATGGAATATTTCAAGTGCAAATAACAAATGAACCAGCCTAACAAAGTGTTACTTAATAAACATCCTCAGGGACCTTATTTAATGAATAGGTAGAGGACTATTATTTGAAACTTAGCCCACAAATTATTTCTATACGAATTGGTGATACTAAGTGGTTATGGCCTGCTTGAAACAATTTATTTTCTTAATTAGTTTAATCATTCTTTTTACAGTCTCTTACACCACTCCATGAGTTAATAGCCACTTTTTTCTTGAATAAATTAATTTTCTAGCCTGCTTACAAATTTCCAATTAATAAAGTTTCAAGGAGTGAGGTAATGCTGGAATCATAAGAAAAATGACCATAGTTTATTTTGAAATCAACTAACATTTAATAAGTACCTACTATGTGCTGTACAGGCTCTATACTTTGGTCTGGAGCTTAAAGGTGCAGTAAAATAAATTCCTGACTTTGTAGAGCAGGGAAAGAGGGATAGGTGAGTGCACAATTATATCCACGCATGGTAGGGCAAGATAGGAAACAAATGACAAAATACCAAAAATATACACCACACATTCCTCCTCCTCCCTGCAAACCGAGGCTCTCTGAAGAAAGAATGCTTAGTTAACCGCCTCTCAACACAGTACCTCCACACCAGCTACTAGACTTCTATACTCTGCAGCTCCAGACTCTGCAGGGGCAAGAGACTGAAACCTACAGAAAGCCACCTTTTGCAACCAAGAGTAAAAACTGGAGCTGACTGCCTGGGTCCGCAGGATGAGAGCATGGAAGCTGGCTTTGGACTAACAGGAACCCAGGGCTCTGCTTCCTGCTGCTTTGGAAGCCTTGGAAATATGGTCCTCATTAGTTCTTGGGTATTCCCCAGCATCTACTGTGAGGAAATCTTGTGCAAACACTCTGATTGAACTAGGGTGAATCATGTGACCCCCTCCACCAAAACTCCGAGCCAACTAATATGAGTACAGATCTACTGCAGTTTCTGTTCTGAAGCTAGGAAAGAGGAAACTAGAGAAATAATCACTGCCTGTCTCTTCTTCCCGACAATGCACAGGCAGATGACAACTAAAATTCGAGTCCTCTTGGTCTGAGGTACTCAGAACATCATAATGCAATCAATATCTCACTTGTGGATAGGCTTCATTCCTTGCTTATGGAGAAATGGGACAGAAGCACTAGGAACAACAATGTTGACCTGACATTTTGCAATAGCCTCGATTGCAGGAAGCTTTGTGCTTGGAAACCCCATGCGTTCCACACAATCAGAATCACCCAGTCTTTCCTGCTGTCTCTGAACATGTGTGATGTGGGGCTTAAGTCTTTTGAGCAAGTTGGATGTCAGTGCTGAAACAGTGTATGGTATAAGCTGTCGCACTTTCTTTTTCTAGAATATTCGAGGAATTCTTTTTTATCTATTTGATTTTAAGACATTAAAGTCTGGGAGCCAAATTTATATTCAGATGAAGCCACTGGAGTCTGGAATCTGTTTCTGCCTAAAGGAATGTTTCTGCCAAGAGCCTAAAGTGAAGCGTATCAAGACAGTGAATTTTGCAATGTGTTCTCCTGACCATAAATATGACAGTTTATGTTGATTATTGGGGAACATAAAACTATTTTTACAACTCCTATGAGTGCCACCACCTAGCACACACATACACACACACACACACACACACGCACACACGCACGCACGCACGCACGCACGCACACACGCACGCACGCACACCCACATGGCTGGCGACTTTGCACACAAGCATGGCCACATGAGTCTAAATCTCCAGGACTCACATAAGGAGCTGAGGGTGACCATACACACATGTAATCTTAGTGCTGTAGTGGGTGGAGACCAGAGGATGGTTGGAACTTCCTGGCTGCCAGTCTAGCTCCAGGGTAAATAGGAGGTCCTATGTCAAGGAACACAGGAGATAGAGCAGAACACAAGCTGTCCTCTGCCATCACACACCTGCACACATACCACATATATACCCTACACACAGATGCCACACACCCATGCACACACAGATATATATATATATGTATATGTATATATTTCACTGTATATAGTTTATTACTCATCTTTTTCAACTAAGCTTTTAGAAAGACTTTGAAAGTAGTTTATATTGACTGAGTCATACAACGGAAGGAATTTCCTCTATAATTAACATTTTACACTTTTACATTTTATCTATGTATCTTGTCAAAGTTAGTTTTCACATTACCCCCTTCCCATTCCTAGAGTTATTTTTTTGGCCTTTGTTCCTGATGTTTTTATTTTCTGGTATCACCTCTGTCTGTCTGAGAACTTCCTTCAGAACTTCTGCATTGGCAGATGGCTGACTGCTGCCTCTCCCACGCTGTCCTTCATTGAGAGTGCCTTTGCTTCCTCTGCTTCCCTAAGGGTGACTTCCTGAGATGAAATGTTCTTCCTTCAGATCACTTAAAGATGCTAACATGGACTGTGGTCCTCAAGCCCATGGGCTACCCAGCTTTCCTTCGTGTTTACTGAATGCCTGTCTCCTTTTCCAGGAGCCCATCTAAGATACTCTGCTACGTTTAGTTATCTCCTCTTTGGCAACCCCTGGCCCTTAGACCTTTGCTTTGATGACTTTTAACTGTTTCGTAGGGTTCTGTCAGATAGTTTGTAGCATGTTCCCCCAATTGGGATTTGCTTGGTCTTTTTCAAATTTAGACTCACATTTTAGGCTCCAGAGAGAAAACACAGAGGTGGACTGCTTTTATCCAATCATCAAAATGTGCCATGTCAGTATGACCAACCACTATTGCTGCTGACCTTGCTCGCCTGGTTAAGGCATATTGCCAAGTTTCTCCTCTATGAGGTCACTGTCCCTACCTGCCCCCCTTTGCATACAATTGTGGAAGGATATCACTGTGCACAACCCATGGTGTGCTTTTAAAGGAACAGTAAGCTCTGTCTGAGTCCTTGATAGCACAATTAGCAACGTTAAGTATTTAGAATACCTTCTCATGGGAAATTTGTGTCTTTTCCATGATTATTTATTAATTCAGTCTCTTTATATATATTATTATGTTTTGTTGGATATCTGTTTTATACTTTGGGCTATAGTCTAACACTACTTGATTGAATTTGTTCCTTACATTATTCTAGTTTTAGCTTCGCTGTTCCATTACTGTTTCTTGGTGTTTTCTTTTGTTTTTGAGTACAGTCTTTTACTATAATTAAATGCTTCTAATACGTTCCTTTATCCAGTATTATAATTAATCATTTTGTCACATAATTCATTTTTCCTTTCACTCAAAGATGCTACTAGAAACTAATGTCTGGATCCCAGATGTGTTGTTGCTATTGGAACTCTAAGTTGATACAGAAAGGCAATGTCAGTAACCCAAATGCCAGGAGGGTGATCGAAAGGGACTTAGCCTTCCTTTGCCTTGGTTTCTTCATCTGTGAAATGGGACTAATGAGAGTCCCTTCCTCAAAGTGTTGCTGTTGGTATTCTGTTATTGGCTTGAAGCACCAGCATATGGAAATTAATAAATAGTTGTTCTTGCTCTCTCCTGCATCCAGAGTAGCATCTTCTGGGTAAATCCACAGACTTTGTGCCTTCTTTGTCTTTCTCCTTCACTTACTTCCATTAGTTTGTTTTGCTTTAAGTGTTCTTTTTGTGAGCTATGAACACTGGAATGATTTCCCCTCCCCCACCACCCTGCATCAGATAAGAAAACCTAAGAGCTTGTGTTTCAGCCCAGTTTTTGTTTGTGCACGTGTCTGCTTTTATAACCTAGGAAGAGTTGTGTGTGCAGTTGGGAGAAGAGCCCACACTCTGGTTCTTGCTCAGAAATCATTCTTCTGGGAACTGTACAGTCTTGGAGTTTCCTCTGCTGTGCATCCTGATAAAGATTCCCACATACTCCTTCAACAATATGGTAGGATCACAGGTTTAAATGCCTAATGGTAACCAGAGTGAAATGCCTCTCAAAGGGGCTGCTTGAGTAAAAACAGAAATGATACTCCAAGTAATTAAAGAAAAACAAAAACCATTATTTACAGTGTTTTCAGGCACTGTAAATCACTGGAGGCATTTGACTTGCAAAGTTTTGAAGCAAGAACATGTCATAAAAGATTATATCAGCCTCCGGAGGTGGACTGGCTTTTTGCCCTGGTGTATGTGGGGGACTTGAAGGGATGCACTCTGTCTCTGAACACATGGGGAGGGACCCAGGCCCAGCACAGGAAGATTTGGGGGCTGCCTGGGGAGTGGTGGGTGGATGGGGTGGGGGGTAGGTTGGAGGTGGGGGAGAAGGAATGGGGGTAAGGGGAGGGAGAGGGAGAGGGGAATTACATGTGAAACAAGCCTGTTCCCTAACTTGAATTAATAATAATAAAAAGAGAGAGAAAAAAAAGATTATATCAGGTAGAGAGGGTTCCCTCCCTTCTGGAGGAAATGTGTGAACATCTGAGCGGCTGCCTTCCCCTTCCTTCCTGAACTGGTGAAGTCCATTCCTGTGACCACCCTGCCTTCTAGAGAGAACCACACTGTGGGAAAAGAGTGGAACTCATTCAGTTCTTGGCAATCCTTTTAGGTTAAGTGGTAAGACAATGGTATATTAATAGTTGTGTCTTTATTTGGCAGAGATTTGCTTTAAAATGAAGCCTACAATTAAAAAAAAATTAAGCAGCACAAAGCAGAGATTTGTAGTGTTCCCAAAGTTCAATACAGTGAGAGACCAGATAGTGAGTCCTAGAACCCTGGGACAAGTACCCAGGAAGGCCTGTAACACTCGGCAAATCGTGACTCCCTTCCCAAGCTGACTTCATGACTGTAAAACCCAGTACAGCATTTGGGGCTTTGGGTAAGGGAGGGAATAAGGCTCTTAGTGCTTCTGGTAAAAGAGCCTGTTCTTCACCAACTCCTACAGGGCTTAACCCCAGTCTGCCCAAAGGCTTTAATCAAAGGCTGTGGCAATTAGCACACCTCACTGAAGACACTGTGAAAACCTGTGACAATCATGTCCACAGAGTCAAAGTTTCTAGTCAATAAAAGAGCATAATCACTTTTGATTCCTTCTCATTGTACTTGCAAAATTTCAAGTATTTCTATAGTCTTTCAAATGACTTTGGGGTTAAAAAAAAAAAAAAACAAAACTGCAACCCTGAGGTAGAAACAGCTTGGTTTCTGAAGTATGCTTATGCCTCCCTTAGCTTATTTTTCCTCCAGTAAAAACAAGGCTTTAAATTTTAGAGACCTTTTTCTCTTTTTTATGCACACTCCAAGGAACTAGAAAACTATGGAAGGAGGAAGAAAGAAAAATATGTGGGTTACAACAATTTTAGAAGCCCAGTATATCTGACCTACTTACATCTTTGGTCTTGGAAGGTAACATATGTAATTGAAGCCATTGTCTGCACTAATGCAACCTGATGGTGGAAAAGCAAAGCAAAGAGACCATGCTTAGGGAGCCCACCTGGTTTATGAGCGAGCTCGGAAATGGAGTTGGTATTTTACACAGTGTGCTGCTGTTCCAGCCTGCTTTCATATTTTATATGGTATGCTTTTAGGGCTTTGATCATTTTTGTTTTGATGAGCTTTGTAAAGGTTTAAAAGGTTCCTTGAAAACATTAATAGGCCTTTACTATTCCAGGAATTTTGTATAACATGGATCAAATGTACGCCACTCTTGGGTTCCCAGACTCTTAAAGGTTATCAGAGCCATTTGTTTGTGTGTTCTTGAATTTGTCCCCAGGTCGTGTTTATTGTACCTTTGGCTTGCTAGATTGTTCTAGGCAAAAAAAAAAAAAAAAAAAAAAAAAGAAAAGAAAAAAAAAAACCAAAAAACCTCTTTCAGAACTTACAATCAATACAGATAAACACACATCCGTGCAGAGGACTGTACAAAAGTCAATTGAGTGCATTATTTTCAACTCAACGTATAGGACAAAGAATCCCATCTTCTTTTCAGTAATTATTTTACCTTTCCCAATTGGGACTTATAAGGCTATTAAAATAATAGCTAACGGCATTTCAAATAGGATGCATTGACATGCTAGGAAAATGTATTTGTGTTTTCCTCTTGGAAAGTTTTGTCTTAATTGACTAATTTGTTCCTATTAATATTTATGAGTCTTAATACAGATCGACTCTATTTAAGAAGCCAAAGATAGACCACTTTTCTAAGAGTCCATCCACAAGAGACAGCCCATCCGAAGTTGTCTTCTGTGAAAGCATCCCAGTTTCCCAGTGTCCCAAAATCTTAACCCATGACATTCATATTCTTTTTCTAAAGACTGATTCTGAGGGTGTAGTGAGTGGGTGATGGAAACCTTTGGTCTAAGCTGGTAGCATAGTTATAGTACCAAATTGTTAAAAAAAAAAAAAGTTGCAATGACAAGAAAACGGTTAGATTATGACATATATATTTAATAAAATTTCTCATTATTTAGAGAAGTAGGTGAATTTTTTGACTTATTGCTGTGTAAGAGGGAAGAAATATAAATTTTTATTTAGAGTTATTATACCTCATTTAAAAATAGAGCAAACTTCATATCTAGACAGGATTACTATCTAGATCCTAAAGTAGTAATCATATTTTGCTTTATATAATTAAGATACTTTATACTTTCGGACGAGCATGCATTATTTTATAATAGAAAAAGCTGAAAGTCAAAAATTAAGCATAAGCTTCTACTGTAATTCACAGCCCAACATTCTAGTATCCCTCATCAGCACTGAGGCATCCACAGTATCATCCACAGTCTTCTTGTGTCTCGATTCAAGAGTTTTATCTCATCTCATCCCATCCCCCAGCTGCCCATCAGCCAGACTCCAGAACTCCTGATGTCTTCAGCTCCTGTCTGTGTGACTTTGGCTTTATTCTGCAACTCCATTCTGCTTCCTTTGTGTCCATAAAATCCTGTTCCCAATAAAGGCAGCCAGAGCCCCACCCACTTCAGGAAGGCTTCCTTGAGCCACCAGGCCAAGCTTTTGCCCTCCCTTTCCACTACCCCAGCACAAATCTGTCTCTTTAAGAGACTTGTGTGTATAAAATATAGTTCAACTAGTATAAGCTTAAGGTTCAGTGACAAGAGAACTATTAAATTATCCCATATACAATTAATGGCATCTCTCATTTAAAATAATCTATGGCACTATGTGATATTGCTTATGATTTATTGTTATGTAAGAAAGAAGAATTGTATAATTACACCCTGCATGAAAATAGAACAAATCCCATGCCTAGTTGAAAGGATCTCTATCCATATCCTACAAGAATAATCATATTTCACACAACCCTCTGGCCTTGGGAAGCCCCACATGGATTTTTATCAGTGCCACTAATTGGTGACAAATGGAGAATGATCACTGTAACTGTGAGTACATTTTCTTTTATTCACTCATCACTTACTAAAGAACACATTACAGGGTTTCCACAGTACATAACATTAAATGTGGCCCATTTACTTCAAATTTAGTACGTTATCTGTAGACTTTTGGCAGAGTCCACTTTTGTCTTCAGAAGCCTGTAGACAAAAATTTGTCCCTCTCTCAAGAGTCAAATAACAGGGTTTCTTAAAGGTTGAATCTGAGAAGAATCCAATCAGCTGATATTTACAAAGAAATATATGGATGGATAAAATAGCATTATGTTTTGCTAGAAAATGTATGCTTAGCCAGAGATAACCCATGAAGTCATAAAGGTGTAAAACATTCAATTATATGCTGACTTGTGTACACCTTTATTTCATTTTTCATGTGTTTACATGCCCTTGAGAGTAGTATTTGTGTCTTAAGCAAGAGGTACTTGACATTTGCAATGAGTGCTTTTAAACGTCTCCAGAAGCACCAAGTGAATAAATATTTCTGAAAATGCCATGTAGTCAGCTGGGCTCAGTCTCTAGCCTAGTGTCCTGTGCCACCTTCCATGAAGCTTACTGGTAGAATCATAAAGAAGGATGCTTTTCATGGATGGAAGCATATATGTGTTCTCTTCTCCTTTAAGCCACTCTTCAAAGGAAAATTTAGTCCCAGACCACTGCCTGCGTTCTGTAGAACAGCTGTTACACCGCCTCAGGGTCACAGGGACTGCTCAATATGAAATCTAAGACCTAATACCAAGTTTAGAGTGTCCTTCACCTGTATAATGGCTGCTAAGTGCATACTTTTTCAACTTGCTTATATGAGGAGATGATGTTGATTTCTTATTGTAACACAGACTTTTTCTTTTAACTCCTTGTTGAAACATAATATATCCACAGAAAGAGAGCACACACTTCAGTTAGGTCAATACCATTTCAAACAACAACAACAACAACAAAAAGATTCTTGTGTTAACACTGTCCAGAACAGGAAGCAGAACGAGCTGTAACTGCTGAAGACCCTCCCACCCCATTTCCACTCAGCATCTCCCTGCTCTCCTGTCGTCTAAGAGACCAGTGATTTGTATCAATGAAAACCATCTGTCACTTGCCTTCCATACCCACTCTTCCACTGAGCATTGTGTGTGGGATTTAGGCTGCATGGGTGTGTAGCTGTAGACTGTTTTAGCGTTCCAGTGTGGGAACATGTCCAATACTGCTGGAAGTGGACTGCTATGAGCAGCATGGCCTGGGCATCTTGGTTTATGGTTTTAGTGAATGTATTTGTATGTTTCTGTTGGGTCTTTATCAACAGTCAGTTTCTGAAGAGTTAAAAATATGCTTTTTCAGGTTTAGGGTCTGTGTGGGGACTTCTAGAAGTCTGCTAATCCATGAAATTATAAACAGAATTTTGGAAGTTGATTCTTAAAGTGTCGTTTTTATGTAGGTCTTGAAACTGCCCCCTTCAACCCGCCCCGCCAAAAACAAAAACAAACAAACAAACAAACAAAACTTTAACGGAAAACTAAAACCTGGTCTTGTTTTTAATCAAGGGGAAACATAAGCAAAAGATGATAAAAACAGGTAGCTACCAGTCTCAAGGGCGATCCATTTTCTAGAATTTTCTTCAATCTAAAGGGAATACAAAGGTCTTACCTTGCAATCAATGTTTCTTATTTCCAGTGCAAATTTAGAGAGAAATTTGTCTAGGAAGGAAGCAAGAACAAAGGTACAGGTTACATTCCATCATCCAGTAAACTTAGGCTCTCCTTATCCGACTATGAAAAGTGGAACTGGAATTTCAGACATGAAAAGAGGAAAATTCTTCTCTTTCTTTTCATTCCTCTGTCAGGTTAAAAAGCTCCCTAGAGATTTCTCGATGTTATTCCCATAAATATTTAATGAGTAACCTACATACAATGCCATGGGGACTCCAACATAATAATGACAGAGGTTTTGATTTTAAGGAATTCATTTAATATTCAGCAAAATAAACACATTTATAACTGTGGTGCAAGCAGCCAAGTGTGTGCAGGAGCAGAGTTTGGGGAAATGTAAAGGGATCCCCAGGGCAGACCTAGCGGATGGGGAGAGGAAGCAGAGAGCCCACAAAACAAACAAACAAAAGAACAGGAATGCTCACCCTTTTCTCCAGTGCTTCTCTCAATTGTCTCATCTAGTTCATTGGTTATAAAACTCCAAGGCACCCAGCATGAGAAAAATCACCTATAGCTAGTTGAGTTTCTATAGCTTCTCAGACCATTCCATTGTGTGTCCCAATCTGACCAATTTTATTTTTAAGAATTTTGGTGCCCAAACCTAGGATGATAACCCAAGCTTAGCATCATTTACCAGAATAATCCTCTTTGAAGTCTTCTGGGTTAAGCTTAGCCCATCTCTGCTGATGTTCTAAAATATGCATGAAGTTGACATTTGCACATTTGGAGTCAAATTAAAATGACAGAATATGATATCATCATATATTGTTATATATGGTGTGTTATTGTGTATCATTATGTTACATGATTTTAAGGACCGGTCCGTGCCCCAGGGGTTTATGAAGATATTTTCAAAATTTTGTAAGATGTGAATTTTAACTTTCTTTGAGGGTGTCTAAGATTTCTGAAGTCTTGGTTACTTATTGTACATGTGTCTGTTTGTGGTATCTGTATCTCTATTCTCTACACTGAGGTTTTGACTCTGTGGGTTGGTAATCATTCCTCCTGCTTTGTTGCCAGGGAGGGAGGGGATGCTAACTTGAATTGAGGTGTCTCCACACTTGAGAATTTCAGCCTCACTGAAAACAGTTCAGGCCCCAGTATGTGGCCCAAACTCTCCTCATCCTTGGCAGAATCCATTGTCTTTAGCAGGGTGGAGAGTCCATTGTCTGCTCTGGGGAAGTCTCAGTCAAGGGGTGTAGTTGGGTCTTGCCCTTGGCTCTATTGTAGCTCAGTCTGTCTCTTCGGTGGCCTTTTAGGGATTCTAATATTTTTATTGTCCGTTAATACATCTCCGTTCTACTTTAACTAGCTAGACTAAGAATGTAGCCTGTTATACCTCACAAGTTTGAGAGTACTTTACACTGTTGAAATTTAGATTCATTTTGTAAACTTTTCCCTCCATTTTCAAGTTTCATAAATATGGAATGTGATTTATTTTTTCTGTCTTCCCTTAGGATGTTGTTGTAGTTAGGGTTACTAATATTGTAATGAAACACCACTTAATGAGAACACCTTGGAGAGGAAAGAGTCCTCAAACAGGACAGGAACCTTGAGGCCAGAGCTGATACATAGGCCATGAAGGAGCATTGCTTACTGGGTTGTTCCTCATGGCTTGCCCAGCCTGTTTTCCTATAGAACTCAGGACCACCTGCCCAGGGTGGTACCACTCACAATGGTCTGGGCCCTCTCCCATCAATCACTAATTAACAAATGGTCCACAGGCTTGCCTACAGCTCAGCCTACAGAAGCATTTTTTCTCAGTTGAGGCTGCCTCCACTCAAAAGACTGTAACTTGTGTCAAGTTGACATAAAACTAGCCAGCACAGATGGTAAGATAAAGAATATGCTGTGTTTTAACTATTCTAGGAATCCTTATGTTCACACAATGATTTGGGTTAAAATTAGTTATTTGTAATTTAGAAATTGTAAAGCCCAGCCAGGCAGTGTGGCACATGCCTTTAAACCCAGCACTTGGGAGGCAGAGACAAGCAGATCTCTGTGAGTTCAAGACCAGCCTGGTCTACAAGAGCTAGTTCCAGGACAGGCTCCAAAGCTACACAGAGAAACCCTGTCTGAAAAAAAAAAATTGTAAAGCCTTTTATTTGTATTATTAAGTATATTACCCAAAAGAAGCATGCATTTTCTTTACTAAATGACTAGTATTTGGTTTTCATATAAAGTATTTGAGTACCCAAAATAAACAACCAAAAAAATGGTTGGGAGATGATTCCTTTGATGGAGCCATCTAGGTTTATTTAGGTAGTTTAAATACTGCTAGCTTGATAATCTCATGACTATGTTACCTTGGCCCAATCTTCAGGAAACACACACCTTAGTGAAGAATTGTGTTATAGATGTGCAGAATGCATCTGGCACTCACTGAATTCTCCAATGCTCAAATTGACACCTATATAATAGCAGTATCGATACCTTTAAGCAGAAGTAGAGAAACTCACATTATACCCCAGATCAGCAGATCCAAAATTTGCACTACAATGAGGTCCCTGTGTGATATGCAAAACATTGACTTAAGTCTCCCTCTCATCCCCACCCAGTAAGATTCTGACCAATCACAGCTCAGTAGAAACAGGCACCATTTTTCTCCCAACATTCCTTCACATACCCAAACATATAAGTTGCCTTTTTGGTCACTCTTTTTGTGACCACTGTTTGGTGATGAATAAATGAAGTCCACTAGGGGACTTTAACTCATTAATGAACAAAACCATCTATTCATTAAATAATGACTTATCAAATAGGTATGCCAAGAGCTGAGGGACAAAAGCACAAGTATGTTGAAGTTCACAAAGCTAGCGTTTCGGCGGAGAAAACAGACATGAAATGATAAGCCCTGGGTCAAAAGTATAAGGGGCTGTAGAGCAAGAGGAAGAGAATGCTGATTCCCAGAAGGAATGAGCACACTACATCCTCTAGGATGGGCAGAGTATCCTCTCTGACAAGGTGTGTTTGAACAAAGACTTGAACCAGGTGTGAGCCAGTGGCCATCTTGGACAGTCACTAGGTAGAAAGAAGAGTGAGAAGTGGCAAGGAAGGAGGGACTAGAGAACAGAGGAGATCAGAGAGCAGCCAGGAGCTAGATGACTCATACTGTAGAGTTCAACTTGCACTATGAGTAGGAAGATGAGCTTGGAGTGTTGGATTTCTCAGAGTAACATCATCTGATCCATGTTTTTTGTAGGATGTTCTAGCTATGGACTTGAGAACGATGAGGAATATGGAAAAATGGAGACATGCAGACTTCTAAGGCCACCATCACAGTTTCTAGACAAGAGAAGTCTATGGCTGGGGCAAAACACATTGATACTGGCATTGGCATGTAGCTCATGAACTTCAGCTTAGGGACTGAATTTTTACATTTTAATTACTAAAAGTGTAAATGCCTATAAAAAGCCAGTGACAATGCATAGAACTCTGTAATTCTTGAATTCATAGATAATATCACCTGGCCTGTGTTTGTGTAGTTTGGGGCTACTGATAGGTAGTACTTAGTAATAATACATGAATTAAAAAGGCCATTCCCAACCAACCCTAAATACTTACATTTTGGGCCAAAATTATTCTGGCGTTTTCCTGTGTCTTCTACATGACTGCCACTATAGCTAGTATCATAAGAATATTTCAGTCACATAGACCATCCACTATATTTTAGCAGATGTTCCATGAGCTGTGAAAAAAACCAACAACAACCCACTAACATAGCAGGAAAATAACATATGCTCTCATTTCCAGGGTCTTGTCCCAGTGTGCTGCTTTTCTTTCATTCAAAGTGTGCAGTGAAGTAGAATTTTGGAAAATTGTTATAACAAATTCTATGCAAAACGTCTGAAGGATTTGCTGGGTCTGTTTGCTTCAGCTGTATTGTTCTCCTTTTAAAAACTCATATGATATACTCATCCCTATTGCTGTGTCATTTTTTTAAACTATATTTTTCCCCACAGTAGAATTCTGAGTTTTCAGGAGCACAGGGATAATAGACTATCCCATAATTTCTCATTGTCTTTATCTTTCAGTATATGTGCACCAAACTAAGGTTAACAATGCTGAATGTCTGTCAATAAATGATCATTCAACAAATCATGCCACATCCATGCAATGGCTGCCATACAGCTATGAAGAAATGCACAAAAGTGCAAAACCAGAGGAGAAAACTATGTTCTGATATGAAAATTTTGAAGACTCTTTTTTAAGTGATAAACACAAGGTTGAGGCCAATGTGTATATCATTTGTGTAGTAGAGTAGGAGAGATCATATATTTTCCATATTAGTTTGTGTATGATAATTAGCATTTCAGCACAATTAGATTTCTAAAACATGTTATGCAAATTACTTACAGCCTTGGAAACACACTGAGAGGGAGCTGGAGCCTGGATTCAGAGTGGGTAGAGTTTCAATCATGTCTTTTCCATATTCACTTTACATGACTGGCATATTTTAAAATGTTAAATAAATGCTAGAACTTTCAGTATCTTACCACACCATATTTAAACTAGAGACTTTAATGGTGCAGATAATGGCCCTAGACTGACCACTAATAAGTGCCCATCCATGAGCACGTTGAGCATGAATGTGAATTTTAATCATGGTCTCTGTTTCCCAAGAGTAAGGAGCACACTATTCTAAGATGTGAATTACATGGCTAGGATTTCTCAGAATGGAAGTCAGGGTGATGGAGGCCAAGGCTTAGATTTTACAGAATGTAGATGTCCATAAAAATTACAATTACGAGGGTAGAGAAGGCAGGACAGTGGCATTTGTGGAATCTTGTGGTTGATTGACAGATATCTCATCTCTTCCTACTCAAAGCACAGATTTAATAGGAAAACAGTGATACCTTTTGTAAGAAAATCTGGGCCAACTTTTAGGAAAAGAGAAAACAAAACAAAATGGCACACCTCTCCCCCTCCTACACATATACTGTTGGGCCCAAAGGAACTGTTTTGGCTGGTAACTCTCAAACTAAACATTTTATTTCTTGCATGGCAGAGGCACAGCCAATTAATTCCCTAGGGTTTGTTTGTTCTGGGAAGCTGGTATTTTCTTTCCTTCTGTGTATGTGTGTATGCTATTGTGTGTGTGTGTGTGGGGGGGGTGATGGGTGCTTAGAGATGAATACATGTCATGGCGTATGTGTGAAGGTCAGAGGGCATCTTGGTGGTCCCTGTTCTTGCTTTCACCTTCACATGGGCTCTGAGGAGCAAACTCATTTAGGTCATGGAGCTTGTACAAGTGCTCTGCCCACTGGGGAATCTCACAGCTCTGTATTAGATTTTCCCTAGTGTGCATCTGAGCACCTCTGTGAAGGATTTTTGTTTTGCTTTTGTTCTTGTTTGTTTTTATTCATTCTCTGCTTGGTGTTCTGTGAACTTCCTAGGTCTGTAGTTTGGTGTCTGTCATTAATTTTTGAGGGAATCTGAATCATTATTAAAGTATTTATTCTCTACTTTACAATGTGGAATGTTGAAGTGTAAGCCAAATAAACCCTTTCCTCTCCAACTTGCTTTTTGGTCATGGTGTTTCATTGCAGCAATAGAAACCCTAGCTAAGACACACCTTCTCCAGCAAGGCCACACCTCCTAATCCTTCCCAAACAGTTCCATTAACTGGGGACCAAGCTTTTTAAACATGTGAGCCTATGGAGGAATTCTCATGTAAATCACCTCATAGGACTTTAGCCTGAAGTTTTCTGTTAATCTATCCAGAAGATGGGTGGTACTTAATATTTGCTATAGTACAAGAGGTCAAAAGTCTTCTTAAAAAGAGTTAGAATCAGGAGAGATGTCTCAGAGTTAAGAGCACTGGCTGTTCTTGCAGAGGACCCAGGTTCTGTTCCTAAAACTGAAACATGGTAGCTCACCACCCTCTGTAATTCTAGGGGATTCTTATGCCTTCTCTGGCTTCTGAGAGCACCAGGCATACACGTGATACATGGATGTATGTACAAGCAAACATCTGTACACATAAAAAAGCAAATAAATGAAAGGAAGAGTTAGAATCTTGCAGCTCTTTCCACTGGACTCTACTATTTTTATGTTGGTGCTGGGAAGGTATGAGAGGGCTAGTAAGAGTCCTGTTAGTAGACGGCCTGTGTTCCTGCCTGTGATGTTCGTAAGTATTTGTTGTTGTTGTTTTTGTTGTTTTATATACTTTTCTTAAACCTCCAGATTATGGAACCTTCCTTTTAAAAATAATTTTTATTGAGAATTTTATACATACATATATTGTGTTTTGATCAAATCCATCCCTACTCACCTCCAACTCCTTCTCCATCCCCTACTACTTTTCTTTACTAACTCCCCTCCCCGTTTCTCTCCCCACCGAGTACATTTATCACTATCAGTATGTGTAGGGGTAGGACTATCTACTGGAGGGGTATGGGTACCCTCAATCAGTTGTCAATGGCTTCTTCTCAGCTAGGGGTGAGACCTTATGGTCCCCACAACTGCCTCTTAGCTCCTGCTCTCCCACTCAGCTAAAGTCAGGATGCTAAATCCCCTTTTCCAGGCTGGGTCTGACAGTGAGTCACCTCCTGGGGAGTGGGCCTTTGTTTTAGAGAATTCACTCAGTGTATTTCACACATACTCAGCCCCTCCTCTCCTGAGCTGTAACCATGAGATCCTGCTAGGGTTAAAGTAAACACAGAATTGTGGGGCCCACTGAAGACCACTGCCCCTCACCAGTGATTCTTAGGAAAGCTGGTCCACACTTAGCCTCCGGCAGTTCAGCAGGAGCACCTGTCCTTGTGTTGGGCTCCTACCCCTGTGCTACTTCTGCTATAGGTCAGCTGACTTCAGCCCAGGTGGGTGCCTGTCTATACCTGCAAGTCCCAGGCTGGCAGTGTAGACTGTAGCCTCCATTCTCTGATGCATCCCAGAGACGTTATTTTTATTTTTGCTCAGCCTTCCAAGCTCCTTGCATTAGCACATTTCTCTGTAGGCCAGTTTTGAATTAGGAAAGTCTCAGAGGAAGAAAAGCCTCACGGAGAGACGCCGAAGGAGCCTAGAGATGGTGTGCCCATGATTTCACGAATGGAGAAGCTTAGTTATTTCAGAGTCATGGAATCTGCCTATGTGAATTGTATTTCATCTGTCAGCACCAGAGTGGTGACCTTGCGGTAATGACAAGAATGAGGCGAACATTTCAAAGGCTTGGTTGCATTATTTCAAAATATCAAAACAGGGGATGTTAACTCCTAGAAGCATGTCATTTTCACTGAGAAATTGAATGTTCTTTCTCTCCTGCTCATCAGAAATAAGAAAGGCCATGGGACTTGAAAGCCATGGCGATGTAGCATTTATTTGGGGTCTCAGGTGCACTTGCTGACCGTGAACCCATGGAAAGTTCAAGAGCTCATTTAAATCCGGCACTTTCTTCATCCTAACCCTCAGTTTAGCCTTACACATTGCTCTGCACACCATAGGCCTTCGTTAGCTCCCTGGATCGGGTTGGATGAGACTGCCATGACTTTTTATTGCCCTGGATTGCCAGCGTCCTCCCTGAGCTCTGTGTCCCCATTCTTGCTTGTTATTCTTGTCTCTTGGCTTAAGATGTTGTGCCTTGCAAAAGACTCCTGTGAACAAACACTTGACTAAAAAGAATCACCCTGTTTTCAAAGGGGTCTGAATATGATTTTTCGTGAGGCCTATTACAAGGCCTCATCTACCTCATTATATCTACTTGGGGGTTATTGTGCACCTTGTAATAGAAGCTAAAATTCATATTTTTCATCACCCGATTAGGATTTCTGAGTTGGCTCAGATGCCAAAAGGAATATTTTTTCTCACCGTTTCCCCCTTTCACTGGTAATAGAAACATAATAAAAAGCAGCTGAAAGAGAAGCCCCCTTCCCTAAGACAAACAAAAACCAATTATGGTTAATCCTGAGGGAAGCCTTCAGGGGAGACAGCCAAGAAAATGCTGGAGGCTTCTGCCCTTATCTGTCCTTCCTGCCTGCCTTTGAGGATCACATGTTCACAGCCTGGTTTGGACTCTTTCGTGCCCACAGGAATTTCTATCAACACATGAGAATGTGTTGAAATGTACGCAATTTAATCAGAGAGGGCCCAGAGCTTGGCCAGCCAGCTCCTTGTGCTATGTGCATTCTAGCTACAGGTCAAAGCAGAGGGGAGCTCTTGGACACAAACCAAGCCATCATTAATGAAGCCCCTTGCTGTACTGGCTTCCCATCTGCCTTTCGCTTTGGTTCCCAACAGGAAATGTGCCTGGAGGATATAGGCCAGCAAGCAGGTGGGAGGGTTGGTGTCCCGCATGGCAAGGCTCTGTGAGCCCATGTCTGTGGCTGCTGTGGCCACATTGTAGGGCTGGCCCTTCAGATGGCTTCTTTGTCCTTTCCATGATCTGAAAGGGGCTGGCCTCTGGAGGCATGTGTCCTGGCTCCTCATCCTTCAGGCTGGTTTTCTTGCTTTGGTTCTCACTGATACCGCTCTATTGCTGTTTCTCTCTCTCCTGTTTAACATAATCATTGATATAATGAAATGATTCCCTCGTTTCTCTAGCCTCTGACCAGAGGGAGAATGGTTATGGGTATGGATATCCTCTTGGCAGTGGATAGACTGGTGGCATCAGTAGCAGTGGCCGTGTCTCAGGGGTTCTAGAGGCCCTCCAAGTCCCAGTATCTCCCAGGACACCTGGTGATTTTTTTCTTCTTCCTCAGCACTCTTCCCAAAGGCTTTCTTTTGCCAACATGGGATTGGCTTAGTGGGTCCGGCTGGCTTCCCCATCTTCCTCCACCTGTAAAACTATTTACCAGCAGAGAAATCCTTCCCTGATCAGGTCTCTAAGTGGTTTCTAGTCTCCTGGGTGGACTTCTGTGACACCCTTCTTCTGGCACATTTATGCTATCCCTGAGGGAACAGTTTCTTAATGTAAATGTTTCGTTCTTATAAAGTTGCTTTTTAAGAAGTTAAGCCTGACTAAGCATGCTGTATCCTACCAATGGGTATGATCCCATTTAGTAAAAATGACAATTTATTGCCAAAAATTCTTTCGACCAAATCTGATGCCTGGACTAGAAGGGCTGACCACGCATATTGAACCTTTTCAGTGAACTTCAATCAAACAAAATACAAAATCTTCCAACATGACAGCCGAGACATTTCTAGAAGAAAAGGGGTGGTGGTGGTGATGGAGGCTGTAGTGGGAGTGGTGATGGTGATGGTGATGGTCATGTAGGGTTCCCCTGACCAGGCCTTGGCCAGGGATGACTTCTCAGGCTGTCTCAAGTCTGTCTGTATCAACAATCACTCCCAGGCACTGGCCCGTTCTCAGACCTCCTGAGTGAATGTAATAATCACATCAAAGTCAGTCCTGTCCTCTGAAGAGAACACTTTCCCTGTTTCCCTTGCATGTGTCCCTCACAGGCTTTACTTAAATAGAGGGACATCCCCTCCTCAAAGCACACATTCATGGTGCTACCTCAAACCAACATCTCTGAGGTCAGAAGGTTTTGAGAGCTTTGCTTTTCAACAGATGAAACAGCCTGCTGGCCTGGAGCTGGCACTAGGGTGGTCTAGCTGAGAGTACCTTGTGTACCTTCGGTGCTTTTAGAAGTCGCAAATCAAAGGCAGAGTTTTGGTGGAAGCCTGATGCATCACCCTGCTTTAGTAATGCTTCCTTTTCAAGGCTCCAATGAATCAAAAAGAAAAGAAGTCATTGAACAAAGTAAACTACGCTAGGTACCACTTGTTAGCATTTTGTTATATTATAGTAGAAGCAACTAAAATGTATGTAGTCTTCCAGTAGTCCCATTGAGCTCACCAAGAACAAAAAGAAACAGCATTTTATCAGCCCTTCCTTAGTTTGGGCCTCCTCTTGACCTCCATCTTAGCCAGCTTCTCCAGACGAACTGGAAAGAAGCCTCATAGGGGGCAGGGGGGTCCAGAAAACAAACCCTCGCCTCTGTCTGCTCTAGACCTCTTCTTCCAGAACAGGAAGAAGGGGTGGGTTTCTAGCATCATTTTGTAGAGCAACCAGAAGCTTTTACAAGTTAGATCCATAACCGGGAAGCCTCATGGATATATGACACCACGTGTGTATAGAAGGGACAGGATCACTGGAGCTGACGTTCATAACTGGGAAGGTCACAGCCAGCTTTAGCCGTGTGTTTCCAGGGTACCATAGCACCGTCTCCCTGGCTGGCCAGTGGTCTGAGTTAGATACAGGGCTTCCATGGTCTCACAGCTCCTCACCCATCAGCAGGTCTACTGTAAAGAACACAGGAGCTGCCAGGGCATGTCATTTTGAATTGGACCACATTGACATCCTTTGGTCTTGTGGTGTGCTTGCTCTAAGTGCTGTCCTGCCCGCCCATACACCATCCCTTTCAGTGGGTGGGGTCTGCTGGATGCCAGTCCCATGAAGAAAATGTTGAAATGGGTAAGTTCAAAGAGTCATTCTAAATAGATCTATGTCCCATCTCTGCTGGCCTTTAAAGTTTAGGATTTATTTCCCCCTTTAACTCTGCTATAATGTTAAAAGCACTAACCCACCTGAAATTTGTCATTGATAAAAGGCAAATATAACATTTATGTGTGTATATTCACATTGAGGTTTAAAGCATTTCTTAAAACTAATAGTGACCTTCATCTCCCTCCATGGTTGCATATTTTAAATGAGAGATAGAGATGAACTCACCAATGCATTTTCACTGTAATTAACTCATTTGCAAGAGGCAGGGAGGTGTTGATATGAAGTGTTATAATCTTTGTCAGTGTTTGGGAACTGCCGTAACAAACCACCACTCAGTGGGGTAGACGGAAATAATCAAATCAATGAACCCGTGCTGTATTCCAGACCTCCAGTGTGAGCCACTGGGTTGAAATGGAGGCTCGGTAGGATTATGCTGCCTTTGGAGGGTTAAGGGGGCTCTTTTTTTTTCTTGTCTGTTCCCCTGGGGAGGCTTCTGCATTCCTGGGTCCTGGCCTTTTCCCTCTTCAAGGCCCCTGAGTTGCGAATCCTCCTCTTCTGCTGTTGGGTACTAACATTCAGCCTTCTGTTCTTACATCTTATAACATAATGCCCCAGGAACACCAAGCTAGCCTCCACCTTTTGATCCTAACCACACCCACATCATTCTGTTGCCAGGTAACCCAGTATGCATAGTTTCGGGGGATAAACATGTGCACATCTTTGGGGAATGTAGGTAAGGAGCCCTAGCCTACTAAAGTTCCAAAGAAATCAAATCAAATCAAACCATGCTGTCCGAAAGTGTTACAAACAGCATTGTAACTATGGCTCTCCCACCACCTTTGACCTGAAACACTGCAAAGGTCATTGTCAGCTGTATGAGATAATGAAGGTTAGTGGTTCCATTTTGTAGACTCCGATGTAGACTCAGATGCATCCCATCTATTGGCAGGATGAGTTTCATATGAAGAGTGCCATCTAGATCCTGGGGCTAGTCTGACTGGCGTAGACTCTTAAAGGCTGCACACTTTTCTCAGAAAAAGATAAGTGCACCAGCTGCCTCCCTTGGGTTCTAGGAGCTTGAGTGCAGGAAACTACATGTGAAGATAACAACAAACAAACAAACAAAGCATTGTGGAGAAAGAGTCTTAACTACACAAGAGAACAAGGAACGGCTCATTCCCACCCCAAATCAATACTTTATCCGCAGCCCAGGGCAGGTCACTATAACCTCTGACTGTTTACTTTACTTGCTTTCTTCCCTGTCCTGATGTTTGTTAGGCTTCAACTAGCTGCCTTTTCCCTTCTCATTAAGCCTACAAACACTGAATCATTCCTGTTTGGTTCTTTTTTTTTTCATTTTTTTTAAAACAATTTCTATTTAAATGTTGGCAAACTGAATGATCCAATTTTGCCCTTTGAATGCCTGTGCATTCAAGTTCTTTAGGCAGCTTCTCTCTCTCTCTTTCTTTTAAAATTCTATTTTGAGTTTCACAAAAATTGGTGTTTCTTATTATCCACAACCCATAATTTTCTTTACTGAATTTTTTTGTTTAATTTTCTTTTGCTTTAACATTTTATTTTTCAGACACCTCTCATTGAACCTCACGTTCCTCTCCGTCCTGCTAACACCATTACCAAGGTAATGGGACGTAGGTGGGTTGATGAGCCATCCAAGCTTGCTCCTTAAGTACCACTGGAGGTGGTTCCTATGTCAGAGCATCGTGTCAAGGCCCCTCATGCCCACTTCCTAGAGTCAATAAATATGCAGCATGTCTCAATTCTCGACATAAAACAGTGACATGTCACACGAGTGAACAAAGTAAATATGTATGAGTGAATTGTGTTTTTCTGTGCAGACTCTGACTAGAAAGTGGTTTAAGAATTCCCTGGGTCTATTTCCCTTCCATAAACTCTCCTTTTCCATCTCTTCCTCCCATCTGATTAAAACCCAGGTCCCTTCAGAGAAGATCCTCAGAGCTGGAAAAATTTTACGAATTGCCATTCTCTCTCGAGCACCCCACATGATAAGAGACAGAAAATACCACCTAAAGACATACAGGTATGTTTGCTCATTCTAATGGGCTTGGCCCCTCCAATTCGTGGTTTAGGAAAGTGGGGGCAAATAGCTTCTGTTATAGGACCCCCAGGGTTTCAGCCTAAACTTGATTTAGCCTCAGCATTGTTGGCTAATGTGTACAGGCATGAACACAAGAGGAGAAACTTGCCCTTGTGTTTGTTTGCCAGCATCTTTCAGTAGACCTGCTAAGTTCAGCTAGCATCCACACAGTTCTTACTGATGCCCCATGATGAAACCAGGCCACTTGTCACTTGTGATCTCAGTTTTTCTCCACCACAGCCCTGCTAGAAAGGTGTAGCCAGGTGTGTATTCCTTTCTCAGATGACAAAACTGACCCAGGGCAAAAAGATTAAATAGCTTCCCTTCACAAATCATATATCTAGAGAGTACACAAGCAAGACTTAAACCAACTATGGTTGATCTCCAAATTCAGTGATTTTTTTTAAGTCATAGTGTTACAAACTCTGAGGATATAGACGTAACAAATTATATGAAGCCTTTTATGGAGTTTGTTTTCTAGTAAGGTTTTATGATAGCTAAATAGTTAACCCAGAGTGGTGGGCATGCACTTGCTGAAACCAGAGTAGGACATTAGGTGACCTGCTCTATCACTGTCCATCTTATTCCTTAGAGACTGGGTCTCTCACTAAACCTGGAGCTAGGCTGGCAACCAGCAAGCCTTCAGGACCTCCTGTCTTTTCCTGTCACAGCAATAGAGTGACAAGCATGTGTCTGGTCACACCTAGATTTTTACAGTGGGAATGCAAACTCAGATAGTCATACTTGTGTGGCAGATGTCCTTACCCACTGAGCCAGCTGACCTCATCACATTTTCACTAGCTGACTATTTTCAGAGTCTGTAAGTCAATGACATCTGTAAGTCTTGTTCTGCAACTCTGGAAATTAATCTGCCTGGAATCTGTGGCTCATGCACACCATTATAGTTCTAAGGAAAGTCAAGATTTAAAACAAAGCCAACTAAACCTAAAACACATGTGTTATGTGTCCCCAGAGTTCCACCCCTTTAACCCTTTGGCTCTTTAGCTTCAAATGGACCTTAAAAATCTCACGTGGCTGGAAAGATCTTTTTCTTTGAATGTTTTGATTATTTTTTCCCTTAAGATGTGAGTTTGCTCCCCAACTATTGACTCGTGTTGGAGAAATTCCATTAAATGTGTCATGTTTGGTGACAAATACTGGAAACTGGATGTCAGAAGCTGATCTCTTCCTTGTGCCATCCTGCTGAGACTTAAACCCCTGACATGGAGGTGTTATGTCTGTTCCACACCCTATGACACAAATTACTGATTTGTTGGTGATGACCAGTGGACTCCACTGGAAGCCACGAACATGGTTTCTTCTCCTGCAGCAGTTTGAGTTATTGCCCCGCATCTGTGCTGGCAAACTCCATCCTGTTTTCATCCCATTATATGAGTGTTTCAGTATCACAGAGTTGAGGCCCCTCTAGATTCAGTATCATCGCAAAGACTACTATGCTAGAGTGGTTGACAGTCAGTTCTGAAGCGTAGGTGTCATTTAGTGGAAAAGATACCCAGGGACTGTGCTATGTGCACTAGTTGTGTATTCTGGCTCCAAAGTCCCTATGCTTTTCCTAGAAATTCAATGTTCTGAGTCATCTCTGTTGTGTGTGTGCTTTTTTTTTTTTTTCCTTTATGAGCAATCATTGAATTAAAAGCCAAATAAACTTGATTTCTATCCGTTTATAAGAACTTTTCTACTAATAGACTACAAAATTATAAGATAAATATTTGTTTATTTGGTTAGTTCAGAGTGAAGATGTAGGTGTCTCTTTGCCCTTTGAAGCTGTGATGGATGGCATGGCTGGCCTCCACAGTCCTCCCTGAGTCAGGGTCAGCGCATTCCAGGAACTCAGATTTCAGAGGTTCTAGAATATTGGACCTGGAGAAGGTCCCCAAGGCCATCACTTGTCCCTCCTTTATCTTACAGAGAAGGAAGGAAACAGAACAAGAAAGATGGCCAAAGTCACATAACTAACGAGTAGCAAATCTGCTGTTCTACCCCATAACATCTACTTCAAGATTTTTCCCAAAGTGATCCAGGACAAGGAGTCTACTTCAGTTTATGCTAGAGTTCTTCAGATTTGGCCCAGTCTCTGCTCATCCCCAGAGGCCGTCCCATTCTTAGCATGCAAAGGGAGGCAACCAATGAGTCAGGCCCAGCTGCACACAGCCATCTGCTCTGGGCCTCCCTGCCCTAGTCCACTGTCCCTTGAGATCTGTCCCTAGGGCTTCAAGACTTCACTTTCTCCCTTGTACACACACAAGGAACACCTGTCCTACTTTCTCACCTCACTCAGAGTTTCCTAATATGTAAGTGTATAATTGTGTATTTCCTAACTAATACACAAACCGACTACTCAAACCGACTCACTCTACAGGAGACATTTTTGGGACTAACACGTGAATATACAGGGAGCATCTGGTGTTGCTAGATGACAGATTCTGTAGACGTGTTAATGCTCATTACGCAGAACCTTTCGGAGAGATTTACATTGCTAATTGCTTATTTCTCCCAACACCCCTCGCACTAAGGTATTCCGGGACTAGCTCACAGTGACGGACTTAGAAGGAAGGGTAATGATTTCCCTCTACCAGCTCTTTGAGCAGCTTGCTGCTCTGTGTTCTAGTGTTCTTTTATTTACTTGACCCTGGTTAGATGGGGCAAGAGTCTAAGGCTATATACCCTACAGAGCTTTCTTTGCATTGATACCTCATATGGTGCCACACTCTTTGGAAAGTTCTCCTCTTGAAGGCTCTCTCCCCCTCTCTCTGCAAAGGGGTGACTTCCATCTTCTGTGTCTCATCTTCTTTAGACAATGCTGTGTTGGGACTGAGCTGGTAGACTGGATGATACAGCAAACGTCCTGTGTTCACTCCCGGACTCAAGCTGTTGGCATGTGGCAAGTCTTGCTAGAAGACGGTGTCCTCAACCATGGTAAGATGAGCCATAGGTTCTGGGAAAACTCTCAAGACATGTGAAGTGTATTTCTTTGGGTAAGCTATTGCTGAATTCCCAAATGGGCAAGAAAGAATTATGATCTCCTTAAGGAACCACCAAGCTAGCATCTTCATTTAGTAATACAAATGCAGTGAGCGGATGCTATTGATTGCTATGTTCCACCATTGTACCTCCCTAACTTCCGAGAATGAAGGAAAAGAAAATGAAATTGCAACCGGAGTGCATCAGCTCCAATTATGTTTATTAGTTTGCATTCATGGTTCATTGATAGTGTGATTATATTCCAAGCATTACATAGCAGTCCTGATGCAGAGGCAGAATGAAAGAGCAGTGAAATGTGTGGCCGGGCTGATGACATGAAAGTAAGTAATGAATTCAGAAACTGCCTTTTAACTATGCCACTGTCTGGGAGAGTCAATTTGTATACCCGCGGGATGACCATATTTAAAATCAGAGCTGGGCTCTGCAATTGCAGTCTCTAGTAACTGTGGCAGCTCTCGCTGAACAGAAGAGCTATTCAGAGCTGGTGTGTGACTGTCACTGAACTGCTCACACCACTTGTTTAAGACTACTTTTCTAAACATGAAAATATTCAAATCATCCATTTCATTCCTCGGCACCTGGGAATGTGGGGAAAATAATTTTGCTAGAGTTTCTCAGACTTTAGCGTGCATACCAATCACCTGGGGCTCTTGTTGAAAGCAGATTCCAACTTGCAGGTCTGGGACGGATTCTAAGCATCTTGTTTTGCACTAAGTGTCCTATGTTGCTGCTGCCACACCACTTCCATCCCTATTTGGGGGATCTGCAAGGCTCTACCACTGTTCTTTGTCTTTTGAACATCTTGACAATCCATGCTATAAAGGGACTAAATGACTTTCAGACATTTAGATGAGAGGTTCTAGCCCAGTTCACCCTCTTTTTCTATCAGAGACCTAACTCTTGTTGATCACTTGGTTAGTATGTGTGAGTCCCTGTATTTGAGTCCCCAGCTTTGCCAAAGAAAGGGAGGAAATAGCTTTCTGAAAATGGAAAATGGAAGAAAGTGAGCACAAATCCCTTCAAGGAGTCTATGGCCTAGAGCTGGCTTTGTTTATATCTTTGTACTCTTGTCAACTTTTTTTCTCCAAGTGTGGAGAGGAGTGTGTCTGATGAGTTCCATATAGCAAGAAGAGCCTAAGTTCTGACCTCCCAAAGGAAGGCCGTACTCCCAAAGCCATTCTGCAAGTGTGCCCTAACAGTGAGTTTATCAACTTGGAACACATGCCCCACACTGTAGAAAATGCCACCAAGGTGTTGTGTGCTCATTCCATAAAAGCTGGCAGGTTCTCAGGAGGCTAAATCGGGTGGGTCTAGGAGGCTGTGGCTCAAATGACTGCAGATGGGACGGTTCAGCTTCTAGCCACCCCGCCCGAGTGAGGTGGAGTTCGAAGGACTCAGGCCCTCTGCTGTATGTTGCTTGACTGTCTAGCAGGACTCCAGCCCTGTCCTCCTGCCAGAGAGCTGTGGGGCACAGCTTCAAGCCCCGGCTGACCCTTGCCTCTATGTTTCCCGCAGTGGACCAGGAACGCCACTTCCAAGACAAATATTTATTTTATCGATTTCTGGATGACGAGCATGAGGATGCCCCTTTGCCTACTGAGGAAGAGAAGAAGGAGTGTGATGAGGAACTCCAGGACACCATGCTGCTGCTGTCACAGATGGGCCCTGATGCCCACATGAGGATGATCCTGCGCAAACCGTAAGTGAGAGGGCATCTGGCTGCTGCTGCAGGCACCTCTGGGGAGGGGAGCAAGACTGGTGTCAAAAAGCCAGACCTTGCCTCAAGTCAGAGGAGGGATGACTAAGGGGTGATACTGCAATGGTGTTTGTCTCTATTGTATTTTAAACTTTGACCCCTGGCCCCCAACTCCACTTTCCACGCATGTGGGTTTAAACTATAGATCTTCAGCAGGTGACTCAGGTTATCTAACCGGAGTGGCCTTGTTAAACAACCTTTGACCAATGGTAAGCAGCGACTGTTCTGCTTCTATGACAGATTGAGGCAGCCCCTTTCCTCATAGTGATAGAGGGCAAATGTCCTCAGAAACAAAGCTCCCATGTTTGTGTTACATTAATTCATTCATCCATTTACTCTTTCATTTATTCATATTCATTTCATTTATTCATATTCATTTCATTTATTCATTCCTTCTTTGGGTAACCCTTTATCTTTTTTATCTTTTTTTAAAATTTAAATTAGATACAAGCTTGTTTTACATGTCAATCCCATTTCCGTCTCCCTTCCCTCCTCCCCTGCCCCCCACCAACCCCCTATCCTATTCCCTTACTGCTCCCCAGGGAGGGTGAGGTCTTCCATGGGGGGGTCTTCAAAGACTGTCATATCATTTGGAGCAGGGTCTAGACCCTCCTTTGTGTGTCTAGGCTGAGAGAGTATTCCTCTGTGTGGAATGGGCTTCCAAAGTCCATTTGTATACTAGGGATAAATACTGAACCACTACCAGAGGCCCCATGGACTGCCCAGGCCTCCTAACTGACATCCACATTCAGGGGGTCTGGGTTGGTCCTATGCTGGTTTCCCAGCTATCAGTCTGGGGTCCATGTGCTCCCCCTTGTTCAGGTCAACTGTTTCTGTAGGTTTCTCCAGTCTGGTCTTGACCACTTTGCTCATCACTCCTTCTTTGCAACTGGATTCCAGGAGTTCAATTCAGTGTTTAGCTGTGGGTGTCTGCTTCTACTTCCATCAGCTACTGGATGAAGGCTTTAGGATGGCATATAAGGTAGTCATCAATCTCATTATTGGGGAAGGGTATTTAAGGTAGCCTCTACACTATTGCTTAGATTCTTAGTTGGTGTCATCCTTGTAGATCTCTGGACATTTTCCTAGTGCCAGATTTCTCTTTAAGCCTTTAATGGCTCCCTCTATTATGGTATTTCTTTTCTTGCTCTCCTCTATTCTTCCCCCGACTCAATCTTCCTGCTCCCTCATGTCCTCCTCTCCCCTCCTCTCCCCTTCTCTCCCCTCCTCTCCCCCTCTTTTTCTCCTAACTCTCTCTCTCCTCCTCCCATGTTCCCAATTTGCTCAGGAGATCTTGTCCCTTTCTCCTTCTCCGGAGGACCATGTATGTCTCTCTTAGGGTCCTCCTTGTTTCCTAGCTTCTCTGGCAGTGTGGATTGTAGGCTGGTAATCCTTTGCTCTGTGTCTAAAATCCATATATGATTGAGTACATACTATGTTTGTCTTTTTGTGAGTGGGTTACCTCACTCGGGATGGTTTCTTCTAGTTCCATCCATTTGCCTGCCAATTTCAAGATTCCATTGTTTTTTTTTTTTTCTGCTGAGTAGTACTCCATTGTGTAAATGTACCACATTTTCTTTAGCCATTCTTCAGTTGAGAGGCATCTAGGTTGCTTCCAGGTTCTGGCTATTACAAATAATGCTGCTTTGAACATAGTTGAACAAATGTCCTTGTTGTATGAATGTGCATCTTTCGGGTATATGCCTAAGAATGGAATTGCTGCATCTTGTTATAGACTGATTCCCATTTTCCTGAGGAACGGCCATACTGATTTCCAAAGTGACTGTAAGAGTTTGCACTCCCACCTATAGTAGGAAATTACCAATACGGAGTCAGGTAGAAATATAAGGGTATTTAATAGGGAAAAGGCTTACTTACAGAGCGGACCAGCCAGCCGGTGGTAGTCTGTACAGCAAGAAGCAAAGAGAGACCGAAACCGAAAACGCAGTCCCCCTACTCACTCTGACCACGCCCTCACAAGCCCTCAGGTACTCCTGTAGCCAGCCCCTAAGAAGGCGTGGCTACAGCTTCCCCTACAATTCCCCTTTTAGTCTAAAAGAGGATTAAAACTTAACAGTATAAAGGTAAAATATAAGAAGATAACTATCTATTTTAACTAAACACTAAAGTCATCTGAAAGAGGTGTCCAAGCCTGAACACCTCTTTCCAAACCGAACCATAAACAATAGGAAGCTATTCCTAACAAGGTATATACACTATCCTAAGTGACAACAATGGGGAAAGGGGGCGTAGCATTTTCCAAGTTACTTTCTGCTGAAATGGGACGATGATAGTCATGTGGGGTCCTGTAGAAAGAAAATGTTAGTATCCAGTCCATGTTAGATGGGATTCACTTGATTGAAGATCTCGCTTGAAATCCTCAACTTGATTGAAGTCAGTACCCGAACCTCTGGCCGGAGTGTCAGCTGAAATGGAGCAAGTTGGATCCAGTGCAGTCGAGGAGCTGTGGCCCATTTTCTTTCCAGGGTGTCCAGGGATTGCTGTCAGGCAGGTCTTTATTGGCTGTGTGGGACTCAAACATGAACAGTTAGTAGAGAAATGTTTGCTTGTGTATGTACACATGCTAGGGAATGCAACCATGAGAGCATAACAATTATGAAAGGGTGTACACCTTGAGAGAAAGATCCAAGAAAAGACAAAGACAGTCCCCAAATTCTTTTTTTATTCTGTATTACATCAATTGGCTTCTTGATACAACACAGAAACACTAAAGCTTAGTTAAATAATGTGCTTGGATTTTAGAGGAGGAAAGCCAAATCCACCTCTAAGTCCAGCATTGGTTTAATTGAATAGGGACTAGGAAATAAAGAGAAATAGAGTTTTTTTGAGAGACAGCTGTAAAGTTTACCGTATGGCACATTCCTTCTATTTGATGGCTATAGCTATCTTTTCTTCTTAAGTATCTACCCATGTAGTGTCCTTTGTCTTCTGAAGATGAGTTTTCCTGTGAAGATAAAAGCAAAACACTTCCCTTTCCTTTGGGAGGCTTCTATTTAGTTTATAAGATATACCTTAGTAGAATACCTGTCATTTGTCCTTGTCGAGAGGTTTTTCCTTTTTCAGTCGAATCTTGATCAACTTTGATGGTATCCAAAGTGTTTCTTCTCCTGTAGAAACCAATGTAAAACCCCTACCCCAACGTAATACATGTCCTGGTTTCCATGCAGAGGTTAGTACATCTTTGAAGTATACTGGCTGATTGAGTTCAGCAGTTTTTTCCGTAGTCCAGTGTCTTTCTGTAGCTGTTTGTCCTTTTTTATTGGCATTAAGAAAGTTTAGTGTTAATAAAGCATTATGCAACCTATGTTTGGGGGGTTTAGTCTTCCAAGCTTGTTTGTTGAGCATCTCCTTAAGTGTTTTATTAGATCGCTCAACCACTGTTTGTCCTGTAGGATTGTGTGGTATACCAGTAACATGCTTTATGTTATAATATTTGAAAAATTGTTCCAATTTCGTAGAGACATATGCTGGAGCATTGTCAGTTTTTATTTGTGTAGGTATACCCATAACTGCCATCACCGCCTTCTTAGGGGCTGGCTACACCCACCAACAGTGGAGGAGTGTTCCCCTTTCTCTACACCCTCTCCAGCATAAACTGTCATTGGTGTTTTTGATTTTGGCCATTCTGACAGGAGTAAGATGGTATCTCAGAGTTGTTTTGAATTGCATTTCCCTGATGGCTAAGGATGTTGAGTACTTTCTTAAGTGTCTATCAGCCATTTTAGATTATTCTATTGAGAATTCTCTATTTAGTTCTGTACCCCACTTTTTAATTGGATTATTTGGTGTTTTGGAGACTAGCTTCTTGAGTCCTTTGTAAATTTTGGAGATCAGCCCTCTGTCAGATGTGGGGTTGGTGAATATCTTTTCCCATTCTGTGGGCTGCCGTTTTGTCTTGCTGATTGTATCCTTTGCCTTATAGAAGCTTCTCAGTTTCAGGAGGTCCCATTTATTAATTATAGATCTTAGTGTCAGTGCTACTGGTGTTATGTTCAGGAAGCAGTCTCCTGTACCAATTTGCTCAAGGGTACCTCCCACTTTCTCTTCTAAGATGTTCAGTGTAGCTGGATTTATGTTGAGGTCTTTGATCCATTTGGACTTAAGTTTTATGCATGGTGATAGATATGAATCTATCTGCAGTCTTCTACATGCCAGCATCCAGTTATGCCAGAAATATTCTTTCTTTTTTCCATTGTATAATTTTAGCTTCTTTGTCAAAAATCATGTGTTCGTAGGTGTGTGGGCTAATATCAGGGTTTTCAATTTGATTCCATTGGTCTATCTACCTGTCTATTTTTGTGCCAATACCAAGTTGTTTTCAGGACTAGAGTTTGAAGTCAGAGATAGTGTTGCCTCTGGAAGTTCCTTTATTGTACATGGTTGATTTGGCTATCCTGGGTCTTTTGTTTTTCCATATAAAGTTGAGTATTATTCTTTCAAGGTCTGTGAAGAATTGTTGGTTACCTTTTCGTGGCTTCCATTCAGTCAGTGAGGCAGCTGGAAACCCCCTTGCCTGTCACAGCTGACCACAATCCGACAATGACAAGCTTGAGATGATTAATTAGGTCAAAGAAGAGAGAGAAAAAAAGTGTTATGTTATGCTCCTGTTAGATTCCAGGCAATCTGCTAATTGCTCCATGGCATGCAAAGCACATGGCCACTCACCCTCTTTCTCAGTCATCGGGGAAACCTTTGCAGTAGAGATGGCTTGGCACTAGATTTGGAAGCCCCAC
The DNA here is from genome assembly GCF_003668045.3 of Cricetulus griseus. Taxonomy (NCBI): domain Eukaryota; kingdom Metazoa; phylum Chordata; class Mammalia; order Rodentia; family Cricetidae; genus Cricetulus; species Cricetulus griseus. The sequence goes on along the minus strand of NC_048599.1, from coordinate 102,987,278 downwards.
ACACAGGCTTATATCCTCATGCAGGAAATGAAACCTCTGTCCACCGTACAACCAGTGCCAGGCAGCTATGGAGGTCAACCCTGAGCCACTGGCTCGGCCGACCTTCCTCTATTATCAGGTCTCTGTGAGAACATTCAATTTTATGTCTGCTATGTCCACTGGGCACTTTCCAGGAGAGTGCTGTCCCTCAGACAGACTTCCCCAGCATCTGCCCCTTGGACCAGTTCACAATAGCCTCTGAGCATAGCTTTATCTCCTTCCCCCAGGATACTTTCCCTTTCACTGGCCCATACTCCAGGCAGCATGGGCTTTTTAACACATGCCATTTTTGTCACACCATGTCCTCTTTGTCCAAACTCTCTCTTGGGGCTTAATCTCCCACACAGAGCATTTCAAAGGCCTTTCCCTCATCCCAGCTGGTACTATCATCCTTAACTCTAGAACCATGGTTTTCAGCTCTTTCAGCCTCAATACCCTTTCTTCAAACAGAGATTTAATAGAAGGATCCAAAATATCAAACAGGAAAGCCAGAGCTCCACTGACCTAAGCAGGAGTAGGGTCCAAGGAGCCTGCCCAGCCAATTTTCACTCTGTCTGCCCTAAGGGATCACAGGGAGGATGGCTGAAGGCACAAGAATTCCCCAGGGCTGTGGAAAGCAGATGAATAATGCCACCAGAAACCATGTTTTCTCTCCAGTCAGACTGTCTCCTTTCCTCTTGACCCGTTCATCCATCATCGGCCCTTCATAATCTCCTGGATCCCCTTTTGTTGTTTTCCTTGCTGTCACGTTCATTCAAGCCACCATCATTTTGTGGTTCTGAGTCAGGCTGAGACAGACCCTAAGGCATTTGGAAATGTATGGGGATGTTTGGATTGTCAGAATACAAGTGGGCACAGAGGCTGTTGGCACCCACTGGGCAGAGGTGAAGACCAAAGGATACTAGAGGCATTCAAGGTCAAGGAACCCTGCCACGTTTGTGCTGCAAACATCTCTCATCCTATAATGGACAAGGTAGTGTGTGTTAGCATTCTATACCTTGGAGAGCGGGGGAGAGGGGTCCCTAGTCAGGCTTTGTCCCTGTCTGTTAAGGTTTCTATTAATGTGAAAAGATACAATGACCACAGCAACTCTTACAAAGGAAAACATTTAATTTAATTTAATTGGGGTGTCTTACAGTTTTAGAGGTTTAGTCCATTATCATCATGGTGGGATCCATCATCTTGCAAGCAGACATAGTGCTAGAGAAGGAGCTGAGAATTCTGCATCTTGATCCTCAGTCAACAGGAAGTGCACGGTGTCACTGGGCATAGCTTGAACATAGGAGACTTCCAAGCCCACTCTCCAGTGACATACTTCCTCTAACAAGGCTATACTTATTCCAACAAAAACCATACCTCCTAATAGTGTCACTCTCTATCTTGGCTATCTTGGGCAACATGGCAAGTTTCGGACCAGTTTGGGTTACATATGGAGGTCTTGTCTCAAAAAACAAAACAAAACAAAACAAAAAATAAAGATCCACTGATATTCCAAGATACATCATTTTGGAGATTTTCTTTCCATCTTTCCAGATAGTTTGTTGTTGTTGTTTTTAACTTGCCAATCGTTAGGATTAGACTGGCAATTCTCTTTTCGACTTATATATTTTCTTCCTATTTGAATGACAGTTCCTAAGGGATGGGAAAGTGAAAAATAAGGAATGTAATTTTGTGACATAGACACTCAAGTCACTCTCTCTCACACACACACACACACACACACACACACACACACACACACACACACCACCACCCTGATTTTTGGTTAGTTGTTTTTAAATTTTCTACTAATCTTTGGATTACTAGAAAATTGTTTCTATTTAAGAGGAAAGAAAAGAAGCCAATTTGGTCAAGAACCACCAGCACCCGGCACATGGGTTCCTGAAGGGAATTCTGTGTGATGAAGCGCTTTGCTCTTGGAGACTGAGGCCACATCCATAAGTCCTGAGGTAGTTGGCTCCTTATGGCCCAAACTGCCGAGTCACTGAGAAGTGCGGAGCTGTGGCATGCATTGGCTCCATGTCAGCTGGGCCAAGACCCCAGTTTTTGAACTCAGCACAGCTGCATTTATAATAGTCACCACTGCCATCGAGGTTGCAGAACTCTGATAATTACTGGGAAAGAAATAACACAATATTCTTTGATGAGAAGATTACTTTGAGAATTTGATTGTATAATGAAGATGTTGCTTTGAAAGGTACTTCCCATTGTTCCGAGGCTGAGACTTGCTAGCTTAAAAAAAAAAAGTGTCACTTGTTTTGACAGGCTACTTAGAAAAATTCTCTGTTTATTACATTAACTGCAGCATTTTAACTGTCAAACTATGAAAGAATGTTCTGCAGTTGAAAAAACAGAATAGAGCTTCAGGGGGAATTTTTTGGCACACTCTTGTTGCTATTGGTATTGAAAGAAAAAACATACATTCTGAATGTGAAATTAGCTTTTTATGTGTGGCAGCCAGAGTGACTCACAACGCCCATGGTGGTTGCGCAGGTGTGGACCTGGGTGGCATTTGGGGGCAAATGCTACAGAACAGTGACAGGTTGATGGTGCTGTTGTTGTAGCATTGAGACAGGGCCATCAAACACAAATGAACTCTCGGAGCTTATTGTTTTGACTTTGCTTTGTTTATAAGTCTGAACACAGGAGGTTACTCTACACACATAGACATAGCAGAGATGCTCACATGCAGAAGTGGGCATTTGGGTACATTTGGGTATACTTAAGCAGGCACTTTGAATAGGAAGCCATGGCCAAAAGATACAGAGGTGACCAGGTAAGTACAATATTGTAAAAGCTGAAGCCACCTAGATACAAAGTGGCTTCACAGACACAGGGCTCTCCTGCCATCAAGCCTTCTAGCTCCTTCAGGGAGAGAGGCATCGTGCCCCACTCTTTATTACATTGGTCTCAAGAAGGCCTGCCTTCAGTGGGAGGTAAATGAAGATCTCATTCTAGATCTGCAGTTCTGAAACTTCTAAATCCTAGAAGCATAAGTGGTTGAAAAAGAAAGAAGTCCATTGAGCCTGGAAAGAGGTGGGGTGGGGGAGGGGGAGTGGGAACAGCCAGGAAAATTAGATTGTCATATCAAAAATTTTTAGCAAGTTCTGGAGTCTTCCAAATGGGCCTGAAACTCAGAGACTTTTAATTCACTTATTTTATGTGATCAGTGAAATGTTTTAGGCACCTGAGTCTGGAAAGGAAATGAGCACTGGGAAGAAGCTAGGGCTGTTCACCCCTGCCCATTGATGGCTCTGATACCCAACAGCCCTTCGGACTGAATGCTCTATACATTTGTTAGAGGGACCTCAAGGGACTGTGTATTTCTTCTTAATTAGCAAAACTTGTCCTTTGAAATATTTATTATTACTATTATTATTATTGTGTGTGTGTGTGTGTTTGTGCGTGCACGTGTGTGGTGTGTTCAAGTGCCGGCAGAAGCCAGCAGCGGGGATTGGATTCTCTGTGGGTTGCCTGGTGTGGTACTAGGAACTTTACTGGGGTCTGGGTCAGCAGTTCTGTAGCTGCACAAATACACTTTAGGGTTCCTAGTAAGATTAGCTCCTAGTAAGACTAATCACTTCTCTTGTTCAAGCTAATCTATTTTTTGTAGAAAATTTGGAAACTACTAGGAGTTTCAAAAGAATGCATTTCACCTGCAATCCTGTCTCCCAGATATAAAATTACTATAACTTTTTGGGACCTAGATCTCTTGTGGTTTTCAGGTTTTTTGTTTGTTTGGTTGGTTTTTGGTGTCTCCTCCTCCTCCTCCTCCTCCTCCTCCTCCTCCTCCTCCTCCTCCTCCTTCTCCTCCTCCTCCTCCTCCTCTTCTTCTTCTTCTTCTTCTTCTTCTTCTTCTTCTTCTCCTTCTTTTTCAATAAATGGTACAAGGGTCTTTAGGGCTGGGATTTTTACAGTGTGGAATGTGCTATCTGACCCCCGAATGTCCTTGCATGATTCGTTTTGCGATGGGTGAATGTGTGGGTTGCATCTCTGCATTTTAGGAGCAACAAAGGCTATTGTTGCCTCAGTGCTCTTTCTCTCAGAGCACAGAAGGAACTTCCAGCCAGGCAGGGGCATAAGCATAGGGTGGGCCAGAGACGTGCTGAGAAAATAGAGAGCTGTCCGATGCCTAAGAAGGACTCAGACCTGGAGCAGAGTTAAGCCTTAGTCAGATAAAAGGAGGCCAGCTATGCCATCTTTGGACATGAGAAGGAACTTACAGCCCTTTCGGGGCACCGTGGAAGAGTGTGAAGGGGAGGTGGCCAGTGTGCCATGTATGAACTTCTCTGAAGCTGAATTCCCTGATGACTGTAGAGAATGGACTAGAGGGGCCAAGACTGAGAACAGCTAGATGTTGGTGCAAGAATAAAATTAATGGTTTTTGGAGAATTTAATGATACCATTTGAAATACGTGCATGCAATCCAAGAGCCTGCCAAATAACTTGTCAGTAATATGGAGCATGAGAGCCAGGATTCTATTCTCACAGATTTGCCATTAACGCATCCAACATCTCTTGGGTACAAATCTCAAAGAATTTAATAATGCCTGCTAACCCTCTCCCTGCTTTCCAGGGGCTTGTAAATGGAAACACAAATGCAATTGTATTTAATGATAGGCAGCATTTATTAAGTGCCTGTGTGCTAGGCACTGGGATAAATAACTCTTTAATTCAATTCTCTCAACCAACTATGAGGTAGTTAACATAGTTCCCACCTTATAGATTAGGAAACAGAAGCTTAGGCAAAGGCAGTCGCCTGTGGTTATCCAGATCATGATGGATTATGAATTTGATCCAGATGTCTAACTCTGAAGCTGTGTTCCACCTGCCATGGTCCTAAAGGGACTCAGAATGACTTTGTAGGCTATGTTTGGTGCATCGGTAAAGAAAGAGGTCATGGAAATCAGATTTTAAAGTAGTTATTACAAGGTTACCTCATCTCATTAAATCATTCCTCTATAAATCTGAAATATGAGCATAACATAGTCAATAAATTATTACTGTATAGAATAGAACTTAAGTGTACCATCTACTGCAGAGAGAGTGTTCTACTTTGAGAGATGTCCCGATGAGTACTCAGTCCATAAAGGGTGATTATAATAATGGATATTATTCTTTCCTCATATGCTTTGGGAGCCTGTAATTCTCTTATGTGTGCCTTGTGCACTAAGCTCGGCTCTGTATTGTCAGTAGCAGAGTCCACATGGTTATGTGGGTGTAACATTGTCAAAACTGATTCCACAGAAATGAAATGCTTTACGATTAGTGTTTCCAGATTAAATATAGGATGCCTGACTAAATTTAGATTTCAGATAAGCAATGCTTTCTTGAAACTATATGTGTTTCGTGCATTTCTTTGAGGCAGAGTTTCACTATGTAGAGCAGGATGCCTGCCTGCCTCTGTCTCTGGAGTGCTGGGACTAACAAGGTACACAACCATGCCTGGCGTTCATGCATCATTTTGTATGCTAAAACTGGTGCCTGGCTTGGGATTATTAATTGGCTTGTCTTCACAGCTGTCTAGAAGAGGTGCTGGAAAAGTTAGGTAAGAAGACAAACCACAGCTGGGAGGAACCACCTTACTCCACCAGAGCCACACACAAGACTTAGTGACTCATATTTGAATAGCACTATGTAGTTTTTACATGGTGACCTCACATCCTTCATCCATTTGAAGCATTAAATAATTCTGTAAACTCTGCTTGGCTAATTATGACTTTCTGTGTGCAGAAGAAGAAATTGAGCTGAATGGATGTTGAATGCTTTTCTTGTTTTATTCTTTCCCTCCTACAATGCTGCTTCAGGTTTCTCCTTTCTAGTAGAGTTAATGAATTAGGATGAAATGACCAAAGAAGAGGAAGAGGACAAAAATGGGATAATTCAACTATCCCTGACAAGAACTGAGAAAGAAGTAAAGCTAACAATGTATCCCTATTGCACCTTGCATTTTTTAGAGTGTGAGCTTTGCCATCTGATGCTATCCTAATTGGTTTGTCCTCCTCCACTTAATACTTGCCTTTTTCAAAGGAAAATCGCAATAGTTTTACTTCTTAAAGAGTTTAATGTTAGGGCCTGGAGAGATGACCCAGTGGTTAAGAGGACTTACTGCTCTTATAGAGTGCTAAGATTTAGTTCTCATCCATTCATGGTGACCCACAACTGCCTGTAACTCCAGTTGCAGCAGTCCTGACACTCCCTTCTGGGTTTCTTGGGCACTGGGTACCAGGAATGTACCACATGGTACATACACACATGCAGGTGCACATACACACATGCAGGAACTCACCCATACACGGAAGACAAAAAGAAACAATTCTTTCTTTTTTAAATTGTAGAATATCCTTGTAAGACATGTTTGCTAGAAAAAATTAGGCATATTCTGTTCCTGAGCTCAGCCAGACACCTTGTCCTAAAAGCACTTGGGGTTCAGAGTCTCTGACCTTTGGGACTGGGGCCCCAAGTCTTACAGGATGCCATCCTTTCTCACAAACCGAAAGCTTTTGCTATTGGCTGATAGTTTGCATTTATTTCTAATCTCATGAAGAAGCACAAAGCCCCACTGTATAGGCTTTCCAGGTAGAATGGAAGATAGCTATTTGCATCTAGCAAACTTCTCCATGGTTAAGGTGACAGCGTGGCAGCTGGGCAGGCCGCTTCTCTGATAGTCACAGGGAATGTGCCTGACATGTATGAAGAAGGGCATTGGGAGGGGAAAAAACAAACAACAACAAGCTGTTTCTCTAGACACGGGCACAGATCCCTACCACACTTCCTTTTAAGGGGATTGGAAGAACTAAATATATGGTCTCAGGAGCACCAGAAAGTGATGGGAGGTTAAAACATACTTGGAAGTATCGCACCAGGTGAATTGTGGTGAAGTCCTCCATCAGAAATAAACATCCCTCCAGAGGTTAACAAAACACCTTTTGAAATTTAGAAACTTAAACACGAGTTATGCTTGTATTTATAATGTTGACTTCTCTTAGTATTGGCCACGCAAATCAGGGTCTACCAGATGGCAGGTCTATTGGAACAAGTTTATTCACTTTCTTGACTACATATAGTACCCCAAGTCATGCCATGCCTATGTGCCACTTAGTAGAATGGTCAATCCCTCCTTTTATCCACACCCCACTAACCGAGGAACTCTGTCTCTGACCTTGATAAATTCCTTGATAAAACGGTATTTACCAGCAGCATCCAATATCATCCAAGCCCTCCCATCCTTTAATGTATAAACTGCTTCTCCCTCCATCCCCATTTATTATCTTGTCTGTAACTAGACATTGCTGCCAGAATGCAGCCCTTGCAGAAACTAGGCCTTTCCACAGCGGGATCCAACAAATCCACATCAATGTGGCACCACGCAGGTTTGTAAAAAAAGCAGGGATGCCTAACATCTCTCCCTGTGTCACCTGGAGAAGGACAAGTAAAGACCAGGTACATTCACCAGCTGCCACTCAGAACATCCGGAGAGTCAATTCACTTCCCCAGCCTTGTAGGTTCCTCTTCTGAAGGTCCATGGGAGTTATCTCCTCCCCCCTCTCACCCTGTTTCCTTTTCCTCTTGAAAGCCAAATTGCCTTCAGTCCTTGGGACCCTTTCATGGCCGTTTGAACAGGCTGTGGGCTGATTTATAGGATTGCTTCTCCATTTTCCCTCCTGTCACCCCCATAAAGACCAAAGCATGAAAGGTGCCTAATGCCACTGTTTGCTACGAGAGACCCGCTTTTAAAAATATGACTTTGTTCAGTGGTTGTGGTAGGGAAGATTTGGTCTTAGATGTTCTTGGGTGTTCTTTGAGGGCTTGAGGCAGATCAAGAAGGGTACCTCCATCTGAAAGCAAGAGTGGAGAGATGAACATTCCTGAAAACGCTAGATGGCACAGCAGCTCTGAGCTGGTGGCCTTTGGGAGCAGCCAGGTGTGTTGCTGTTATTCCTACAGCCGAGATTGAGATGCACTCAAGCTAGGAGAGGGATTCACATTTTGATTTGCTTATTGGGGTACAGGTCGACTAGACTGACTGTAGCTCCATCTGGCCTTCTCCCTAGTATTTACCTCAACTGTCAATCCTAATGACATGTTGAGGCCCCAGGGGGACAGGGTCCTGGCAAATCACTTATGAATTTTTTTTTATCACTTTGTGAATTGTGAATAGACATGTTTTTGAAAAAGTAAGTCTCCTCACGCCCTGCAGCATTGACTTGTCTCACCTTGTTACAGCACATGCTGTAAACAGGACCAAAGAGCTCCTGGCAGCCTAGGTCTATTGCCAAATGGCAGCGGCCTGCCCTGTCATTTCATTGAACACTTCAAACCTAAGAACTGTTTTTGTTATTACTGTAATGCTTTTCTTTTTCTTCCCATTCATTTGAAAGCTAGCCTATGTTTAAGCATTGTTTGATTTGGTTTCAAAGCCCCCCCCCCGGCTTTTCACCACAGTATCTGGTCAGCACCCTGCAGAAGACATTATTTCCATGAGTTGGTTGCTGAAGATAAATGACTAGGGCTATGATGGGGAATGTCTTGAATGCTGTGAATATATGTTTCTTTATTGGTTGATGAATAAACCAATATTGGCCAGTAGCCAGGCAGGAAGTATAGGTGGGGCTACCAGACTAGGAGAATTCAGGGAAGAAGAAGACAGAGGGGGAACAGCAAGGGAGATTCTTTGTAGCTGCTGAGGAAGCAAGAGGTCTGGGCATTCTTGGGTAAGCCAAGACTACATGGAGATACATAGATTAATAGAAATGGGTTAATAATTAAGAAAGAGCTAGCCAATAAGAAGCCTGAGCCATTGGCCAAACAGTTTATAATTAATATAACCCTCTGTGTGTTTATTTGATACTAACCAGCTTCAGAACCAGGTGGGATCAAAAATTCCATCTACAGGGCTGGGGCAGGTTGCCACATGGGTGTCTGTATTCCAATGGTGCCCTATGAGAGCCTCTCCTGAAAGCAATAGGTAGATCTTTCTACTAGGCTTCTTCCCAGCAGTTTCTGCTTTATGAGAGGTATATGGGGTCAAAGAGGTTAACACCTCTATTTCCCATTTATTGCTAAAATAAAGAGAATTTCTCCTGTCTGAAGCTGTTTCACACACTGCCTGGGACAACCACTGATCCTTTCTCAACTGTGTGTGTCTCTAAAATCATTAGCTCTGTCTTCCTTTCCCAGGCTCCATCAGCCACCCTGAGAATCCTCTTTGGATGTCACCTCAGAGAGCAGATTTTCTTTCCATGATAAACCCTGCCACTGTCTCCTGCTCATGTGGTAGATGAAGGCTAGCAAGGGACCAGAGTCCAGTTGATCTGTGTATGGGACAGTTAATGAACTACTGAGACCCACCCCTTACAAGCTCACACAGAGCTTGTCATCTATGCCACCGTTTATCTCCCATGGCAGTGTCTTCTGTGGGTGTCAGGCTCCAGAGCTTCCAGTCTTACTCTGTCTGTTTCTATCTGCTTCCCACTATCCAAGAATTCCAGAAACCTGGTAAAGCTCACAGTGAGGTGTGGTGGTGACACCTATTTTTTCCTTACTAGGCCTTTCATACCACAGACGAAATCCTGGCCAAAAAGGCTTCTAGCCCAACAGGTGCTGTTTACCTGGTCACCTCCATCCACATTCCTCCTCACATTCACTTTGATGCAGAGGAACTGGCTGCATGTCATAATTCTATAGATATGCATTTTTCTGTCATTTGTGGGAAAGGATCAATTGATCCATCTAATTTCCTCCCTCTCCTGAGAATTAAGGTATCTCCTTCTGTCCATGGAGGATATGTCCTAAGATGCTCCATGGATACTTGAAATTGTGGATGGTACCCAACTCTGTGTGTGTGTGTGTGTGTGTGTGTGTGTGTGTGTGTGTGTGTGTGAGAGAGAGAGAGAGAGAGAGAGAGAGAGAGAGAGAGAGAGAGAGTGGGGTACTATCCTCCACACACGCACACACAAAAATAGGATTTAGTACATAAATTAGATATAATAAAGTAAAGGTAAAACAATCAGAATAATTTTCTATGAGTTATTTGAAATTCATAAGTTATTTACTTCTGGAATTTTCCATCTGATAATGTTTGACATCAACTGACTGCAGGTATGTGGAATTACAGAAAGCAAAAGCACAGATAAGGAAGTCAGCTGTTACAGTTTGTCATGGTGTAAATCAAACTGAAATGTGCAGTAGACACCTTGTATTAGTCAGTGGGACGACCACAAAGCACAAAGCCCTCAGGCCACAGGACAAGAACTGCTCCGTGGCTCCGCTGAATTTCAAGAACTCCGTCCTATCAGCTGTGATGAAAACTTGCCCTTAAAATTATGCCATCCTGCCTTTGTGCTGTATTCCCCGTATACGCAGTGCTTCCTTTGCTTTATTCACGTGACGGTTAACAGCAGTCCCATGCAGTATTCACATTGCAGATGCAGAAAGAAGCCACTAGACTAGTAGGCGACTAGAAAGCTCATAGGTTAGACCTCAGTGCCAGTTTCTGCTTCTAGCCTAGTGCACAATGCCTTTTCAACACAGCTTCTCTTGAGAGGAGTGCGGGGTTAGGAACAGTTAAGCAGACAGCACTCCTCAGAAAAGGTTGCAAATTACCACAGACTTGGAAGGGCAAAGAAGCCTCCTCAGTAGATGGAGCTGCAGGAAGTCTTAGGCACATGAAGTGTGGTGTGCTTGAGGAAATGAAGAGGCATGCAGACGGCTGGGGCAGACAGCACAGCTATCTTGAAAGATTGACAGCGAGCATTGACAGATGACTTCAGAACAGTAAATCAAGACCAGGCCTTAAAGAGCCTTGGTGGATGCTAAAGAAGTTCTGGAAGCTGGGATGTGAGACCCAGGGAGCCCCTTGAGGTCAGGAGAGAATGCTGTCTGGAGATGAGTTAGGTCACGGGGCTACAGATGGGAGCTGGAACCTTTCTCGGGGAGAGTGAATGGAGCAGATCCTTGGTGCCAGAGCACACTGAAGAACAGACAGACAGGGAAAGGTGTTTAGGGAAGCAGGGGGTGGGGGAGGAGCCTGGGGGGGTCGGTGAAGAGAACTCAAGTAGGCCCCTGGTGTAGGACACTAAACAAATAGAGCTCGTTTCAAAAATAGACTGAGTGTCATCATCTTTACCTCTTCCCACACAGATCCTAAGACTAATTGGAATGGCTCAACATGGGCAGATTTTGAGTGTATTTCGTCTAGAATATGTTTGATATTCTAGATAAAACGCAATTATTTTTACTGTAATGAGATTTGTAAGTTCTAAAGACGTATTTAAATCTAAATAATCTAATGTATTAAATTGACTCATTTAAATAAATTTTAAAATTCTAAATTTTAAAAAGGCATCTGAATCTAGCAATAATGATTTTGTATTGCCACTGTATAAATATTCCTAAACACCCAGAGATCTGCTCTCCTAGCTTCAATATTGAATCAGTCGAGGCTTTAGAACTGGCTTTAACACTTGTAAACCTTTCTTTTTGAGGTCGTGCCACCACCTTCCACTCAATCCACACCTAGGAGGTGAGGCGGTTCAGTCACTCCTTTTGCTTTAGGCAAGCATCTAGGAGCAACTGTGCTATTTGCAACTGATGTCAAGAAGCTCAAACAGCAGGGCTGCTCCTCAAACTGGAGAGCTGTAATCCTATTATGTCTACCTGAGCTTTCCCCCATGGTGGCCTCTATGGCTGTAGATGCATGGAGGTGACTTGATTGACTTTTAAATCCCTGAGGGTACTCGTTTCAAAATCCCCACATGTAAGTCAAGTAGTAAATTGGGCACTTGCTATGAGGGCCAGGCTCCTTTGGCACCCCTGTGGCCCCAGCTTCTCCTCAGTGTCTCTTAAGGGTCTGTACTTTCTAGGTGACCCCACTAAGTGCTAGACTGGTGTGCCATTGTGTCCGTCAGTGATGATCCTTAGCAGGAAATTAATGTGGCTGGCATCTCCCAAATCCTGTATTTTGTATTTTTGCAGTCCGGATTAATAAACAGGTCTCCCTTTGAGTCTATGTAACAAGGACATGGTATTCTTCTGTTCAGGTCAAAGCTGTCCTTATGAAGGTCATGTGCAAGTTATGATTTTTCCTTCCCCAGCTGTCTCCAAGTGAGCCTGCCACTTACCGATTTCATCATATTTGTAATGCAGTTCTGAACACTCCACAACTGACTTAAGTTCCAGATGTAAATGACTGGATTAAATACCATACTCTACTTTAAGTTTGTTGCACTTTGGTTTGAGTCTTGGGAAACATGTTGCTGGGTTTTGTTTCCCACTTACACAAATAACTATATCAGTACTGTAACATCCACTGCTTCCCATAAATCTCTCATCTCTTTCAAGAAGGAATCATCTCTGGTTTTTCAATGGAATATCAAAGGGATGGTGTCTTAGTTACTTTTATATTGCTGTGATGAAACACAATACCAACACAATTTTAAAAAGAAAGATTTTATTGGGGCTTACAGTTTCAGAGGGGTAGAGTCCATGGCCATCATGACTGGGAGCATGGCACCAGGCAGGCAATCATGGCACTGGAGCAGTAGCTGAGAGCTCACATCTTGAGACAAATCTACAAGGCAGAGAAGGCTAACTGGGAATGGAATGGGCTTTGAAAACCTCAAACCCACCCCCAACGATGCATCTCTTCCAACAAGGTCACACCTCCTCATCCTTCCCGAACAGTTCCACCCACTGGAGACCAAGCATTCAAATATATGAGACTGTAGGTGCCATTCTCATTCAACCCCACAGATGGCGTCAGTGTACACACTGTTTCTCTGCTAACTTCCTGGCCTTCTCCGAATTAATAACCCAGCTTTAATTTTCAAGAACATGTTAGTCAGGCTTCCTTATATTGTAGTGAACAATAAAAAACCAAATTACTGATTAATCTTATCTCTTATTATTAATGTTATTGAATGCCATTAGTGGCTCTGAAATAATTTTAGATACAAAAGGCAGTTAGGACTTTATTCCGTTTTCTTCTATTAAAAATGATCCCCTACTCCATACATCAGAAGTGTGTTACTAACTTTATATAGTAGTAAGCTTTAGAATTAAAAAAAAAAAAACAGTAACACAAATCATTAACCCTTTGTGGACAGTGGTTGCCCATAGAACAGAGTTTCAGATATATGGACGTATTTCCCTTTCCTTCTCTTAGAAATCCCAGACACTATGATTTACCTGTTTTTCACCCCATGGACATACCTTCTTAGGGTTGGGTAAGAAATCATTCCATATTGGAGTCCTCTGGGGAGCATCAAGCATAACCTAGAACAGTAAGAGCAGCAGGGTTACCCTTCTGTTAGGCTAAGATACTACACCAGAGTTCAAGGAATGTGAATCCATTGTCAAGTTGATCAACCAAGTGTCCCTAGTGTTAAAGAGGCAAGTTTTATCATTATTGATTAAGGGTGCAATAAAGAGTAGTGTTTTATACAGTTATCTGCAAAGTGCCAGGTAAGTTAACCAATGACCATGTAGAGTTGCTCTTCCCCTGAGACAGGAGGGCAAGGGAGCCTGAACATGCAACTCCTACCATATACTCTTTCCATATGCCAGTGAATACACTTATGTCTAGTCTCTTTGGGGGTATTGTGGCACAATATCTCCCTCAGTCAATACCTCTCCATGTAGAATAACCCCCAGAAGATGTTGCTGACTACTGGATCCATTTCCTTATTTGAAGCTTGTGTACCAACATGTTTCATTGTTGTCTTTGTAGACCTGGCCAGAGGACTGTGGATGACCTAGAGATTATCTATGATGAGCTCCTTCATATCAAAGCCTTATCCCATCTTTCTACTACAGTAAGTATCTCTTACTCAAGTTGTGGTGCGTGAGCATACATTCAAGCAAACACTGTACACACAAACGAAAAATAAATTTTAAAAAAGTCACAGAACAATGACAAAAAAAAAAGAAAACCAGTAACTGAGCCTAAGAAATTACTCAGCATGGGTGTAGGTACAAACCCAAGGACCTGAATTCCAGTAACCCACATGGTGGAAGGAGAGAACAAACTCTCACCAGTCGTTCCCTGACCTCCCCATGTTCACCATGGCATACAGTCACCCCACAAAATAAATAAATGTCACCAAGGGGCTGCCTGGTGGGAATTTGCTGTAAGCTTTCCTATTGTTTTAGTATGGATGTTGAGATCCCAGCGGCAAGTCTAGTGAAAGTAGCTCTGGATGACAGGAATTTGTATAAACAAGGTGAGAGGAACAGCTTTGAGGTGAGCCTGGGAACCACAGCTAACAGGCACCCACACAAAACACAAGTCCTTATCCCTTACTTCACCTTCCT